>NW_027551561.1:4872142-4948393 GCF_008692635.1 Crocuta crocuta | reverse complement strand
TAAGCATGGGTGAATGCAGTTCTGGAAGGAGCCATAAGGAAGGTCGTTTTTTTAACAAATGTCAACCGAAGTCCCTGAGCTGGACACAGCAGAGGGAAAGGAGACACGAGAAGCACATATACACTCAGGGAACTCCTAGCAAATCAGCAAGCTTGAAGAGCTGGAAGAATAGGCTACGCGTGGAAAGAGTAAATATGGATGGACTTTGAAAAGGAAAAGGACCCCTCAAGCTTCCTCCCTGTCTCACCTGAGAGTCCACAGAGAAGTTGCCGGCAGCGCTGAGGGCACTCAGGAAGGGCTGCACGTAGCGCCGGACGGCCCCCTCGATGTCCCAGTGGACGTCGTGGGACTTGGGGTCTGGGTTGAGTAAACTGAAGGTGATCTCATAGCCTGTAGAAACAGGGGTCAGGGAAGGCAGGGGCTTCTAAGTGGCTCAAGGGCAGCCATACCCCTGGCTGAGCTGGACTTGTTTCTCCCCTAGGGTGGGGCTGGTGGCCATCGTGGAACCCAAGGGAGGACAAAACTGGGGTGAGGAACAGTGAGTGCTTCAACTAAGAGGTGAAACCACAGAAGAAAGGAGTAAAGAGTCTGCATGCAGATTCCCCTCCTGCCCCAACACCCCCACGCCATTCATTTCCCTCTCCCTTCTCACGACAAAGCCCCATCACCCTACCCAAGCTGGACTTGAGAGGCCGCCTCTTATCAGAGCTCCACTTGTCCTCTGGAAGGTGGTCAGCCAGGGCCGCGGCAAGCACATCCTCAGTCAAAGACATGGCCTGTGCTACTTGGATTACCCGACGGCCGACGATGCTAAAGGCCTCGCGGTGCGTTATCCCTCGCACGACTGCTGTCCTCTGGGGCCCAATGTAACTCATCATGTCCTGCGAGAGAGGCCAGCAAGGGACAGGATGCCCATGGCTCAGGGAAGAAAGCAGAAGAGCGCGCTGGCTCCTGTCTCTTGAAAATCTGGCTTGGTGCCACTGACCAACAAGCCGACTGCTCCCTTTGGATTCATAGTGAACTACTATCTCAGCATCTCTGGCCAATCCGTATGCATGACTGTTTTCATTCATTTCTGTGACCTTTGCCTTTCCTGCAGACTTACATCCAGGCATTAGCTAAATCTTCACAAGCTGGAAAACTAGGAGATGGCATGCGGAACAAGGAAAGCAGAAGAAACAAACACCTGGAAAGTTCGATATGAGTAAAGGGCACCAGGCGACAAGGCAAGGACAGAAATGTTCCTAGCAGCATTATTTCCTTTCTTCTTTTTTGAAGTTTATTTTTATTTATTTTGAGAGAGAGAGATGGAAAGCAGGCAGGGGAGGGGCAGAGAGAGAGAGGGAGAGAGAGGAAGAGAGAGAATCCCAAGCAGGGTCCATGCTGTCAGCACAGAGCCCAATGTGGGGCTCGAACTCACAAACCGCAAGATCATGACCTGAGCCGTAATCAAGAGTCGGAGGCTTAACCAACTGAGCCCCCCAGGTGCCCCACGGCAGCGTTACTTCTAAGAGTCCAACACTGGAGACAATCCAAATGCCCATCAGCAACAGAATGGGTAAACTGTGATGTGTTTATACAATGAAACATCTTAAAAAAGAACACATTAGATTCTACTACACCTTGATCATCATGGATGATTCTCTCAAACACAAATGTTGAATGAAACAAAAGTTACAGAAGAACATGTGCAACATGTGCTGTGTTGTTATAAAGCTCAAACGTTTATAAAATACATTGTTCACAGAGATATAATATATGTGATAAAACTTGAAAGAAAAGTAAGAAAATGACACACAAAATATGGTTGGTCAAACTGGACCGAGAGGGAAGGGGGTATCACCATGGAAATACACGGGGCTCAGCCATTACTAGACTGTAGTTTGCAAGCTAAGGGTGGGTTCATTAAAATTTTTCCTTCATCTTTTGATAAGACTTAAATATTTCATGGGCACCTGGATGTCTCAGTCGGCTGAGTGTCTAACTCTTAATTTTGGCCCAGGTCATGATCCAAGGATTGTGGGATCGAGCCCCATGGTGCCTGCTTGAGATTTTCTTTCTCTCTCTCTCTCTCTCTCTCCCCCTCCCTCCCTCTCCGTTTCCCTCTCTCTCTGCCTCTCCCCCTTTGCCCCTCTCACCCACTCATGTGGTCTAAAATAAATAAATTAATTAAAACACTTCATCATAAATTTTAAAAGAAAACAGTACATGGCATAGCTCCCACTGAGCCTCTTGCTCATAGAGTGAAAAGGCTGATGTGTCGCCCATTTTACCACCATGATCCATTCAAACCAAGCTTCTTTTTTTTTTAATCCTGATTTTTTTCCACTTTAAATGGTCATTGGAGCTTTAACCATACAGAACTCTTGGAATCAGAAAGACCTAGAGTCAATGAAAACAATTCGTTTGCATTCTTTTAAAAAAATACGTGGAAAAGAGTTTTCTGTAGCAAACGCAAGAAACGGGCAGCGCTACAGCAGGAAGGAGGTGACCCAGGAGAGGACAAGGGGGCGGGATAAGGCAAGGCCGTAGCCTCCCTGCTCACCCTACCTGGGGCAGAAGTGAGGAGTGTTCAGGGATCACGTACACAGTGAGGGAGCCCTCTGCTTGCTCCTGTGGCTCAGCTAACATGGCTTCTGCCTCTGGGGACAAGAGCAGAAGGTGCACCAGGGGCAAAACCACCTCGCCCTATCCCTCTGGCCCCCACAGAGTGCCTCAGCCCAGCTCCACCTCCCACTCACACCTGCCTGACATTGCGGTCAGGGCTGGCCCCCAGTGGCCCAGCTGAAACACACAAGATCTCATTCCCAGCCTTCCCAGGGAGATTCTGAAGTTAGGACACGGTACGGAAACTATACACTTAGAGATCAGAAGAAAACAGAGGGCTTCGTGTTAAACTAGTATGATCACTCCTTCCGGTACCTTGCATACTGCCCAGTGACAGGGCCTCTTCCTCGTGGTCCAGGGCCCTCCGATAGGCCTTCTGGAAACGACACTTGATTTTCATTTTGTCTGAGAGGAAAAGGAAGAAGATGAGAAGACTAAGGGGCGCCTGGGTGGCTCAGCTGGTTAAGCGTCCAACTTCGGCTCAGGTCATGATCTCACGGTTCNGCCACGCACTCTCTGTCTCTCTCAAGATGAAATAAACATTTAAAAATTTAAAAAAAAAAAAAAAGATAAGAAGACTAAATACAGACCTCTGCCCACGTTTCCAGCCCTAACACTGTCCAGTGTCTCAGGACATCAAGAATATTGTTTGCAGAGAAAGTCCAAGAGGCTACAGCCAATTCTAATTATTTCTACATGGATGATATTAAATACATGACACTTCACCTCTTCCACTTAACCAGCTCTTACTTTTCTGCCTGTGCACATACTACCTTTAATCTGAAGCACTCTCCCACAGGGAAATCTATCACAATATTTATGCTATTAGTAGGTGAAAGGACCCAAACCATATGATCACTTCAACAGGTGCCTCAAAATAAGGTAATCAATTCAAATTTTTTTCAGATAGAGAGTGAACGTACAACCGTGCATGCATGCACATAAGCAGGGGCAGGGCAGGGCAGGGCAGAGAGAGAGAGAGAGAGACAGAGAGAGACAGAGAGACAGAGAGGGAATCTCAAGCAGTCTTCATGACGGCAGGACAGAGCCTAATGTGGTACTCAATGCAGGGCCTGATCTCACAAACCGTGAGATCATGACCTGAGCCCAAATCAAGAATCTCACGCCTAACCACTCAGGTGCCCCAATGAACATTCTTGATAAAGATGCACCCTTAATGACAAACACTAAAGTAGTTCCATTAAAATTATTCATAAAATGAAGATGCCTGCTACTTCCTCTATTATTCAGCATTGTTCTTTCTGAAGTTCCTGACTTTCAATGCAGTAAGTGAAGAAACAGACATGAAACATGAATATTTGAAAGAAAGAACAAAATGGCCACTTTTTGAAATAGTGTAATTATTTTCCCAGAAAATCAAAGAAAACCAACTGAAAAAACTATTAGAACTGGTAACAATTTGGTCCTATGACTAGATACACACAAGAATCTATAGCTTTCTGAGAAATACCAGCAACATCCAATATGAGAAGCAAGTTTTTTTTAATGCCAATCCTCATCATAATAAAGAACATACAAATAGCCAGGAAGAAATGTACAAAACTCTAAGAAAAACTCCCAGGACTGTACTGAAGGACTTAAAAGAAGATTTGAATGAAATTGGAAAAAGTTCTTCGATGGAAAGACTAAATATTCTAAGGAGGTCAATTCCCCTCAAGTCATTCTGTACCCGCAAGGCAATCCCATAGGGATTTTTTTGCCCCGTGGAACCTGAGAAGTTGAACCTACAACTTCTTGTGAAAGTTCTTTGTTATAGAAGAATTCCAAGTCATATATATATAGGAGCAATTACAGAATTTAAAATTTGCCATTTTGGGATGCCTGGCTGGCTCAGTTGATAGAGCATGAGACTCTTGATCTCGGGGTTGTGAGTTTGAGCCCTATGTTGGGTGCATAGACTATTTAAAAATAAAATCTTAAAAAAGTAAATAAAATTATCTTTGTATCACCTAAAGTGAAAAAAAAACCCAGCCATTCTATGCTTCCTGATATAACACGACATGAAGCATACCACACTAATTACGAAGTATTTTTACCTTAAAAAGTGAACGGTTTTTGATCAAATCTCCTAATCTGACTACCAATTTACAAGAATATGGATAATAGAGGAATGAAACTAGGAGGAAGCAATCTGCCAAATCCAGAATGGGAGAGGTTCTATAAAACAAGTGGTCTGGTTTCTCCAACAAATCAAGAAAAGAAGTATATCGCGATGGGGGTGGGGGGGGCTTCTTTGATCTCCACTGAACCAGACTGACTGACAGTGACAACTGTGGATTAAACAAAAGTTCTTTTTAAAAGGATTATTTTGGGGGCGCCTGGGTGGCTCAGTCAGTTAAGCGTCCGACTCTTGATTTCAGCTCAGGTCATGATCTCACAGTTGGCATGTTTGAGCCCCCACATCGGGCTCTGTGCTGATGGCATGGAGCCTGCTTGGGATTCTCTGTCCTCTCTCTGCCCTTTCCCCGCTTGCTCTCTGTATCTTTCTCAAAGTAAGTAAAAATAAACTTTAAAAAATAATAAAGAAAGAAAGAAAAGGGTTATTTTCGAAGATTATGATTCTGGCTTTGGAGGGAACTGTAGTCATCAGCTGCAGCAGTGGAAGGACCCACATGTAAAATTACTTAAATAAAAATGTACTGGGGCACCTGGGGGGCTCAGTCAGTTAAGCGTCTGACTCTTGGTTTCGACTCAGGTCATGATCTCAACGGTTCATGGGATCAAGCCCTGCATCAGGCTCCGCACTGATGGTGTGGAGCCTGCTTGGGATTCTCTCTCCCTCTCTCTCTCTGACCCTCCCCCACTCACACTCACGCTCTCTCTCTCTCAAACAAACAAACAAAAATTCTTTTTTTTTTTTATTGACTTAAAAAAATCAAGAGGACACCTTTGAGATAACTGGGGAAGTCTGAATATAGACTAGAAATTAGGTGATATTAAGGAATTACCATGGACTTGGTTAGGTGTGATACGGTAGTTTAAAAACAAAATAAAATCTTTCAAGGGCTTCCTTCTCATCTAGAATAAAAGCTGTATGTGAGCCTCGCCCCCTGTCCACTGCTCTGGTTTCACGTCATTTCCTCTTACTCTTTCCCTCATTCACCTCACTCTCCCCACAATGGGATTCTCACTGTTCAGCAAAGGCACTTCTGCTCCTACCCCAGGACCCTATACTTGCTTCTTCCTCTGCCAGAAATGCTCTTCTCCCAGGTATCTATACAGTTTACTGCTTTACCCCTTTGCATCTTTACTCGAAAGTCCTGTTTTCAAATGATGCTGTCCCTAGCCGCCTGCTGTCTCTAAAATGGCAATGACCTCCTTATTCCCCAAGAAAACCTCCCTATCCCCCTGTCCTGAACTATTTTTCTCCTGTCACCTTCTAACATACATACATACATATATTTATTTATTTATTAAAGATTTTATTTTTTTAATTAATCTCTATACCCAATGTGGGGCTTGAACCCACAACCCCGAGATCAGGAGTTACAGACTCCACTGACTGAGCCAGCCAGGTGCACCCCCACCATGTAACATACATGTGTTTATCTTCCTGTCTGTTCTCCTCTTCTTTTTTTTAGTCTATTTTGTTCAATGTATTTTGTCTATTTTGTTTGCTGTATCTCCAGCAAATACAACAGTGTCTGATACAGGCACTCAATAAAAAATATTGGTTGAGGAGCACCTGGGTGGCTCAGCTGGTTAAGCCTCTGACTTCGGCTCAGGTCATGATCTCGAGCTCTGTGCGTTTAAGCCCCACAGTGGGCTCTGTGCTGACAGCTCAGAGCCTGGAGCCTGCCTGGAGTTCTGTGTCTCCCTCTCTCTCTGCCCCTCCTCTGCTCATGCTCTCTCTCTCTCTCAAAAATAAAAAAACATTAAAAACAATTTTTTTAATTAAAAAATATATTGGTTGAATAAATGAGTCAACTTATTACTATTCCTATTGACAGACAAGAAAACCAAGATGCAGAGAGGTTAAGAACCTCACCCAAATTCGCACACATAAGTGGCAGAACCAAGGCTTTAATCCAGCTCTCTTATGCCAAATTCCAAACTCTTGGCCACTCCACTCCACTACCTCCACAATATGTCCATATTATTGAATACCATGTCACTAAATACGAGTAAGTCCATGACAAACTGACAACAATCAAAGCTGCAAACTAACACGGGAGGTGTGATCCGATCCTAGTTTTGAGAAACAAAAAGTATGTGTGTTCACATTAGGCTGAGCCCTATGAAATAGGATTTTTTAAGAAACACGTGGGACCAAGGTTCAAAGGCTAGGAAGTAAATGGCACACAGGCACTTCACCGTCTGGGCTCAGCCTACACATCCAGTCGCTCAGAATCTTTCACCTCACATTCCAGAAGAGTAAAACTGCGCACAGATCCCCCAACATGCTGATTCACCCTTCCCTGCTTCTGCACAGGCGGCCGTATAGGTTGTTGGTTAAAAGCCAGAACTCTGGACCCTCTCTCTCTGCCTCTCCCCTGCTCATGCTGTCTCTCTCTGTCTCTCAAAAATAAATAAACGTTAAAAAAAATTTTTTTTTAAAGAAAAAGCCAGAACTCCGGAATCAGTCAGGACTGGATTTAAATACAGTGCCACCTCTTACTAACTAGCTGGGTGGTCATGAACAATTTAAAATCTCTAACTCTGTGTTGTTGTTGTTTTCATTTATAGAATGGAGATCATAATGTTAGAGAGGATTCAATGAGGCAACACATGGAAAGTGCTACACCTAGTTTATGGCATATCATGAACAACTAACATTACCCATTGCTATATCTGGCTCCAGCAGTTCCCTTCCTCCTTCCCCGTTTACCCTGAATTCCATCACATCCTTTAAAAATCTGACTTAAAAATGGCATCCTCAAAACCTTCTCGGCCTTTCTTTCCTCCCAGGCAGTTAAAGGCTCTTTCTTACATGCCATCTCTGTTTCTTACATAACCCACTGTGATTTCTTTCTCTAAGTGTCTTTCTCCCCGACTGGACTAGGAATTTCTCGAAACCATTATCAATCAATTCCTTATTTACCCCCAAATTCCTGGTACTGCAAAGTGCCTAACACTCAGCAAAGTGTTCCATGTCAAAGTGAATAAGGGCTGTACCCAACTCCAACTTGATTCCAAACCCTGCGTTCTTTCTACTCCAACGCACCTCCTCTCCTATCTTCTAATGAGCATCAATCGCTTCTCATCAGGTAACCTAGCTGTTTTATGAATGAAATTGCCGCCCTAACACTGAACACTGTATTTAAAGTTGCTTTTCTTCTAACCAACCACACTGTTCATTCAGAGAGGGCTTTTAAGAAATGTTTAACTACCTTTAAGGGACACCCACGCTCCTCCAACCTAACCCATCTCTGGATTGAGCTCAGACCAGACAGGCAGCCTTGACTCCCCGGGAACTCACATTTCAGAGGGATCTCTCTCTCATGCACAACGGTGAAGGGCAGCTTCTCCTGGTCGTCCAATGGCACTGACTCTCGGGTAAACACGACAGTGACGGGCACCATGAGCCGCAGCTAGAGGAAGGAGCATCAGGGCCATCGGCTGAGTCTCCACCTTGCCAGTGGGCTGTCCCTAGGCCTTCTCCCACAGAGGTCTCACCTGCAGGGCGTCCAGCCCACTGATCTCGGAGTAAGGCAACGGGGCCCGGTAGGTCTCCGTCGTCTTCCACCAGAGCGGCAACCCGAGCACGATGGCCACAGCAGCGAAGAAGAGAGCGGCCCGCTTGCCTCGGACCACCTCTGGGGGCACGGAGGTACCGACTTGAGGCGCTGGAAGTGGGCCTGGGTGCCCGCCCCACACCTGACGCGGACGAGCCCCAGCAACCCTCACTCACTCAGAGGCTCTCCGCCCGCCTTCATAGGGATCCCTGTGCCAGGGGCCCGCGCCCGTCTGAAGGGATCCCGTCTGCAACGACCCCCGACCCCCAGTCCGCGGGACCGCCGGCACACCACAGTCCCCAAGCCCGCACTCCTCGCTCGCAATCCATGCGTCGTAGGTCCCACCCGAATGCCACCGCACCTAGGTCTGTAGCTGCGGCCCCGGGAGCCGCCATGCTTGCGTCCAGTTGCTCGAGCCGCCGAGGGGCGGAGCTGCGCAAAGCCTCCCCCAATCGGAAACCCGCGAAGAGGGGGCGGAACCACGGCAGAGGTCGTAGCCAATCGCAAGCGGTACTGCAGGCGCGCAGGCGAGAGAGAGGTAGAGGGTGGGCGGGGTCCGCAAGGACCCCGAGTTTGAAAGGCCGCGAGTTTGAAAGGAATTTTCCCAGGCGCCAAGGGCCAGCGGACGGGCTGTGTGGTTTCTGTGCCGCAGGAGGATTGTTCGTTAGTACCCCGTTTCCTTGTGGAACACACGTCTAGCCCCAGGGGTCAAGAGAGCAAACTCTGCCGGCGTTAAATACGAGTTGGGCGATCACGGGCGGCTCTAAGTCTCAGTTTTCTCTTCTGGAAAATGGAGATATTTACTAAAACGAGGTCATTCAAGGGCGCTTGGCTGGCCCAGTCGGTAGAGCAGGTGAGTCTTGATCTTGGGGTCCTGAGTTCGAGCCCCACGTTGGGTGTAGAGATTACTTAAAAAAAATAAAATGAGGTCATTCGTGTAAAGAACCCGGCACGGAATGCACCCAAATATCACCTATCAGGATAACTGGATCCTCCGTATCAGAGAGCCCCTCTTCTGGGCACTCTCTCCTAAAGCTTCAAATATGGAGACAGCAAGCTAGTAGTACCTTTTTAGCATATTTGGCTCGTTCAGTCTTTTTTTTTTTTCTTTTTTAATTCATTTGAGTTCATTTCCAAGTTGTAAAAGTCTGAATACTTCACTTAAAATTCTCAAAAACTCATGAGCACAGACTCTGGATCCTGATCTCTTGGGTTTAAATCCTGACTTTATCACCCCACCTTGAGAAGTTAATTAACTAACCCCTCTGTGCTTGTTTCCTCATTAAAATAGGGATAGGGATAGTATCTACTTCATACAGTGTTGCAGTAAATGAGTTAGTAAATGTAATGTGATTAGAATAGGTCCTGGCAGGAGCACATAGAAAGTGCTATATAACTGTTAGCTATTTTTGTTAATATAAGGTTGGGTCACACTGGGCCTACGGGTGGAGCATTGATTGTGCACTTTACACAGAGCATGGCCTGCCCAGTTCGCACAGAACACACCTAGCAAGTTCTTTCAGCTTGTCATGCCTTCAGACAGCCCCAGGTGCTTGATGTACCCCTGGCCCCGCAAACTCTAGCCAAGTGGTCAAAGTTTAGCGCTAAACCTCACCAGGTCTTCCCTTGCCCAGACCCTCAAATTGGCCTTCTCTGTGCCCTCATGTACCCCAAACGGGAATGGGCAGTAATAGCCCTTGGCAACCTCCTAGGTACCGTCTGGCAGTCCTGAGCCTTGGGGCTTTTCCTTGCTGGGCAGGAGCCCAGATGCTCCTCCTGCAGCGCCGCCCCCACCCCAGCCGAATGTCTCAAGCCCCAGCAGGGCTCAGCTACACAGGAGAAGTGAGGGACTCCCATCCCCCTTAGCCCAGTTTTGGGCCACGCGCAAAAGCTGCCTTCAGGAATTGCACGAGTCTCGCCTTACTCCACCCTTCGGACGCAGCCCAGTGCCTCCGATGTGGCGGTCCCTGAAAGACCTGCAGCCCTCCAGCTTTGGACATGAACCATCAAGAGCTTGAGCTGGGGATGGTGACTGGGTGTGCCCCTCCCCTCGGCACTTCCAGACCACTACAACTCAAAACCTACACTCCCCACCTCCACAGGGCCCAGTCAGTCAGCGGGAATCAGAAACTGAGAAGTGGGCATCTGACGGGTAAAACAGACAGACAAAGTAGCATGTTTTGCTACCATTTATTTGCTAGGTGGTATGTACCCAAGGTGTGAGTCATGTCTGGTGTCCTGTCCTCTGATCCCAGGAGACAGGACAGGCAAGGAAAGCTCAAGGAGAAACTACCACATCGTGGGGGGAATTGTGGGGGCTAGCAGAGGCAGGGGGAAACAGCAGCATCCTGCTCTGACTTCTAGCAACTTCTGCCCTCAGTCATGAGGGGCACCCCATCCATCTAATGGTCCCAGGTGGCAGCAATGGGAGAGGGGAAGGGAGGGTAAAAAAGGAAGATCACTCAGTGCTGGATGGAGTCACGTCTGCTCTGCGCGGCTATTTGGTGCTAGCCATTACTATAGGTGAAACTGGGTGCAGGCGGCCATGCCATGGGCTGTGACATGGCATGGGTATTCAGTAGGCATGGTTGGCGATGTAGAGGGATTGGGCAGCTGCTCCGCCATCTTCTCCACTGCCTTCATACTTGCCCTGGGCCGCAAGCCCATTCACCTGCAAAAGTGGGGGGGGAGGGCGGGGAGTAAACAGGCTGACCCAGCCCACAGGTGCCAAACCCTGCCCAGGCTGAGACCTCTGAACGCTGTCCCCTGCCTAGCTATACCCCTCTCCCCGAATCACCACCTCCAGCTCCCAACCTCGGCCCGCTTGATGAACTCCTCAGTGGCAGCCCCGGCATTGTCTTGTTGCCCTCGCCAGGCATTGAGGGCAGAGGCCTGCAGGGCACGCCCATAGGAGAAGGTGAGGGCCCAGGGCCGAGGAAGGGGGCAGCGGTTGATAGCATTGAGGTTGAGTGACGCTTCCTCCTCACTCTGACCGCCAGACAGGAAGGTCACTCCTAGGGTAGAGAAGAGATGACAAACTGGTCAACTCTATTTTTCCAGGATACAGGACCCATGAAGGCCGCAACACCCTGAGGATGGGCCTTAGGGATAGGAACGGAGTAGACAGCACGGTGGTACCTGGGACAGCCGGGGGCACAGTGCGACGCAGGGCAGTGACCGTTGCCATGGCGATCTCTTCTGGGCTGTATTTAATGGGACAGGCATGGCCAGGGGTCACCATGTTGGGCTTGAGCAGAGTCCCTTCGAGGTACACGTGATGGTCACTCAGGGCCTTGTACACGGCAGCCAAGACCTGGGGACCAGAGGTTTACTAAGGTTCTGGACTCCTGCTCAATGACCCCTGTTGAGGGGAAAGTGGGCATGACTGGGAGGGGCAGTACAGGCTCAAACTCACAGGTATGTTCCTGGATGAAGTAAAAGAGGGCTTGGGGAAAGTGCCTGCATCTGAGCCAGGGCCTATGGGGAAGCGGCTCTCCTTTCAGGCTGTCCCTGCGGTACGTGTCTGTGCCCAGGTGTGGACTTACCTTCTCCGTAACATACTGACAGCGTTTGAGGTCATGGTCTCCGTCAGGCAGGATCTCCGGTTCCACAATAGGTACAATGCCGTTCTGCAGGTAAGAGTGGAATGACTTGGGAGGGCCAGCAGGTAGGAGGGGAGAAAGCCCTGGTAACCCTCTCCACACCCAGCACAGGGCACCCATCCGACCCCCTCACACATACACACACCTGCTGGCAGATGCTGGCATAGCGGGCCAGCACGTTGGCATTCTCCAGAATGGCAAGTGCTGAGGGTGTGCGCTCACTGATTTTCAGCACGCAGCGCCACTTGGCAAAGTCGGCTCCATCCTTCTTGTACTGGGCACAGCGTTCCGAGAGCCCGTCCAGCCCTGCAGGCACAGTGCCAGCCTCATCACTCTGGCCCCCTCTGGGCCAGCATCCACCACCCAACGGCCCTGTGGTCCTGAAGCCCACCCATCCTATACCTTGCGTGGTGGTTTCTCCATCGGTCCCGGCCAGAGGAACTACACCCTTGTCAACCTGTAGGGGAAACACAGGCAGAAGGCTGAACCCGGGCAGATTCCCCTTGTCCCCTCTCTCACACACACTTATGTCCACATTCAGCCCCCCATGGAGGGCCAGTGGCTGCACCTTGATGCCCACGACAATGCCCTTATCCTGGATGGTGCGAACGAAGGGAACACCGCTGTCATCTTTCTGGTAGAGTGTCTCGTGGAAGAAGATGACCCCTCCAATGCACTTCTTCACACGGTCGTCAGCACTGAACAGGACCTGGCGGTACAGCCGGCGGTTTTCTTCTGTGTTCTCCACTCCAATTTGGCTCAGCCGCTTGGCCATGCTTCCTGGGGGCAAACACAGGAGGAGTAGCAAGCTCACCCCCAGGGCTCTCTGGCCGCCTCTACCCTCCCTAGTCACAGGCCCTCACCTACCTACAGACTCATCAGCGGCCAGAATGCCTTTGCCTGGGGCCACAATCCGGAGGGCGATGTCAGACAACTCCTTTTTCTGCTCAGCAGAGAGGGCTGGGTATGAGTGGGGCATGGCGACAGCTCTGCAGAATTGAGACAAGAAAGAAAAGCTGGACCCGACCTTCTACCTCCTCTCTTGGCCATATGGGCCAAATGGCCTCCGCCCCCACCCCCACCTCCCAACGAGCATGGAAGCTGGGAACAAGGCGGTAGTCCTTGGCATAGGTCCTGGGCAACACAGTGGCACCAATCCCTCTGACAGCTAGCAGGCTTAGGGCCCCAGTTCCCACATCTCCTCTTGTCACTGGTGGGCACCCTTCCCAGCCCTGGGGAAAGATGCAAGGTGGGGGCAGGGAGGTGAGCAGCCCTGACGCTACAGGTCTTCTTGTGAAACTACTGCCCAAACGAAGATCCGGTCCTTCTTTCGCTGAATTTGGCTCCTTCAGGCAGGGCATGGGCCCTGGCCTTTCCAGTTGCCCTTGATCGTCCTTAGCAGGATCCCTAGGGAGAAGCGCACTTACTTCCAAGGCTTCAGAATGAGGCAAAAGTACCTATCACTCCTCTTCCCTCATCTTCTGGAGCAAAAAGTGGGGGACAAGTGGGGAGCAGGAGTGGCACTTTTCTGTGCCACATAGGCTTCTGTTACCGCTTCTTTTCCATAGCTCAAACCTGACCGCCTTTGCAGCCAGACGGGAGCCGAGGATCAGGGTTGAAAGGAATGAGTAGAGGGCCTGAGAAAGGGAGGGAGAGACGCAGGAGCAGGGGGGAGACCTGTGGGGAGGGGATAGGGAGACAGGCTAACGAAACCAGGCCAGAGAAGGCAAGACAGCGGGACGGGGAACTTAGCCTAGGACAGGGAGCAGGCTGCGATGAAACTGGGCTGGGTGGGAGAGGCGGACCCCAGGGAAAAAATCCAGTAGGCAGAGGAAGACTCGGTATTAGAAGACCTGCATCCGGGCCCGGACCCGAGAGCTGAGAGGAAGGGGTGTTGTGGACGAGGCTGAACCACAGGGTTCCAGGTGGACAGAGAGGAGAGAGGATGTAAGGAGAGAGCTGAGAAGGCACATCAGGCACCTTTGGGAGCAGGGCAAGGGTGACAGAAGGAAGAATCAGAGAGAGGAAGCGGAGATGCTCCCGCCTCGCCCCGGCCTCACCTGTGCACAGCGAGTTAGCAGCGGCAGCCACAGGAACACGCGGATTAAGGTCGGCGACAGCTGTGGCTCCAGCTCCGGCTCCTGTAAATGAGGCTGCGGATGCCGCAGAGCTACGTGACACCCCCGAGGGGCGGGCACCTCCCCGCTATAGCCACGCCCCCTCCCCCGACTGGTGTCACAGCAAGGCCACGCCCACAGAGGCGGGGCCACAAGGTGGAGTGACTAGCCGGCCAGGTTCTCAGAGGCGGTTGTCCTCTCCCACCTCGTGGAGCCCTGCCAATAGGGCCGCAGGGGCAAGAAATGGCCTTGCCCTCATTTCTGCCACAATCGCCTTTACCGTGTGCCGCGCACTGTGCTGGATGCTGGGAATTGAGCCTGGTCTGGTGAAGGAGAGTCACCTAACCAGTCACAACTGGTGGGGTAAGGTGGCACCGACAAAGGGTGGCAGTCCAGCACTGGGAGTAGGAACTGAGTTTTCTGTCCTCGTCCCCTTATTTACCAAGACCTAGCCTAGAGTGGCATGGAGAAGGTAAGAGAATGAATCCTCCTCTGTCCCGCCCCCAGGCTACGAGCCAGGGAACAAGCAGTCCAAGTGCCCAGAATATTGAGGAAGCAAGAAAGGGAGGAGGGGCAGCCAACTTTGGCTCTGGAAGCAGCCAGAGCGTCGTGGGGAGGGTGCGCAGGAGGGCCAGCAAGCTTCTTTGATCTCATCCACCTCCCATACCCCAAAAATAAGACTGAGTGAACCTCAATTAAGAAATACATTAAATATACTTTATTTAAATAGCATTAAACATAGCTAGCTCTATGCCAGTTGGTCCTGATGTTGGGGTAACGGAGTATAGCAGGTAAAAAGGGGTAGAACAGATCCGAGCTTTCAGTGTCTTAGCTCAGAAACTCCAGCAATCCCTGTAGCTCCTTGCAACCCCTCACGACCTCTGGGATGGACAGCAGAGTCTGAAAAGGGAAACAGAAAAGGCAGCTCAGGGCCACAAGTCCAAGGCTCTCAGCCCCAGGGAGCACTAACTGAGTCAGAGGGGAGGAAGCAGAAATCACAGGGAAGGCTGCAGCAGTGAGGCAGGCCCAGTGCTCAGCCCTGGCTGGGGACCAAATCAATGCTCAGCAGTACTTCCCGGGGCCAAGCCTCGTGCCAGCAGCCGTAGCTCCTTTAGCATCAACTCCCTCCCTCCTTTACCCCATAGATATGCTGGACGATGTCATCTAGTTTCTTTAATTCCTTGTCAGAGCGCCGAAGATTCTCCTCTAGGATGTTTCTCTAGAAAGCAAATAGGTTGCATTAAGTCCTCATACTCAGAAGAACAGCATAGCTTGTGGGGCCAGGAAAACCTGGCAGAGCACTTGCTAGTAGCACTGGGAAATAGCCCTGGAATGGCATGGGGATTCTTACATGGCTCTGGAACTTGACCATGAGTTTTGCCTTCTCATTTTTCATCTCCAGGAACATCACCCTCAGCTTGTCCACCTATAGATGTGTCCAGATCAGCAGAGGCACAGCCTAGGGATCCCTCCAGCTGCCCAGCTCCTTTGTTAACTCCGCGTTACCTCTTACCTCTTGGGAGAGCCACACCTTCTCCTGGACCCAGTTAGTGGCCATCGGCTGACAGTCGGGGTTCAGCTGACCTGCTAGGGTCTCTTGTAGCACCTTGGTCTCTGTCTCCGCACGCCGAAGTGAGCGGGTGAGCTGGGTGACCTCCTCTCTAAGGCTCTGGGGAGGAGAAGGGAGAGGTACCCAGTGCCCTCAAAAGGCCTCTCTATCCTTTTCATCCCCTGTGGTGAACAAGGGTTCCACACACTGGAGGGGGGGATTGGAGGGGGGACCCAATGCTCATATTTGAGATTCTAGCTACCAGTGACACAGAAGATAGATGGCCCGGCATCACCCTGAACGTACTATGAGCTCGCCACTCTTGTCTATCTGCTCTAGGATCTTCTCGTTCTGCTGTTGTATCACTTCCTGGAGCTCCTTTTCATTCTGTGCAGGGAAAGGGAGGAAAGAAGTACTGGAAGAGCTGGCTTCCTTGCAGCCCTCGCCTGGAGATAGGACCCAGGTTCGGCTCCAGTAATACCAACTGATAACATCCCAGTTCTTCCTCCAGGGCTATGGTAAGCAGGCACATTTCAGAGTTGAGAGAGATCTGCCAGAGTTCCTGACTTCTAGGTCAGCCTGGCAGATGGGTCAGCCCACAGCGAATTCCCAAACATGTGAAATGTCTGACCCCAGGAAGGGCAAAACTAGGGCAATGGTTGGAAAATCCCCACCACCCAGATTTCTGAAGAGACCATGGCTCCCAGTGGGCCAGCAGAGCTGCCCCAGTTCTGCGTCGCCCCACTTTCAGGCCCCTCCTTCACCTTGTAGCGCACGCACAAGGCCTGGTTCAGCTTCTCTATGTCTGCTTCCTTTGCCTTCTGGGCTTCCTGATGCTGTTCTTCCTGGGCCTGTAGCCTAGCCTGCAGATCACAACTAGGGGAGGGAAGAATTCGGCATTATTTCTGTCCTCTCAGGCGCTGGCTGGGCCCTTGACCTGTCTCGCTTGACCTGTCCTCTCTAATCAAGACTGCCCTCCACTCACATCCTTCGCTGCAGAGCCCTGATGGCTTCTTCTTTAGACTCCTGAAGCAGGGAACACAGGCTTTGCAGCTCCAGAGTCACTGTACCCATGTTTGCCAGGCTCTTCTCCATGCCCGGGGTCTCTGAAAGAGCAAGTCCTAGCTGGAGATAGAGCTCTTTGGCTCTGGAAGGAAGAAGTGCGTGTGGCCATCATTGCCACAACTCGTATCCATGTTCCCCACCCATAGGATCTGAATGTCCGGAATACTGCAGATCCCAAAAGGCAGAAATAAAATGAGCCCACGTAAAATTGAGGTTTTTAGAGCAAAGCACCTCTGACTGCTTTAGTCTTTATCATTAGTACCAGATCTGGAAATGAGGCAGGATCCCAGGAGCCCATCCTAACCTGTAGGCTGAAGGGAAACCATGGATGCTACTCTGGTGAAAGCACTCTTGTCACTTCCAAGCAAGGGCGCAGGAGCTGCTTCTGGCTCTAAAACAAAAACCAACCAAAGTAGAAGGCCCCTCTGGTGACCCAGTCAAGGGTCTGTCATAATAGAAGCCAGGGAGAGAGAAGTCTGTTGGTGGGCATCTTTAGCAGCTGAAGATATCAGGGGCAAGGTCACAACTTTCCCACCCTTCAATTCCAGGGCCTTTAACCTTCATCGGCCATTGCTGTCAAGATGTTTCCCAAGGAGGCGCTGTCAGTAGGCGGAGGGTATTCGTGGGCAGGAGCACAGGCTGTGCTTACTGCGGGGGGCTCTGGATCAGCCTAAGGATAAAGGAGAAAACTTATCAGCGGTTCTTTGGGGGTTCATGATTTCCTGAACTTCCAGGTACTCACAGGCCGTCTTCTTTGGAATGCTATTCTATCCACTCCTTTTTTCCCTCTGTCTTCACCTTCCCGTTGGCTCCTTTCCCCGAACTTAATTCTCTCATTAAAACATCAACAACTTAATTTTTAAAAATTTTTAAATGTTTTTACTTATTTCTGAGAGAGAGAGAGACAGCGTAAGCAGGGGAGGGTAAGAGAGAGAGGGGATACAGAATCTGAAGCAGGCAAAACAACTTAAAACAGAAACCTTCTTCTTACCTTAAATCCCATTTTAAAAAATTTTTTAAATGTTTTTATGTATTTCTGAGAGACAGAGACAGCATGAGCAGGGGAGGGCCCGAGAGAGAGGGAGACACAGAATCTGAAGCAGGCTCCAGGCTCTGAGCTAGCCATTAGGACAGAGCCCAACGTGGGGCTCGAACCCATGAGCTATGAGATCATGACCTAAGCCAAAGTCGGACGCTTAACCGACTGAGCCACCCAGGCGCCCCTTAAATCCCATTTTAAAATAGCCTTTTCTCTTTCCCTTCAATTAAGAAAAAAGAAAAAAAAAAAAAAGAAACCTACATTTCCTGCCTAAAACTGCCACCGTCTACTGACTCCTTCGCGCACTACGCTCAGCCTTTTCTGCCCCACCGATCTACCAAAATTCTTGTTTGGTTCACCAACAGCAGCCTTACTTCCAAATGCAATGGGCACTTTTCAGCTGTTTTACCTGACCAATGTGATAATCGATGACCATGTTCTTCCTTTAAAAACATCCTTTCCTCAGCTTCTGGGACCATAACTCTCTCTCCTTCACAGGTAGGCCTTATACCTTTCCATTTCACCTATCCACAGGTCCTTCCTTAAACTCTTGGGGAGTCCTTTGGTTAATCCTTGACCTCCTTTCTACTCTAATCCACTCCTCAGGCGGCCTCACCTTGGGAACTCCACAGAAACCTTCATTTCTATGTGGATGGCCTTTCAATCCGTCTCTCTCATTTGTATTATTTTCCCAATCTCCAGACACAGAGGCTCAAATGCCTGTGAAAATCTACCAGAACGCTCCATAGTTCATCTGAAATTCAGATGTATAAAGCTGAGCTCACCATTCTTCCTGTCCCATTCCCACCAAAAATCTGATCCTCCTCCTGGATTTACGATCCAAGAGAGGGGGCTGGAGGGGGCAGCAAATTAAGCCTGAGGTTCAAATCTGGCCCGCCAACTGTTTGGGTAAATAAAGTTTTATTGAAATACAGCCATCCCATTTATTTACATACTATCTATGGCTGCTCTTGAGCTACAAAGGCAGAGTTAAGACAGAGACAAAAGTACTATATTGTACTTTTCCAAGTCTGCCACCCCTAGTTCCAGAAAGCATCTCATCTTCCCAGCAATCTAGAGATCATCATTCACTCTTCCACCTTACTCCTATACCAAATTGGTCACCAGGTTCTTTTACTTCTGTTCCTAAATAGATATTGAATTCATCCATTCCATTTTCTCCTCTCTGCCTTCTATAACTGCTATTAGTTCCAGCCTTCGGGCCTCCTGCCTACTATCCTAGCCTTGTCTCCTTGTCATTCTTTTTTTTTTTTTTTTTTTTTTAAAGTTTATTTTGGGGGGCGGGAGGGGGAGAGTGCACGCGGGGCTCGATCCCATGAACTGTGAGATGGTGACTGGAGCTAAATCAAAAGTCAGACGCTGAACTGACTGAGCCACCCAGGTGCCCGTTCTTGTCATTCTTGCCCCATGTAGCTCCTATACTCTATTTATGAAGAACTACTCCCCAACCCCCAAACTTGCCAAATTCCATATGAGCAGGGCCTTGCCTTGTTCACTTGCAGCCCCAGCACCTAACCCAGGTCATGTTACAAGGTAGACACTACAAAAGTAAGTACACACAGTGCCTCTCTGACTTTCATAGACTGTTCCCCTCTGCCTGGTAGGTCTTCCTACATAACCCCCCACCTGCCCCGGCCTTTAAACTTTCAAACCTCAAGACTCCCCAACAGTCACTTGCTTGGAGAAGACATGCTAACTCTCAAAGGTAGAACTGATGTTTTCTCTGTCTTCCCACAGTGATCATCCATGCAGACATCTATCATGATCACAAGTCAAGATGTCAAGTTTACACCTGTCTGTCTTCCCTGTAAGACTGTGGATTCTTTCGTACTTCCTGTGCTCAGCATACACTGGGGTCAAATCATAAGCACTTCCAGGTTTTAGGATCCTGGTTGTACCTTTTACTGTTGAATAAGCTAATTAACTCTCTATTCTTTTTTTTTTTTTTTTAAGTTTATTTATTGGGGGTGGAGAGGCAGAGAGGGAGGGAGAGAGAGTCCCAAGCAGGCTCCATGCTGTCAGCTCAGAGCCCAATGCAGGGCATGGTTCCATGGACTCTGAGATCATGACCTGAGCCGAAACCAAGAGTTGGCCGCTTAACCAACTGAGCCCCGCAGGCGCCCCTAGCTCTATTTTCTGAAATATATCAACAATTTATTGTTTAGTGTGCACTGTGGGAAAGGCAGAGAAACAAGACTAAATTGCTGCTTTCTTTAAACACAGTCTAGTTGAAGAGACCAGACATCCAAGGGAAACTAAGGCAAGTGCAAAAGGGAGAGTAAGTTCATGACGAATGTAACAGATTATTGAGTCCATGTGATTGTGGAACATTTCAAAGAAGGTGAAATAGGGAAGATAAGGAAAGGAAAAAGTATTTCCAGTTTGAAGACAGAGGAAAATGGACATGGTAACAGCCCAGGTCTAGGTGCGAACGGAGATGGGACATGTGTGTAGTCTATAGACAGTCTAATTGGAGTAAGGAGTTCACAACAGAAAGGAGGGAGACAGAGGAAGAAAAGTTTAAGTGACAGGATGAAGAAGTCTTGCAGGCAGCTGAAAGTCAGTGAAGGTCAGAGATGGAGCAAGAGTAGCATTTTAGGAAGACCATTCTGTGTAATAAAGACACGACTGGAAAAACTCTCCGTGAACTAGGACTAGAGGGGAACGTCCTCAACCTGATAAAGAATATCTACAAAAGCCTACAGCTAATACCACACTTCATGGTGAGAGACTCCAAGCTTTTCCTCTAAGGTCAGGTACCCCTCTTTTCTGACGTCATAGTGGAAGTTCTGGCTAATGCAATAGGACAAGAAAAGGAAATACAAGATATACAGATTGGGAAGGAAGAAATAAAACTGTCTCTGTTTGAAGATATGATTGGAAGGGAACAGAAAGAACCCCCAGATCCTACCTTCTCCTTTAGTTTTGCCTGCAGGAAGAGAGTCAGGCTCCGGAGTCGCTCAGTCAGCATGCCTAGCTCTTGGGAATACTGACGTGTCTTCTCCAGGTCTTGTTCCTGGTTCTCTGCTATGGTGGTAGCCAGTTTAGCCCTAAAATAAGGAAAGAACGGAGAAAACAGCCAAAGACCAAGCAGCCTTCTCTGAACACCTCTCCCAACATCCCCATACAGAGCTGCATGCAAAGAGGGAAACAAGAGGCTCTCCTCCTTCCTGGAGACTTTAGCTTCCAGAAATGTCCCTGGGAAACATAAACACTTAGCAGGGGAAGCGATCTTACTTCAGGTTCTCTACGGTGTCCTTGAGGCCCTCGCACTGCAGGCTGCGCTCCCGGAGCACTTCCAGTGTGGTTTTCAACTGACACTCAACCTGGCCCAGCTCTAGGTGAGCAACTTGATTCTCTTGGTCAGCAAACTGGGGACACAGGAAAGGCAAGGCAGGCAAGGAGTGAGAGAGGGAGAGGAGAAAATGAGGCTAAGCGGGAAATTTTAGAGCCCTGGGAACAGAGGCTTTTTCCGGTCCATAGTCTCGAACTCACCTCAATACCATTAGGTGAGTCACACTCCTACCAGTTGTGGAAGCCACATCCCTTACCTCCAGGGTCTCCTTCAGGTCCTGCACCTCCTTGGCCAGGACAGCCTGTTGTTGCTGCAGCTCTGCCTGCACGTGTTTTAGTGCCACCTCTTCCTTCTGCCACCTGCCAGAGACCTGATATTAGACGCCATCCGTCTTACAGCCTGGGCGCCTACTACCACGATAGCCTGATAGGAACTCACTGAACAGCCTGCTCCTCATTGCTCTGCGTAAGCTTGCAGACCAACTCATCCTTCATGGCCAGGTCCTGGGTACAGCGGGCATGCTGAGTCTGTAGCTCTTTTAGCTGACTCTCCATACTGGCCAGACTCTGCAGCTGAGCCCGGAGATCTAAACCGAAAGTATCCTAATGACACTCTGTAGTCATCAGGCCCAAACCTCCCCATGCTTCTGCTCCAAAACCAGTGCTCCAGAGCACCTCCTTGCTCTACTGCCACACCCCAAGCTTCCGCAGGGCACATGGGCATGCGGGCACACACGCACACGCGCGTACACGCACACACCCCTACCTGTTGCTAGGCGACTGTTTTCCAACTCCAGTTGTTCTACTCGGCCTTTGCACTCCTCCAAATGGGCAGAGACTTGTTCCAGCTCCCTGGACACCTAGGAAGAAAAGACAGTTGTTTTCCCACAGGTTTTCCTGAATCGGGAATCCTAGGACTCAGCAGAGCTTCTCTTTCTGAACAGGACAGCAAAGGACCTTGTTCCTGGGCAGCAACGCTGAGGAAATAAGGCTGATCCTCAGGAAAAGGTAGAAAGAGGAGGAAAGTGGCTAAAGAAGGTGCTAAAGACCCAAGGAAACAAGGGGGCCCAAGGCCACCTATAGTGAAGGGACCCGGCTGGTCTCCAAACCCAGAGCGGAAAAAAGACAGGTCCAGGGTAAGAGGCTACCGATGCCGCTCACTAGAAAGGCCTTCTGTAGAGGCAGGAAACCAGGCCTGAGCAGCCCCCCACGCCTGGTCTGTACCTGCTGCTTGTCCCCAACCGCAGCATCACGTTCCTGCAGGGCCTGCCGGCTCTTGGCTGTGAGTTTCTCCGTGAGTTGTCGAGACCGGCTCAGCAGAGCTGTCCACGTTTTATACTACCAGGGGAAGCGAGCCGGTCAGGAGAGCACGTTTGAGGCAAGGCTCCCAACAAGGCTGGCTGTTGAGTGAAGGAGTGACAGGATAGCCCCAAATACTCACATCCCACTGCATGGATATCCAGTCCTGTCGTAAGTTTGAAGTAAGACTCGCGGTCTGCTGAGCCAACTCTTCTTGCTCAGTATGAAGCCCTACCTGCACAAGAAGGATTNCGCCAGTACATCAGTATGGACCCCAAGAAAGAAAATGTTTGCAAATTACCAGTTGGGTCTGGGTCTCCTTCAAAAGGCCTCTGAATGCCCCCAAGGAAGCCATGTCCTGTTCCAGCTGGCTGATGCGCTGGCTGGCATGTGCACAGAAAGCTTCTAGCACGGTCTCTGCCTAGTGAGGGAAGAGGTGGCGAGGACACGGTGGGCAGAGGAGGGAAAGAACACAAAAAGCCGTCACTCTCCACCATTATTTAGTTTAGTTCATTATTCCCCAGGGCTGGCACTTCTTTGGCCACCCACCTGTGTCTCAAGCGAAATTTGTGTTCCTGCAGGAACCCTGGGAACCTCCCACGTCCAGGAACAGAGCCTGACACCTTACCGCGTCCTTGCCTCTGAGGGCCATTTCCTCTCTGTGCTTCGCCTCCTCCGTTTCTGCCTTGAGGCTCTGGAGCCTTGCCTTCAGTTTCTTCAACACATCAAAGCAGCAGGAGACCAAGGTTTCTGCACGCCGAGACTACAAGACAAGAATCAGACAGTGAGTCTGGTTCCTTTTTTCGGCTCTCAGTCTCACCAGAGGCCTCTGCCTTCACCCTCCCGCTGCTCACCTCCTGATTCAAGGTAGTTTTATCTTCCTCTAAGTGCAACAGAGACAGATGAAGCAAGGATATCAGCTCTTTCGAAACCAGCACCCACGACTGCTGTAGAGGGAAAGGTGGTTGGGCGAGATCAAATAAAGTCACTAAGTAGGAAGGAACAGGGACACAGGGGAGGAAAACCACTGCCCCCAATCTCAAGCTCCCAGGAGGGAGGTGTCCTTAACAAAGGTTGGGAAACCTCCCTTTACGACCAGAGCTGAGGATCACCATCTGCTAACCACCCAGGATTTTTTCATTCTTGACCTTCACAGGATGATATACCCAGTGATGGTGTAAACAGAACTTACCATGACATTCCTGGCCTGCTGCAGAGCCTGGCCAATCTCTTGGCTCTCCTGAAGAGGCTGAGGTTTCTTACTTATCTAGGCAGAGAAACAAAGTTGTGCCTTTTGCAGAGGCAACGTACACGGCTAGCACCGCATTCCCCAAGTGCCACCCACGTAAATACAGGAGTCTCTCCTATTAGAAGCAGGAACAAGGCTCACAGCTCAATGAGGCCAAGTAAGAACAAAAATCCAGAAGCACATACAAATTCCTTTTCAAAATAACCTTGCTCTTCTAACTGCAAGGATGACATGTGTTTATTGTAAAATTTTGGAAATATAGACTGAATAAAATAGAAAAAGAAACCACTAATAATTTTACCACCTGATTGATTGATTGATTGATTGACTGATTTATAACAAGAGGAGAAAGGGCCGAGAGGGGAGAAAGAATTCCAAGCAGGCTCCACATCATTAATGCATGGCCCAACGTGGGGTTTGAACTCACAGACTGTTGGATCGTGACTTGAGCCAAAATCAAGGATAGTATACCTAACCGACTGCACCATCCAGGCACCCCTGGAGCAATGATTCTTAACAGTATAGCAAACACCCCAAAAGACTTCGACATGACCCTAGAGATTTTCTTACTATAGGGACTTGCTATAAGTGGAGTATATTACTAAGCTCAGGTGTCAGAGAGAAAAAACAGTTGCAGACTACTGATTTAGAAAGAAGCTACTATATTCAATGAATTTCTAAGACGATTATCTTTTTACACAACAATGCCACAGAAATTGGGATGTATCTTAATACTGACAGTGTTTTCGGTATGATGAACGACTGTAATGCTTAAGAAAACCACAAATGAGATTATGACAAGAAAACCGCAAATGAGATTATGACATAAAAATGAATGTGTGGTTCTGTGTTTATTATCTAATTTTATTATACTAATGTTATTTAGCCCTGAATTTGTATTCACTCTCCTCACTGGAATAGCCTGAAATTGGGATATCTGCTTTAGGGGGACCTATCAGAGTAGAGTACCACCCATTTTTACCTTCTGCTGATATTTTACCTCCCCTCGAAGCTTCTCAGAGATTATCTGAACTCTGATTTCCTTTCTTTAAAAACCATGACTGCAGGGGCACCTGGGATGCTTAGTCAATTAAGCATCCAACTTCAGCTCAGGTCATGATCTCACAGTTCGTCAGATGGAGCCTGACTTAGGATTTTGTCTCTCTCTCTCTCTCCCTGTCTCTCTGCCCCTCCCCTACTTGTGCTCTCTCTCTCTCAAAATAAATAAATAAATATTAAAAAAGAACCAAACACCATTACATGTTATACTTATTTTCCATGCTGTTAAAAATTCTTCATAAATAGGGGCGCCTGGGTGGCTCAGTCGATTAAGAATCTGACGTCGGCTCAGGTCTGATCTCACGGTTTGTGAGTTTGAGCCCCACATCAGACTCTGTGCTGACAGCTCAGAGCCTGGAGCCTGCTTCAGACTCTGTGTCTCCCTTTCTCTCTGACCCTCTTCCTGCTCACACACTCTCAAAAATGAATAAACATTAAAAATTTTTTGAAAAAAATTAAAAAAAAAATGCTTCATAAACATACTTCAAAATGACTGTAGAATATCCCACCTATGGTTGTACCATTATTTTTTATTTCATTTTTCAGTCATTTTTTTTTCTTAAAGCTACTATCTTTATGTAGACTCTTTTTTACCCTTGAGATACATCCCTAGAGGAGCACCTGGGTGGCTTAGTCAGTTAAGCATCCAGCTTTGGCTCTCCCAGCTCATGAGTTCAAGCCCCACATCTGGCTCCCTGCAGACAGCTCAGAGCCTGGAGCCTGCCTCAGATTCTGTCTCCCTTGCTCTCTGCCCCTCCCCCACTAGCTCTTGCACGCTCACTCTCTCTCTCTCTCTCTCAAAAACAAACATTAAAAAAATTTTTTTTTTAATAGGGCATCTTAGTCAGTTAAGTGTCTGACTTCAGCTCAGGTCACGATCTCATTGTTTGTGAGTTTGGGTCCCAGATCAGGCTCTCTGCTGTCAGCTAGAGGCCTACTTCAGATCCTCTGTCTCCCTCTCTCTCTGCCCTCCCCCACTCATCTCAGCTTTCTCCATCTCAAAAATAAACGTAAAAAAAAAAAAGAATAATATTACCTTTAAAAAAAAAAAAAAAGGATATATCCAAGGAAGTAGAACTACGGAGCCAAAAAGTTTGAAACGCTTTAAGGGTCTTACTTTCAAATAAGGTTGAACCAATTTATATACCCTACTGACAGCAGAGCAATACTTACCAGCATTATCTATTTCATTCTTTGCTATTTTGTTAGACGAAAATAGCATCTCACTGTTTCAATTTGCAATGCTCTGATTACCAGTAACCTTCTCAAATATTTATTAGTCATTGTTATTTTCTCATTCCCTGTTTATTCGCTGTGTTGGGGCAGATAACAATTAGTATGCTATGCAGAAGACATTCAAGTTCCAGGGAAAAGCAGGCAGCCGTCATTACTGCTGAAAGGCAGCCATCATCTGAGACAAAACGCAGCGGCCGAGCAGCAGTGCTGAGTCACGATGTTACAGCAGTCTGCCTTTAAGGAGACAGATCTCGTGGGGTTCACGGCTCCCTTCCCCAGCGACGTGGTCACCATTCCCTACTGCATCGTGCAGGGTGGCGCAGGGGGCTCATGAGCCCTGGGCAGGCACGACTACCCCTCGGAGCTGGGCAGCCAGGCGGGTGATGAGATTAGCGTGAAGGGAGCAGCCAAGTGGCAAGGACAGGGCACTGTGATGGGGAACAGCTGAAGGTGCTGTCACTTCCCCTCTTTGGCTCTGCTTCAGTGGCCTCCAGAGGGATTTGGCAAGCTTCAGGGAAAGAGGGTACAAGGCCCACTGAGAGATGGAGAATGAGGTCGGGATTTTGTCAAAAGGTAAAGTCTTATTCTGAGGATATTTTCAACCCGAGGTCTTTGGGCATTTGGAGACCATCTCTTCTGAGCAGCAGCCACCCGTCACCTCACAGGCCCCAGTGCCAAGGTTCTCAATTCCTTCCCTGGACACCATTCCCTTTCTTCTTCAGTCTGTGCTGTCACAACCAGAATCCTCTTGAACGGTAGTCTTTAAACTATTTTCCTCTCAGATCTCAGAATAATTTTGAAAGACTGAGTACCCTTAATTGTTACAAAGGCTATAATTTCAACCATCTTATAAATACTGATGGTTTGAGATAAAACTGTTAAATCACTTTTTCTTTTTTAACGTGTTTTTTTTTTTAATTTATTTCTGAGAAAGAGAGACAGCGTGAGCAGGGGAGGGTCAGAGAGAGAGGGAGACACAGAATCCGAAACAAGCTCCAGGCTCTGAGCTAGCTGTCCGGACAGAGCCTGACGTGGGGCTCGAACCCACGAACTGTGAGATCATGACCTGAGCCGAAGTTGGACACTTAACTGACTAAGCCACCCAGGCCCCACAAATCACTCTTAAATATATCCAGTGGTATACTACATATACCATAATGATTTAAAACCTATTTGATACCACTAAGAAATGTACCAACTCAGGCTCATGGGTGGATCAGTCAACTGAACGTCTGACACTTGATCTTGCTCAAGTCAGGATCTTGAGGTTCTTGAGTTAGAGCCCTGCATCGGACTCTGTGCTGACAGTGCAGAGCCTGCTTGGGATTCTCTCTCTCTCTCTTCCTCTTTCTGCCCCTCCCGTACACATACTCTCTCAAAATAAATAAATACTTAAAAAAATACTTCGAAAAAAAAAATGCACTTTCTTTTTTGAGAAAGAGAGCGCAAGTGAGCAAGGGGCAGAGAGAGAGACAGACAGAGAGAAGCAGAGCTCACCTGAAGCAGGGCTCATGTTTTGTTTTTGTTTTTTTTTTACCCGAAGCAGGGCTTGTGTCCACTCGAAGTGGGGCTGGTGATCACAGGATGCAGGGCTCGTGCTCACATGAAGCGGGGCACAAGCTCACCCGTGAGGGACCTGAATTCACCGTGAGATCATGACCTGAGCCGAAGTCAGATGCTTAATGACTAGGCCACCCAGGCGCCCATTCACAAACTCTTCTTAAAGAGTCAGAAATTTTTTTTTTCAGCCCTTTTTCTCCTTGAAATTGCACTTTTACTTCTCTCAGAATTTTATCCTAATGTAATATACCTTAAGTCTGTAATGTACTTCAGGTCTATTATTCATCAATATCTCTGCAACAATGGAAGTCCATTTCACCCAGTCAAAATTTTACTGGGAATCACCTACTAATGAAATGGATAGAGCTTCCTTCCCCATATTAGCTCACGTGTCTGTGGATGACTGTAATTCCCACTATAAAACACGGCTAAGCGACAATCTTATGCCTATTGCCTTTCTTATAGATGTAAGCACTCAGAATCTTCTTCAGATAAATAATCGGAATAAGTAGGAATAGAGAAAGAGAGGACGGTGTGTCACCCAATTCTAGGAGCTCATTTGGAGATCCATGCCAAAAATCTCATAGTAAACGTTCATCAAAAATTTTTAATGATCCACAAACATCATTAAAGTCTCTCCCTTCAGTTTTGCTGAAAGCAGGCAAAAATGACGTTACATAACGGTTGCAGCCATTTGCCTTCTCAGCATGTACACAAACATTTTCTATGGTCCTTTGATTGCTATTCCTTGACAATGTTAAATTTGGGATAGGTAGTAAATATGCCGTTCTTTAGTAAAGGGAGCAAAGGGCAATTGAGAATGGGGAAGTAGGAAAGCAAAACAATTGGTCAAAAGGACATGTGGAAGATGAAGACCTGGAAACTGATTCCTTTAAAACTTTCCTTGCTGATATTCCCTTGGAAAGGCTTGATGTGTCTGTCCCAGGAGTATAATGAGTACCCACGGCTTTAAGGGATTTTCCAGATCCTCAGCTTTTATATGTATTCTAAGGCAAAGGGCCCACTGGGAAGAGCCTTCTTACCACACTGGGGGAGGTGTCGGTCTGTGTGCTACCGTCCTGAACTTCCGAGCGAGGGGCAGTCAGCCGGCCCTTCCAGTCCCGAAGCTGGTGGGAGAGAGCCTCCAGAATGACAAGAGAGTTCAGTAGGTTACCTTCCAGGTCGCTTCGAGATAAGGAGGTCAGATCTGGAGGCCGGCTGCTGCAGCATGAGAATATGAATGAGGGGAAGAAAGGGCAAGAGGTGGGAGTGGCAGGTCCAGGTTAATGGAACCCAGGAGGCACAAAGTTACAGGGAAGCTTACCCCCATAGGCGGTGCTCTGTCTCAGAAGTGCCGTCCTTGACGTCTACTGGGCCTGTCTGGGAGGTGTTTGTGCTCTTTTCCTGCGCTGCTGGGGGCGTAAACCAAGTCCCCACCGAGCAAGTAGGGTAAGGGGTAGTGCCAATCACTGAATCCTGAAGCACAGAGGGGAGGGATAAGCTCTGGCGGAGATTTTCCAGCATGACCGAGGTATTCACGCCTTTTTCCAGCCAGGCCAATGGGGACATCCAAGGCTCTGTATCAGAGACAAGAATCCCACCATCATCTTTTACTGCTGGGCTTGGAGCGGCCTGGGATTCCACTTCTCCTGGATTTGGGGTCAGGCATGCGGATGGCATATCTTCCGTATTTGAGAACAGTGCTTGTTCTCCTAAGTCGGCCTCCGCAGGGAGTGCAGGAAAGCTCAGTTCTCTCTCCTCTACGGCTCTGTGCTCTACAATTTCCTCCCCGGGGCCCACGCGGCTGCCAGGGAAATCTGCTGCTAAGGCAGTTGAAGGGGACAGCCAGAGCCCAGAGGCAGGCAGGAAGGTATGACTTCCGGAGGGGACTAAGTCCTCAGGCACAACCTCAGTCCCATCACCCCCGAGGCTGTCTTCGGAGCAGCGCGGCTGTTGCTCACAACAGGGATTTGGCAGACACTCCAAGACTTGGGATGGAGGATGCCGAAACGTACATTTCTCAGGCACAGCAGGAACAGCTTCTGAAAAGCCGTCTTCCACACAGGTCACCACCCCCTCTCTCAGCAGATCTCCTGGCCTCAAAGGCTCATCTGGAGAGATGCTGTTGGTCTCTGCTATGGTATCTAGATGAGCCTCAAGTGTAACCTGCTGCGGCCCCCCTGGAGAGGATACAAGGCCCGTGGTTTTAGCCACATTGCTGTCCGGTGGGTCTACTGCTTCCTCAGATGTTTTGGGAGTAGAGTTGGTTTGGGGATTCGGATCTACGAGCCGCTCATCTGATTCACGTTGACAAGCTTCTAGCCACTTTGAGGGGTGGCTGAACTGTTCTGAAGGGGAGTCTGTCCTCTTGGCATTGACAAAGTCCACTGGAGATGCACTGGTGTTGCTTTCCTGCCAAAAGAAACAAAAGTAATTGACCAAGGCAGTCATTTCTAGTTCCCAACTAATAATTATGGGTATAGGATACTGTCTGCACTCAAAGAGTTTTCATTACCTCTGCTTGGGTAAAAACTTGGCCAAGCCTGGCTGCTCACTAAAGAAACCCTAAACTAAACCCTTAACTAAAGCTGGGAGGCCATGGTAGGTATGCCTACAGCATAAACAAAGCTGAGATAATCTATTCATATCATGGGGAGATGGTAGCTTGAATGTGACCCCATTTGTCTCCAACCCCTCCCTCCAATTCCTTTTAGAGGATCCCTAGGTAACCTCTGCCAGACTCTATAGAGTTGCTACAAGATTTTCTCTTCCAGGACAGATGAAACACTGGGGACCCGAGTTAGTGTAACAGCCTGCTGGGGCCCAGAGATCACGAACCCGAAGGAAAAGGGCAACATCAACCTGCACTAGTGACCTAGTCTCCCTGGTTGAATCCATTCAACCCTTGGGATTTGAAGAGCTCTAACCTTGGCAGCAGAGGAAAATGAAGAGCAGAGAGACTTCCTGCCGGTGCCCTCATACAGGACTGACACCCCCCACATGCTAGTTCACAAGGACAAAGACCCACTGTGCCTTCTACCGCCTGCAGGGCTGCCAGAACCTGAGACTCAAGGAACACGAAAAGGAAAATATGAATGTGCTTAAATGGATCTAATAGCTAGAAAAAGGGGAAACCCTAGGATAGTTAGAAAAAGTAAACCTGAACAAAACATAGCTGATGGAGGAAACAGAGGACAATGTAAGAAGGTTCAAGTACAGCCCACATACAGAAAGACCTTCTGAAAATAATAAAAGTTACTTTTAAACAACAACAAAAATTAACTTTTTAAAAAATGTTTATTTATTTTTAAGAGAGACAGAGTGAGCAGGGGTGGGACAGAGAGACAGGGAGACACAGAATCGAAAGTAGGCTCCAGGCTCTGAGCTGCCAGCACAGAGCCGGAGGTGGGACTTGAACACACAAACTGTGAGATCATGACCTGAGCTGAAGTTGGATGCTTAACCGACTCAGCCATCCAGGCATCCCAAAAATTACTTTTAAACAAAAAAATTCAGTAAAATGAATCGAAAGAGGATGTTCAGAGTTGAGGCTCAAATTACTGGCCTGGATAATCAAGTGGAAGAATATCTTTTTTACTTTTATCATTTTGTAAAAAGTTTATTTATCTATTTTGAGAGAGAGAGAGCATGCACAAGCAGGGGAGGGGCAGAGAGAGAGGGAGACAGAGAATCCCAAGTAGGCTCCGCACTGCCAGCACAGAGCCTTGATGTGGGCTCGAATCCACGAACTGCGAGATCATGATCTGAGCCGAAAGCAAGAGTCAGCTTTAATTACCTGAGCCCACTCAGGCACCCAAGTGGAAGAATATATATTGTTAAAATTTTTTAATGTTTATTTTTGAGAGTAGGGCACACGCATGAGCACGCAAGGAGCAGAGAAAAAGAGGGAGACACAGAATCAGAAGCAGGCTCCAACTCACAAGCCTTCTCACCATGAGATCATGACCAGAACCAATGTCGGCCGCTCAGCCAAGCTACCCAGGCGCCCCCGCAAGTCGAAGAATATTTTAAAGCAAGGACAAAGGGGTGCCTGGGTGGCTCAGTCAGTTAAGCATCCGACTTCGGCTCAGGTCATGATCTCATGGTGTGTGGGTTTGAGCCCATGTCGGGCTCTGTGCCGACAGCTAGCTCAGAGCCTCGAGCCTGCTTCGGATTCTGTGTCTTCCTCTCTCTCTGACCCTCCCCTGCTCATGCTCTCTCTCTAAGAAGTAAATAAAAAGACATTAAAAAAATTTTTTTAAAAATCAGACTTACATGAAATCTCATTTACAGTAGTGGATGAAGCTTTAAAAATTAAGGTTGAGCTAAAATGGGTTTCTGATATGCTGGCAACGTCCTAAATACTGACTGGGTGTTCATTACTATGATGGGTGCTTTATATGAATTTGTTAAGTTGTATGTTTTATGTGTTTTCACATATTTTATTTCAATGTTTAAGTTTTTCTTTCAAAGTGCTTTAAAGTAAAAGTGGAAAATAAAAGAGATGTCAGAAAGACATAAGGCAAAAGCAAACAAAGAGAGCAAACATAGCAATATTAGTAAGATTAGAGCACTGCTGTTATAAAAGACAGAAGTGAAGATTTGGGTACAAAAAACCCCCATAAATTAGTCTGCACTAAATAACCCAGGAACTAAACAAACCAAAGTCGTTTAGAAACACAAAAGCGCACCTTACAGTTTTTGCTGTGTTTATCAAGTTCCTAGTTATTCTTTTCAAATATCACTTAAAGAGGCGCGCCTAGGTGGGTCAGTTGGTTGAGCACCCAACTCTTGATTTCAGCTAAGGTCATGACCTCAGGGTCAGAGGATCAAGCCCTGGCTCAGCGCTGAATGTGGAACATGCTTAAGATTCTCTCTCTCTCTCTGCCACTCTCCCCTGCTCACTCTACCTCTAAAATAAAAGTATGATGGTAATAGATGGATGTGTATGTATATAAACACACAGAGACAGATATACATAAAGAAATGCAAGAAAGGGGGCACCTGGGTGGGTCAGTCGGTTAAGCTTCCAACTCTGTTTGGGCTCAGGTCAGGGTTTCACGGTTCTAGAGTTCAAGTCCTGCTCTCAGGACTGCTATCAGCACAGAGCCTGCTTGGAATTCTCTCTCCCCCTTCCTCTCTCCCTCAAAAAATTGCAAAAAAGGATTGCCTTTTTTTTTTTTTAAATGTTTATTTTGAGAGAGAGGAAGGGAGAGAGAATCTCAAACAGGCTCTGAGCTGTAGCAGAGCCCAATGGGAACGCTAGATCTCAAGAACTGTGACATCATGACCTGAGCTGAAATCAAGAGTCAGAAACTTAATCACCTGAGCCACCCAGGCACCCCTAAATAATAAAAAACTTAAAAGTAAAAACTAGTTATTTTGTTGGGGGGGAAACTCTTTTTGTCTATGTAGCTGAGTATATCAGGAGGTAGAGAGGAGACCTAAATTCTATTCCATTCTATTCTGCTACTGTGATGAAAATGGCTATGGTTACATTCTATGAGCTCTATGAAGATCAGTTCCCACTACGTACTTTTTCTTTTCTATCTAACCTGTATGAATATGGTAAACTAAAATTAAATAAAACTAAAAATTTAGTTCCTCGGTCACATTCACCACCTTTCAAGTGTTCACCACCCACATAACTAATAGCCACCAGACTGGACAGTACAGATTATCAAACATTTCTATCATCCCAGAAAGTTTTGGGTTTTTTAACATGTATGTTTACTTATTTTGAGGGACAGAGAGCACATGCGCACGCAGGGGAGGGAGAAAGAGAATCCCAAGCAGACATACTCCAGGCTCAGCACAGAGCCCAACATAGAGCTGGATCTCACAACTGTGAGATCATGACCCAAGAGGAAATCAAGAATCAGAACCTTAACAGACTGAGTCACTCAGGCACCCCTTTCATCCCAGAAAGTTCTACTGGCCAGTTGGTGTAAGAGTGTTTTCAAGAAAGTCTGCTACCCTCATACATCTGTAATTCAGGCTGCTTAAGATTCTGTTTTGACATTTTCTTCTTTCCTCCTCTAACCTATTTTATTTATAATCCATCTCCTTCCAAAAATAATTCAGACTGCATGTAAAAGAACAGAGAGATTGACAGATCAGGTTTTAATGAAACACAAAATCATAGTCAAAAAAGAAAAAGGAAGCAAATTTGCCTATTTCAAAGAGTAATAGTAGCTGTATCTGATGATCAAATTTGACCCTGAGCTTTCTAGAAGCCAGAGCAAAAGGGAAAATATGGTAAACTACATAGTTCTCATTATCAGAAAAAAAGGGAAAAAGAGAGCCATTTTTCCAGGAAAACAATTTTCCCAGGCAGTTAAGTTCTAAAAGGAATTTTTCCAAGGAAACTTATAGAGGGGTTAATTCCTTCCTTGGCACCTTTTTACAGCAATTGAAAAGCAGTTTCTACACGGATGCTTCTCTCAAGACTTTTGACTCAAGTAACAACCCAGGGAGGGCAATTCTACCCGGGGCTAGTTTAAGCGAAGATGGTCCAGGTACCCTGCCTTCCAGTGGGGTAACTTGATCCCAGGAAGAGTTCTGGCTACTTCTTGGAACGGATGTGACTATTGCCTCTCCAGGGCAGCGGACTGATCTCTGCCTAAGAGCCCACACGTAGGCGGAAAACCACTAATCGAAGTGATCGTATTTTTCAGCACTTTGGTAAAAAGTTTAACGGGGGGAGGAGGGGATAAAAACTAACAGCCAAATAGAGGCCCGGGTTCTCAGTGGATTTCCTTTAATCACCCTAGGGCACATCTCTGTTGGCCTGAATAGCTGTAAATGGATATCACTAACGTAGAAGACTTCATTATCGTTATTAATTACGTTCCAGCCTTGGCCCTCTGTTCCTCTGAGCCGTCGGCCTCGGCAGTGAGCCCAGTCGAAACTCACCTGCAGTCCCAGCTTGCACGGTGACGAGGTCGGCGAGTAGCCTACGGAGCCCCCTTTTCCAGGACTGCTGAGGGCACCAGGCTGCAGGGGAAGTTCTCGGAGAGGAGTTCTCATAGCTGGTTTTCCCTGAGAAAGAAGAGTGCGAGAAAGCCTGAGCTGGGTCAGTCCGGCCCTCTTCCTTCTCTAAGAAACTCCTGGGGCAGTAGAGGAGTAGACTTCCACCCCAATCGCGCGGAAGCTGCAGGACCGATAAGACTTCACGCACATCCCGGTCCCCAGGCTGGACCCAGCTTTCCCCGACCCTCGGCGTTGCCGGCGTCCCCCACTCCGAAGTCCCGACCGAGCTCTCTCGGTCTCTGAGGCCCTCCCGCTCACCGATTGGGGCGAAGGCGACAGGCTAAGGTTCAGTTTTTTCACCCGCCACATTTTCGCCACAGAAGCCGAGGTCGATTACCTCCCAGACCCAAGAGAGGACGCCATGTTCACCCGCCTTCTTTATTTGAACCTGCTTCACGCCTCCCGATTGGCTGCTGGGGCTTCGGTGCGTCGGCCTGACGCGTCCGCTCAGGGCAAGAGCCCGGAGGGCAGGAGGCGGGGCTTGTGCTGGTCCCGCCCCCGCCGGCCAGCCCTCATTTTCTTGCCTGACACCTCTCCCGACCAGCTCGGCGGTGGGCTGGAGGGCTGCTGCACCCCGAAGAGGGGGGGGTACCCGAGGGAGCTGGAGAGTTGAGCATCCTGTCCCTCCCGCTTCCAGTAGACCCCCTCCCCCCCACACCCACATACCGTCAAAAAAGTTGTCTCGGTTGCCTGGCCTCAGGAAGTCTCCCCTCAGGTTTCCCTTAGTTACCTGACGCCTCAGGCTCGACCGGAAGGAGGCGGTCGCGAGTGCGGAAGGGAGACGTGAGTGGAGCGTTTTGGAATTAGGCTCGCTGGGAGCCTAGGCTCGTTGGCCCTGAGGCCGTGGTGGCCCGAGGCGGAATTCGCCCGCGCTGTTCCTCGGCCTCCTCACCGTTTCTGGTGTCTTCTTGGGACTTGCCTCGGGGCCGGCGGCAAGTTTGCCGGAACAATCGCTAAGAAGTATGGAACACGTATTAGGTACCTGGCCCTGTTGCAAATGCTTTATATGTATTAACTCCTTTAATTTTCCCGAGGACCTGTGAAGTAGGTACTGTAAATTACCCCCTTTTACAGCCTAGAACCCGAGTCCTAATGAAATTGGCCCAGTGCCCCGCCCCGCAGGTAGTGAAATGGCTAGAGTCGAGATTTGAATCCGCACTACCAATTAAAATCCTGTGCTCTCAGGTCAGCCTGAGTCCCCTCCGTGGGAAATCTAGCTCTTCAAGGTGGAATTGAGTTTGGAAACAACGTAAGGGTAAGTACTCAAAGTTAATAGTTTAGGATCAGGTATGTTCTTTGCAGCAGTCACTGTGCCTTATTTACACTCTGAAGTCTTAATGAATTTGGAAAAGGAGATCCTCCAAAGAGGAGGAACTATTAATCTGTCAAGAACTGCAGGGCTCTCAGGGGATGGGCTCTTCTAGAACCCTGTTGTCTGATCCCGTAGGCACTGGCCGCATGTGTTGATTGAGCACTTCAAATGTGGCTTAGTCCGAATTGAGATGTGTTATAGGTATAAAATACAAACTGGGTTTCGGAGACTCTGTATGAGAAAAAGATTATAAAATATATTTTTTAAATGTTTTATTTATTTCTAGGAGAGAGAGAGAGACAGCGTGAGCAGGGGAGGGGCAGAGAGAGAGGGAGTCACAGACTGAAACAGGCTCCAGGCTCCTAGCTGGCAGTCAGCACAGAGCCCGACGCGGGGCTCGAACCCACGAACCGCGAGATCATGACCTAAGCGAAAGTCGGACGCTTAACCGACTAAGCCACCCAGGCGCCCCAATTATAAAATATTTCTTAATATTGATTTCATGCTGAAATTCTGTTAGGTCTCTTAGGTTCAGTAAAATGCATTAAAATTCACCTGTTTTTTCCCCCTTTTGAATGTGGCTGCCAGCAAATTTAAAATGATTTATGGGGGCTAGTATTGTACTTCTACGGGACAGCACTGCTCTAGAATCCTAACGGCCCCAGCCTGCAAGCACTACAGGTAATGGTTCCTTGAATGGAAAACTGGAAGAGCAACATAGGTGCACACACAAACTTGAGCCTGGAGTTTCCCAAGAGTGAGCAGAGAGAATCCCAAGGTGTATGTACTTCTGGTCAATCAAAAAGATCCAGCAAATAAAGAAGGGTGGAAAATCACAGACAAACCAACTGCCAGTGGTAAAAGCTTGTATTATATAAATGTGTGTATTGGAATGTTCAGTTCTTGTTGCAGTTGGGTATCAGATGCTAGGTGAGTAGCCAGAATGATACGAGCTTCCAGCAGCAAATTAGGAGGGATATGGAGGGGTAGAGGAGTGGGAAAATACTGTTATAAATAGGTAACATAAACAGGATGTTTGTTGGTGGTGTTTTGCAGATTATAAAAGTGTTAAATTTTTTTATAGCAAGTGAAACAATGCAATTCAAAAATGTGTTAAAGGCAAACCTCCCCAGTCCATTCTACCTGCCTGAGGTAATCAAAGCATGTACACCTTTGTAAAAACATATATCCATACACATACAGTTTTGTACGTCTTTATTTACACACATTAACCCCCAAATTAATTGATGTGTAGAATGGGGTCTCTGGGATTGAGGGCTAGTGTCTTTCTTTTTTTTTCTCCACTCATACTTACTCATCTCCCATTTTTTCATGTTCTCTCTCTCTCTCTCTCTCTCTCTCTCTCTCTCTCACACACACACACACACACACACACACACACACGGAGGGGAAGAAGGCATTGAGTTCTTTTTTTCCCCTCACTCATGTCTTGTATAGAGTTGTTTTGTTTTTTAAGTAAATTCTACCTCCAACATGGGGCTTGAACTCACAACTGTGAAATCGAGTCGCATGCTCTACCAACTGAGCCAACCAGCTGTCCCTTATATAGAGCCTTCTACATCAGCTGATACAGATATAACTGATTTGTCATTTTGTATACCTTGCCCCCCTTTTGTAAAAATAGGTATTTCTCCATTCTAATTTGTAATTAGACAATTACAAATTGTCTATAATTTATATTATAGACAACTGTCGTCACACTGCAAAACTTTTTTAGATCGTTTTGTCCATTGATTTTATTTTTTAATATTTCTTAAGTTTCTTAAGTTTATTTTTGAGAGAGAGCACAAGCAGGGGAGGGGCAGAGAGGGAATTCCAAGCAGGCCCCATGATGTCAGTGTGGAGCCCAACATAGCTCATGACCTGAGCCAAAACCAGGAGTATAGGACACTTAACCAACTGAGCCATCCAGGTGCCCCTGTCTGTTGACTTTATTAATGGTATCTTTGGTCATACATAGAAGACTTTTATGTGGTCAAGTTGTTTATCTTTCCTTTAAGACTATCATGATTGAGTCATTCATTTATCAAATTTTTACATAAATATGTTTTTCTTTTATAAGTGCTTTCATTTCTGTCTTGATTTAGGCATCTCCTCCATCCTTTGATGGTCAATCTAGTCTCCCAAACGTTCTTCTAAAATTTTCATGTTTTGATGATCACATTTAAATCCCTAATGTATCTGGAATTAAGTTTTGTATATGATATGAAGTAGGGATTCAGATATTTAAAAACACTTGGGTTTTTGTTTCTTTTTTAGGTAATCTCTGTGCCCATTGTGGGGCTTGAACTCACAACCCCAATATCAAGAGCTGCATTCTCTACCAACTGACCCAGCCAGGTGCCCCAATACTTACAGCTTTTAATTTTAGGATTAGAGATTATTTATTTTGTAAAAATGTAATTACATAAGCCAAATCAGCAACTCTGAGAAGTATGTACCATGCAGTTCTAAGTGAACTCAAGGATGAAACTGTGGAATTAGTAGCCCTGCTTCAATGAATGGTGTATGTATATATGGTGGGGTATGTGTATGATATGTATGAGGAGAGTACTGAACAAAGAAGGCAGTATAACAGCTGCTAATCAGTGAGGCTCCATAAACCAGCAAAACTCATGGATAGGCCAGTGAAATCTGAAATAATACGTTCCTCAGAATATAAGCAAAACCAAACTATAAGGAAGAAGGTAGCATGATTTTTTGTAAATAATCATTCCTGATTAATATATTAGAACTCATCAGGGGCGCCTGGGTGGCTCAGTCTGTTAAGCATCCGACTTCGGCTCAGGTCATGATCTCACGGTTTGTGGGTTCGAGCCCCGCATCGGGCTCTGTGCTGACAGCTAGCTCACAGCCTGTAGCCTGCTTCGGATTCTGTACCTCCCTCTCTCTCTGACCCTCCCCTGCTCATGCTGCCTCTGTCTCTCTCTCAGAAATAAATTAAAAAAAAAAAAAAAAGAACTCATCATAGTGGTTGTATTAGTTTGGTAGGGTTGCTATAACAAAGTACCACAGACTGGGTGGCTCAAACAACGGAAATTTATTTTCTCACAGTTCTGGAGGCTAGAAGTCCAAGATCAAGGGAGACCAAGTAGAGTTGGTTTCTTCTGAGGCCTCTTCCGTTGGCTTATAGATAGCTGTCTTCTGCCTGTGTCTTCACATGGTCTTCCCTCTGTGTGTCTGTGTCCCAATTTTCTCTTCTTTTTTTTAAAGTTTATTTATTTTCAGAGACAACATGCGGGCAAGGGAGGGGCAGAGAGAGAGGTAGAGAAAGAATCCCAAGCAGGCTCCATGCGGTCAGCATAGAGCCCAACATGGGGCTCGAACTCACGAACCATGAGATCATGACTTGAGCCGAAACCAAGAGTTGGAAGCTTAACCAACAGCCACCCAGGCACCTCCCCCCCAATTTCTTTTTTATAAGGACATCAATCACTGGATTAGGGCCAACCCATATATGACCTCATTTTAACTTAATTACATCTTTAAAGACTATTTTCATATATATAGTCACATTCTGAAGTACTGAGGGTTAGGACTTCAATGTATTAATGCAAGAAGGGGGGATATGGTGGAGACACAATTCAGCCTGTGATTGAACAGGGATTAATAATGCACTGAATAAGATTTTATTTTTAAAAAACTTTGACAAGATTTTATATTGAATTTATTTAAAGAAGTTAACTAAGGAATTTTTATTACCAGTTTGTGAAATCAATGAACTAGTAAACAGATCAATACAGGGAAAAGAAACTTAGGTAAGAAACAATGAGTAGAACTGCAAAGATACATTTCTAGAAGGAGAGTATACAGATTGGTATTAAGACTAATCTTATATTCTTAGAAAAGATAGAGGGGAGTACAGCGTAAACTATCCATATTGATAGGTGTATCTGATTTCTTCTAGGTAATGAAAAATCAAAGCATAGGGTTAACTTAAAAGATGATTTCAGGTTGTATATAAAGATGTTTTTTAGGGGCGCCTGGGTAGCTCGGTTGGTTAAGCATCCTACTTTTTATTTTGGCCCAGGTCATGATCTCATGGTTTATGATGGGATTCTCTCTCCCTCTCTCTCTGCCCTTCCCTCCGCTCACAGATGTGCAGGCGTGTACTCGCTTTCAAACTAAACTTAAAAAATATCTTTAAGTGACGGGTAAGTAAAAGGTATTCATAGGTCAATGATTCTAAGTGGGGGTGGGGGGTGGGGGGAAAGAATGCCTTCCAGGGATGAGCATATCAAAACTATGGGTGAGGACAGTGCTTTTTCAAATTATATTTTCTGAAACTTTAATTTTTCTATCACCCTCTCCACTCTACCCTGAGAATCACTGCTATAGTGCCCTGTTGATTGGAGAGAATATGTTTAAAAGTGACATTTAATAAGAAATAATTCAAACTATGCTTTCATGAATATGGACTTAGAGCTATCTGATATGACCTAAGAAAGGGACCCTAGTGACATATTGACCATGTCCTAAAGACCTTAACCCAACATGCTGCTGTGATCAAGCTATATAATGTTGAGTGACAACATTAACATTGGACCAGGACACACAGTATCATAAAATCATCTGCAACTGCTCTTTGATAAAGCATCACAGAACTCTGAAGCCCATTCTGCCCAATTAAGAATCAGTGATTATAGGGGCGCCTGGGTGGCTTAGTCGGTTAAGCGTCCGACTTTCGCTTAGGTCATGATCTCGCCGTTCGTGGGTTCGAGCCCCGCGTCGGGCTCTGTGCTAACTGCCAGCTCAGAGCCTGGAGCTTATTTCAGAGCCTGTATCTCCCTCTCTCTCTGATCCTCCCCTGCTCAACTGTCTCTCTCTCTCTCCTAGAAATAAATAAAAATATTAAAAAAAAAAAAAAAAGAATCAGTGATTATAACCCCTTCATTTTATATATAGGGAACTACAGTCCAGAGAAGTTAAAATACCTTGTGTGTAAAGACTCCAAGATAGCTATTGGTGGATCCAGACACTAGTCTAATGCTCTTAACTACTTTAGAAACCATTAATCTCTATTACAAGTATTCAGGGTTTTTATCCAATGTGCAGTTCTAGTCACTACAACTTAAAAAAAAATGTAGTTAAGCTTAAAAAAAGTCTAAAAAGAGACAAACTGGATAATCAAAAGGACTACTGTTACATTTATTTATTCATTTATATCCCAACCTCATTCCAAAAAGGCTTACAAAGATGCAGATAATAAAGTAAAAAAAGATTAAACAGAAAAATGAAAATAAGGAGAATAAAGATAAAAAAGGAAGATGGAACCAAGAATGTGGCTAGCATACAAAATAATACAATACAAAGTCCTAAACACTTGCTGGAAATGGACCACAGATTAGGCTCTAAGTGGCCTAGCACGGATATGAAGGAAAAAATACAGTTAGTGGAATATTTAGCGTCTTTAAGGTAAAAATCAAACAGCAATTCAGGAAAAGCACAAGTGGATTCAGAGGAAATTTCTCCCATGCATCCTTAAACAGAACATTATGAATTGTAATGATAAACACTCTTTACAACAGCCACAGCTATTAAATTTCACGGGGATTTTGCTACAGATTGCCAAAGCACAATCCAGAAAAAGCAATTCTGTAGAGGCCAATAAAATGCCAGCTATACAGGGGAAATCTGGCTTAATCCAGAGACAGAATTAATAAACACAAGCACACAGAGTACTTTCCAGACTCTCTTTAGTCTGTAAAGAGAGAACAAATATAACTGAAGAATGATAAAATGAAGGTTTTGAGGGGTGCCTGGCTGGCTTTGGTGCGAAAGGCATGTGACTCTTGACCTTGGGGTTGAGTTCCAGCCCCACAGTGGGTGTAGAGAGTACTTCAATAAACCAAGTTTTTTAAAACACTGTTTTAAATGAAGGTTTTGAGAAGTTTAGAAAAATGAAAAGAACTTATAAATGCCAGAAATATATACAAACTTAAGGTCCAGATGATTTTCCTTATTAAAGGAAAAGATTCGGGGCACCTGGGTGGCTTAATCTGTTTAACATCAGACTCTTAATTTCAGCGCAGGTCATGATCTCATGGTTTGTGAGTTTGAGCCCTGCATCAGGCTCTGTGGGGACAGCGTGGAGCCTGCTTGGGATTCTCTCTTCTTTCTCTCTCTGCCCCTTCCCCACATGCTCTTTCTCTCTCAAAAATAAACATTTTTTTAAAAAATAAAAAGGAGGGGGGCCTGGGTGGATCAGCAGTTGGGCATCCAACTTCAGCTTGGGTCATGATCTCACATTCATGAGTTTGAGCCCGTGTCAGGCTCTGTGCTGATGGCTCAGAGCCTAGAGCCTGCTTCGGATTCTGTGTCTCCCTCTCTGCCCCTCACCTGCTTGTGCTCTGTCTCAAAAATAAACATTAAAAATTAAAAAAAAAAAGGGAAGGTTCTTGAAATGCAGCTCTAACCTTAGATCTTAAGGTTGGTGTCATGCCTCTTAATCCCTTTGTTTGCTCGCCAGAAACTGAATCCCAGGCCATGTAGGGAAATAATCAGTTTAATAATCCTTGTGTCTTACAAAGAGACTTTGTTTTGGAAAAAAAATTCGAGCCATTCCAATTAGCCCTAGAAAAGACATTTAACCCACCATGTTTCAGTTCCTATTCCTCACATTAGGCTATTAGATTCACTTTTGAAATTTTTAAATAAAAATAAAAGAAATTTTTAAATATTAGATTTATCACAGACTGGCTTTGAGTCCCCAGATCATATGTTTTAGCTGCATATTTAGGGGTTGTGATGCCAGCTTTTGAGACTTTTGAAAAACATTCATACTTCTGACATGAATAGCACCTTGAGACTCCATTTAGTGTTATTGCTCAAGAAAGGAAATATGGCAGAGAAACAAGGAAAGGGAAAAGCAGAATAAGCCTCTGGGTAGGAGCATTGGAGAAATGAAGCAAAGGAAAAGGTCAACACTCTGATCTGAGATGTTGAATTGAGAGGTGAGTTTATTAGGGGGTAGGGAGGAGTAGGGCCAAGTGTGGCTACCAATAGCAGAACGCCCAAGATTTGAACTCTGGTCCAACAAGTAATAGAATAGAATGCTAAGAGGCTACAGAGTAAAAACAAACTAGATCATCAAAGTGGTCATACTGAGTTGGCAGTGGAGGAGATCCTTAGGTTCCCATATAGGCCCCAAGCTACAGTAGAGGGGCTCGAGCAAGGCTGGGACGGACCAGGTAGGACTCCAGGTTACAGTCAAAGTTCTTGAAGAGCATGGACTCCGATGGACTGGGCTGGGTAGCTTGTGTCTCCATAACAAAGGTCACTGGCTGCTTCTGTAGGAGCTCTGGGTCAAAGGCCACACCCCGAAAGAAAGGGTGGACCTGGAAGTGATGCAAATAACGTAGACGGTGGAGGGGATTCTGGCATAAGAGCTGAAGGCAAATAGAGCATGAAGGGTAGATGAGATAGGAGAAGGGCTAAACAGAAAAGCTGGAAAAGGAGAAGTTCATGGAGCTGTGGAGGGCAAAGAAGAATCCTGAAGAGGATCTGAAAGAGGGAGAAATGGGCTAATTTGGGCGGGCAAAGGTGGGAATAGAGGCACTGTCCTAGTAAGAGAGCAGCACTGGCCCTCTCAGCAGTGACCGGTTATGGGTGGGGAGGAGATGTGAAGGATGAGGAACTCAGAACTGAAATTTCAAATGCCAGTTAGAGGGCAGGTGGTGAGGTGGTACTTGATCAAGTTAGAGCACATGCGTGTGCACGTGCACACACACACACTCACCAAATTATTAGAGGAATGGGGAAATCTCATTTCAGTAATAGGGAAAGGAGAGAATTGAATGGTTTGGTAGTCAAGAAGGAGTGTTCACCCTTACCTCATGGAGCAGGAGTGAGAGCCCCTGATTAAGAGAAGCTGGGATCTCAGAATCATAGTGGGTCACACTTGCCAACATGGCCACATGATCTTTCTCTGCAGCCACTGGGAACTGAGTTAAGAGGTGGGGGATGGGGAGGGGGACCGGAGGTGTCACTGTTTAGTAGGAATAAGGCAGGATTTCCTAAGCTCTTCTTCCCACTACAGGGCAGAGCTCCTCTCTTTGCCCAACATCCCTACCATTTTCTCACCTTCCCAGTTGCCAGACAGAAAAGCAAGACACCCAGGGACCACCAATCAGCAGCATGGTTGTAAGGCCCTCCACTCAAGACCTCTGGGGCTAGATTTGAAAGACAGTTGTCACTGACATCAATTGGCTATCCTTCTGTCAATGCTCACCCCCCGGTTTCAGCCCCTGTCTCACCCATGTACTGAAGAGTGCCGCAGATAGTATAGGCTCGGGCTCCCTGGGGCAGGTGGCGGGACAGACCAAAGTCTGTCAGCTTCAGATGGCCTGTGAAAGATAAGGCAATGGCACCACTGTGTTCCACCCCTCATTAGCCATGACATTCCCAAACTGAGGGTCCCTCTCATTCTGGGACCAGGAAAAGAAAAGGACTTACCTCGTTCATCCAGAAGGATATTCTCCATCTGAAAAAAATCACAAGTGAGAAGTTATTATTCATCTTCCTTTCGACCTTCTTTTATCATGTATACCTGTCAGCTGAGGAAGATGCCCTATTCAGCATTCAAGTCTATACTTTGAGGGATCTGAGTGCCCAAATCCTTAGCACCCATGAGAACCCCAAGGTCAGCTATCCTCAGCTCCCCTCTCCTTTTTGGATCTGTTGGCACTTCTTACTGATGCCCCACCTCAGACAAAGAGAAAAAGCACTTAACTCTACCTTCACATCTCGGTGGATGATGCCCAGATCATGGAGATAGCCTGTGGATGACAGCAAGTAATGGCGTCCGCTAGAGCTCTCCTGTCTTTCCAGTTTCCCTGGTACTTCCCATCCCATCCCTATCCCTGTTCTTTGGCCTCCAGAGTTAACACCACTTCTCTTCTCTCTGCCCCTCCCCCTGAATTCTTCCCTCAGTTCCATTACCATTTCGGTTTCACTTACACAGCACCAGAATCAGTTCAGCAGCAAAGAGGCGGAGGGAGGCCTCAGTCAAGCAGCCGACAGAGGACCACAGGGAGTACAGATCTGTCCTGCAGTAGCTGCACACTGCAAAGCACCAGAAGTCTAGGCAATACTGGGGGGTAATGTGCCTGGGCTCAAAGGCATCTTAGGCCTCTTGCCCAAACTGATGCCCCATGTTGTTCCCTCTCCCTTTGGGAGACAGAAGTGCTCAGAGAAGGGAAACGGCAAAGGGAGAACAAGCCAGAGGGATGGGTAATCTCAGGTGGGGAGTACAATAGGATGCCTCTTGAAATGAGAGAGGCCACTCACTAATGAAGAGGTGCCGTTTTCCCTGCCAAGTGTCCCCCAAACCGTGTACAAAAGGATGGTTGATCTGTCGCTAGGGATGAAAAAAAACAGCAAGTTAGGGAGGAAAAAGGGCACTGAGGGTCAAGGTAGCCAAGAAGTCAGAATTTAACCTAGTTGTGCAAAAAGGGAGCTGCTGCCCTACCTCTCAGTTCAGGTGAACAAAATAGTAGGGACTGCCTACCTGGTAATCCCCAAACCAGCATGATACTACGAACACACTAGGACATACTAGAGAGGTTTCCCTGGAAGGACCTAGAATTACCTGCTGATAACTACCTTTCCCAGGATCTGCTTTGGCGGAAGCAGAGGGAGGGGGCAGAAGAAGGAAGAGCAGGGCGGTTGCACAGGAAAGGTGCTTTCTCCACCCGTGGGTCAGTTCTTCCGAGGCTCCAGTCCAGGGCTCTGTGCATACCTGGATGCTAACCTCCTGTTTGCACTGCCTCAGGATGCTCCTCTGTAGGACCTTTACCTTGGACACCACCTATAAAAGGAGAGGAGTGATGACTCCTACAGGTTGTTTAGGTCTCCCAACCTCTCTGAAATCAAAATTGGAAGCAGGGACTAGAGAATGATTAGGAAGAACACCTAGGTCCCTACCTTTACCGCACATACTGTTTTCTGGTCACAATCTAGCACCTTGAGGACCATTCCAAAGGAGCCTTTAGCCACAGGTCCTAAAATCTGTACAGAGAAATGAAGAATAGGGCGATTGAAACTCTGGCCATTTCTAGATGTCTCCCCCGAGACTGAGACCCCTTCCAGGGACTGACCTACCTTCAGCTGGTGATGCCCCCTAAGGGGCCTAATGGGAAACTCCGGCAGAAAAAGGTTGATGAACTGAGGCAGTGGCCACTCAGACAGAGGCTTCTCTATTAGCAACGGGGCCGGCTCCAGGGGCTCCTGGTGTAGGCACTGATGCCCCCGTAGTCCCCACAGCTCTTCCAGACCTGACCTGGCAGTCCCCACACCTGACCAGAGGCTCTTCCAGCCTCGGACCCAGGGACCCTGGACGTTGCCACCCTGCTGAGAACCAAGGGAGCCACTCTAAACCTCTGCCCTTGAGGCATTACAAATTCTACCCACCTTAGAAGGGACACCCTCAAACCTTAACCGTAGAGATATGTTTTTGAGCACCAGTCAAAATTGCCACCACCCTTGCTTTGGGCCAAGGCTTAGATTTCCTGGACATGATTCAAATCCTCTAGGAAAGCAGTATGTAGACATTTTCCCCACGAAGCATCAGAAATTCAGCCTGTACCTCTCAGTATGGGGCTGGGATATTTTCATAGTATAGCCTCTCAATTCACCTCCACAGTGGGCATCACTAACATTCTCCTCACCGCTCAGTTCCCAGGCCTCAAGCCCATGTCTCCTTCACCTCCCCTAAACAGGCTGCCAGAGCCCCACAGCCTACCTTATGGGAAGCAAGCACCCGGGCATGGTGCCCCTGCCGACAGCTCACTGTTCCCATCCAGAGCCTCTGCCTCCCCTCTCCACCTGCTAAATCTGCTGTCCCAGTTACATAAGTGATTCCTCCCCATGAAGCTGCATTACTCATGAGCCCCGCCTCTTCCCTGCTATTGCAGCCAAACCCCACTCAGCCTCAAATCCTATCCCCCCACCCCAGTTACGAATAAGCTCATCGCCAGAACTAAAATGTGCAGAGACCTATCAGCATGGGGCCAGTGTCACACCAGAGCTGGGAAGTATGTGTGATATGGCTTCATGGAGGAGGGACAAGGCCATCCTCATTAGAGTGGCAGCTAGTGGATATGTCTTGGGTTGATGGGGAGAGAAGGACACAGGTTGAACTCATGCACTTAACACACCAAAAAAAAAAAAAAATTAAAATATATTTTTTCTCTTTAAGTCATTTTCTTTCCATTCTCCAGGGCATACCCCAGGGGGATCCATGACCAGCCCTGACTCCTATTGCCATTTTCCCAACTGAACTTGGCACAGATTGAGGAGGGGCTGACTTCGCCCCAGAGCCCTAACACCTCTTGTACAAGGCAATGGAATGAGGAACAGGAGATCGGCTCCCCCCTCAACTTTCTAGCACAGAGGGAGAGCAGTTACACTTAGAAATATATATGTATGTATTTATATATAGGTCTATAAAAATTTATCACACTTGATCAGAACTGTCCCTCCCACCCTTTCAGTTGGCCCCAAGGGAACCAGATCCTGATCCTGGGCCCAATCCCTGGGTCTTGCTCTCTTGATGCCTCTCTGGCCCTGGGCCTGCTCATCAGTGTGAGGTAGAACTCAGCAGTATTATCCACCGTGTTCTGCAGGGAACAGGCCAGCTGCCAAAAGAGCAGTGCCTCCCTCCACAGTACCCTGTGAGCTCCTGACCACCGCAAATCCTGATGGAGGAGGGGCAGCGCCTCGCACCCCACAAGTCCCTGGGGCCTGAGCCAGAGTCAGATCCTGCACTGCGGCCACTCCTGGGTGCTGGGTCACTTGCGCCTGCCAAAGATGGACTTCTTGCCAGGGTTCTTGTTGCCCACACTCAAGCCGATGAGGAGCCGGGCCTTCTCCTCCTCTTCCTGCTGTTGCATGTTGAGGTCTGATTTAGTTTCTAGCTTTCCCCGGACCTCAGACCCTGTTGCAGGCTTCAGCCTTAGCTTCTCTTTGATTACCTGATAGGTTAGAGAGGGGTAAAAGGGAAGGTAAATATTAGTGGAACAGACAGAATAAATCACTGTGAACCAAGTCAAAACAAATTTATTAAGCTTACGTGAAGGCACAATGGGGCAATTCACATTATTAAATGATCTCTGCTTTCAAGAAGCTTACAGTCTGAATTAGAACCTATTCTAAACCTGAAATGCATCAGCCCTCAGTTCCCTAAAACTCAACAGACTTGACATACATGACATACATGACAAACATTTAAACATCTGACCAAAGTCATGGAGAGGGCAGGGATAAAAGTTACTCATTTCATTCACCTGCCCATTGCCAAGGCTACCTGTCCTACACAAGTCCTACACTGAAACGCTCCCGAGCACAGGATCTGTTTGTGAGCCCCTGCTAACCAAACAGCCATGAACTCTGGCGGGATACCTGGGCAACCAGGGCTTTGCGGCTGTCCCTCTTGACAGCCATGGCAAAGTCCAGCCATGTCCATGTGTTGTTGTGGTACTCCAGACAGGGCAGCACAAGGTTAAGATCACCCCAATCCACACTATTCTTCTCACCCTGCAAGAGAAGGAGGGAGAGGGGAGAGAAAAGAAGAGAGAAAAGATCAGCTGCCATTTTTCGTCCAAACCTAATTGCTTTTTTAGCACGTGTGCTGCCAAAATGAGCACCCAGTCCAATCTAATACTTGAGTCCAAGTCTAGGACTTTCCTGCAGCAGCAATCTAAAGATACTGATTTCTCTTTACCTCATCCTGTAATGGTACTGACTCCTGAAGGCAGCAGAGGGAACAGCAATTACCTGAAGACCAGCTTCACAATCTAGATTGTCATGCCTAATTTTTAAAAAATTTTTTTAATGTTTTATTTATTTTTGAGAGAGAGAGAGAGAGACAGCATGAGCAGGGGAGGGTCGGAGAGAAAGGGAGACACAGAATCCAAAGACAGGCTCCAGGCTCTGAACTAGCTGTTAGCACAGAGCCCGACGCGGGGCTCGAACCCATGAACTGTGAGATCATGGCCTCAGCCAAAGTCGGACGCTTAATCGCTTAATTGACTGAGCCACCCAGGCGCCCCTGTCATGCCAAATTTTAATCTCTGATCTTATCTGGTTCCCTTCCCACCCTATTCTAGAAAGTACTAGGGAGGAGCAGACCTTGTAGCTGACGCATAGAGGAACCTGTGGAATCTTTATGTAGATGAAGGAGTTGTTCATGGCAGCTCGCTCTTTCATCTTGTCAATATCATCCACAGGGTGCTAGGAAAGGCAGGAAAGGAATGTGAGCCCTTGAAACCATCAGAAGAAACTGAGGACCCCAAACATCTTCATCTTCTTTCATCCCTAGGAAAGACTCAGGAAACAAGAAATCCTCAGCTGACCCAAACAGAACTCTAAGACTCTTCCATCTTTCTGTCATCAGGGGCATGTCTGGTACCTCAGGTACTTTCCGAAATGATCTTCTGACACCAGAACTCCGATTTAAGCCTTGTGCAACACCCTTCCCGGGGCCCAGTGGTGCTGCGTCATCTGCTGCAATCAGCTGCCGAGGCTTAACCACTGGTATTCCTATGGAAAAGCAAGCACACCAGCTGTTGTCCTCTTTCTGAAGCTTCAGCTATCTCTGGGGCTGCTACCCCGGTCTTCTGGATCTCCACCATAAAAGTTCTCACCAGTAGTCACCAGTTTGGACTTATCTTCTTCATCACCAACCTCATCATCTTCCACACTTCGGCCAGGAAAGAAAAAGCCCATTATTCTATGGAAGAACTGGTGTGTCAGCTGGATGGTGAGAGGCACCACATTTACCTAAAGAGGAAAAAGGCTGAAGAAGCAATTAAGCTCAGACATCATCCCTCAGTTTACCTACCCCTAATGTAGCATAATAACACACAGATCGCTTTTGAGTGCCCTTTGTTCCTGGGTCCCCAAAGGACTGTTTACTAACCTCAAAGTGTTCCTTAACAGAAATACCCCCGACAGGGGGCCGGACTTTGCTGAAGAGGCGGAGGGCTAGCTGTCGCCCAGACTGGCAGGAGCTCTGGGGCCGTAGGACTACCTGTAAGATAAAGAGTGATAAATTTACCCACAAATCCCTACAGACTAAGAGGAAAAGCAATAGTCCTGCGAAGCCGGGCAAGCTTTCCACCTCTCAGATCACCACAGTATTTGCCATAGTGGATTTATGGGGAAGGGCCATTACAAATGCCCTGTTTTAGGAAGTATGAGAATGGGGCAGGATGGGAAGTAAGACTTGCCTTATAGACAGCATTGGGGAGGAGGTTGTTCATAGTGAACCAGCCCAACTCCAGAAGATGTTCTGCTGTGTCATCAGACTTATTCACCTATAAAGACAGATTTTCCCCCTTTACCTATAAAGACAGATTCCCGTCCCCCCCACCCCCACCGGCACCACATATACTATCATAAGTCTTTCTCAGGAGCTTGCTAGAGGATTGCTACGTATCCTGTTTTCAGGTTCTTGATATATTTAATCCCAACCCTTGGTATCCCTTTCATTTTCATACAGTCAATTCACCCTTTAATCCAGTTTTTCTCATGGGCACTAACAAGAGCACTAAATGCCAGTAATGCTTCCAGTCACTGTGATAGTCAAAAATGGCCTCATTCATTTTCCAAAGTCACAAGAAGAAGGAGTGTAGATTAAGTGTAGAATAATGAATCATGTTCTCGCCTCCATGCCATTGGTTATTTATTGCAGGAAAGCTGAGTGTCAGTATAGAATTAATTCTATTCCAAGCTGGACTTGGAAGATTACTTCCCTCTGGGCCATTTTTCTAGCGATAATCTTATTCAGTGAAAACAGCATGTGATCCAGCTCATCCATATCTGTATTACTTAATATTACAAATAATTGTGTCTAAGGGGAACTCTGCTCACGTGCCTATCATCATTAATAATTATTAAGACCACCATTAGTAATCATATAATAATTAGCCTCTTTGTTTCTCAGTTACGACTCCTGAGATAGGTCAGTGTCTCTCAATACAGCTCGCTTTACGTGATTGTATATACCCGATACCTTGCTGTAGAGGAACCGCTGCAGCTCTAGTTCTGCAATTCCTAGCTGTCCATCTTCCTCTGTCAGACGCCATCGTGCCTGAGCAAAGTAGAACTCAGTGCGACGGACCACACTCACATCTTCTTGTTGCTTTCGCAACTCCATTTTATTGGCCTGCTGCAACTGGAAATCCTTAAAACACCTATAAGTGGACAGGAGGGCCAAAGCAAATAAGGGTAATAGCATTTGGGTTGGGAGTAGGTTAGAATGCTCTAGAATGATGCAGGAGGTAAACCCAGAGATGGACCTATTTTGGAATGGCTATTCCCTAAATTTTTTTTCACTGGATTCATGCTCCTCACACCCTGGGCCATGGGAGATTAAATCCCATCTTTGAATTCCACAGCTTTTTTTTTTTTTTTTTTTGCTTTAAAAAAAAATTTTTTTTTAATTTATTTCTGAGAGAGAGAGAGAGAGAGAGAAAGAGAGACAGTGTGAGCAGGGGCGAGGGTCAGAGAGAAAGGGAGACACAGAATCCAAAGCAGGCTCCAGGCTCTGAGCTTGCTATCTGCACAAGAGCCTGATGCGGGGCTTGAACCCACAAACCATGAGATCATGACCTGAGCCAAAGTCGGATGCTTAACCGACTGAGCCACCCAGGTGCCCCCATTTTTTTTAAGTTCCCCACCCATCTTGAGAAACTTAACAGAAGACCATGGGGGAAGGGAAGGGGGAAAAATAGTTACAAATAGAGGGGGAAGGAAGCAACCTATAATAAACTTTTAAATTTTAAAGTCGGACACTTAACCAACTAAGCCACCCAGGCGCCCCTATAATAAACTTTTAAATACAGAGAACAAATTGAGGGGGGATGGGGGGATAGAGGAGAGTGAAAAATGGGTGATGGGCATTGAGGAGGGCAGTTGTTGGGATGAGTACTGGGTATTGCACGTAAGCGATGAACCCCAGGAATCTATCCCAAAAACCAAGAGCACACTTTACACACTGTATGTTAGACAATTTGACAATAAGTAATACACACATAAACTATGTCATGTGCTAACCATGTTAAAAAAAAAAAGTTCCATACCCAAAGTGGGTTTTGAAATCATGATCCTGAGATCAAGAGTCACATGCTCTACTGACTGAGCCACATAGGCACTGCTTTTTCTTTTTTCCAAGTTTTTTTTTTTTTATGTTTTGAGAGAGAGAGAGAGAAAGAGAAAGAGAGAGAGAGAGAGAGAGAGAGAGAGAATCCCAAGCAGGCTCCCTGCTGTCAGCACAGAGCCCGACATGGGGCTCAAACTCACGAACTGTGAGATTATGACCGGAGGCAAAGTCAAGAGTTGGACACTTAACCAACTGAGCCACTCAGACACCCCCCCACCTAAGTGCTTCTAAATAAAGTAATCTCTGCCTACTAATAAACCCCTACAATTGTATCTGCAATTGTGCTCCTTACTGATCAACTTCAAGACATTTTATTTTCAGTTCACCTGCACAGCACCAAATCCACAAAAGTGATCTTTCTGAACTATCTGATTTTCTCCTTTCCCAGGAGGTACTCTAATGAGAAACCAAAGGAGGGGCTCTCCTTCTCTCAATCTCTTGGCCAAGTCCAGCAAGGCTCACTCAGGAAGTGCCCAAATCTACATCAGCCTTTGATAATGCAAGATAGATGTAAAGACCATCAGAACACCAAGCAAGGAAGAGAAATCAACTACAGCTGGGGCACTAGACAAGGGCAGGAAAGAATGCTCCGGCACCTGATGAGGATATTAAGCTCTTCACTTTCCAACTGTAGGTTGGCCTTCTCCTGGTTTAGCTGCAACTGAAGCTTCTGGTTCAGGTCAAGCAGGTTCTCATTCTTGCTGTCATCCTGCAAAGACTTGGGAGCCAAGGCAGGAGAAACTGAGAGGAGATTCCCTTGGCCTCGGAGAACACCCTCTCCTCAGACTGCCCTGGTGACTACCTTCATGATAGAATACATCTGCTTCTCCAGCTGCCGTATCTGGGCCACATGCTGCCGCACAGCCTCCTGCAGATGTAATATGCTGCTGCGCTGTTCCTCAGGATTGCTAGAGATCTCAAGCTGGAACCTGACACGCTGCTTCTTCTCACTGTGCTCCTGAAGGAATGGAAAAGGAAATGAACAAAGTTTTGTAACAGACAAGTCATGTAGTAAAGTGAAATAGAGAACAGAACAAGAAACGGGTCTCTTCTGGAAAGCTTAACTGTATCTGCTACCATTAGTAGCAAGCATAAAGGGTAGGCCACTGCAGAAGACGTAAAGATTTCATAATAAGCCAGGGCCACAGGGTAGAGGCAGAGGTGACAGTGGGGACTAGTTACTGTTTTTAGAGGTATTAAAGTGACTCAGTAGAGAACTGACCAAGAAAAACAACCACATAAACCAGCTCTGAGTCTCAGTAACACTCAGACCTCTCCTAGATAAGCGCAATTTCAACTGCTGCTATTGACTAACACAGGATGTACCAACCACAAGGTCCTTTTTCAGTTTGAGGCATGGCTTTTCTTACTGGACCCCAAAGAAAGCACAAGGTCTGTGGGTTCCTGTGAGGTTACCTGCCATTCCACAAGCTCCCGTGCTCACCTTCCGCTTAGGTTCTACGTGGAGCAGCAGGTTGTTGACGATGTCTAAGATCATGGCATACTGAGCTGGGTTGGTGGAGATTTCCAGCTCATGATGAATAAGGGTGAAGGTATCCACAGCCCCTAGGTAATTAGCAGCTAGGTAAGAAACTCCAGTTTCTCTCTAAATATCTACCCCATCTTCTAACCCGTATTTGTAAGCACTCCTGTTAATCCCATAGAAAGGGATTCGTGAGAGATGCTCATGGGTAGAAATAGGTTTGCTTATTTTAAACAATATCCATTCATCCTAGTTCCTTCCCAAAAATACAGTTTATTCTCTTATAGCAGAACTTACACAATGTAGAGCAAAATGAAAAGTGTTAATGCCCAGGACACAGTGGGACTTCTAACACTACTACAAAACCACTAAGGAAATAACTATTTCCACAAGTTCCCTAGTCCCCTTCTAAAAGCCTTACAAGCCCTGAATACCTTCCTGTTTCTTTAGGAGATCTTCCTTTTCCTGGTTCTCATGAACCTCAGGTGGCTTAATCTGAGTTGCCAGCTCAGGATCAATGTCGTGGCTGTAACTAATATAGTACATTCGGCAGCTACAGCGTGAAATGATCCGCTGGACTTGCTGGGCTTGTTGCGCCTCAGCTGGCTGGTTCCAATCTGGGAAGAGGTGGGAAAGAGATAAGAGAAAGACATTCTCAATGGAAGTACTGTGAGAGCCTACTGGCTATATGTGAGGTCTAGGGAACTCCACACATTTGCTCTCCACCTAACACAAAATCGTCCTATTCCAGCATGTGTTAATTTTAAGAGTTTGTAAGAATGCACATCTCCTAAGCACATGATGGGGAATAAGGGAGAGCTGACCTGTGGTGGTGGTCACCATGCCTCCCACGGCCTGCCCGCTCTCCATCAGCTCCTGCACAGAGTCCAGGCTACGCTGCCGGTGTTCCTCGATATTCTTTACCTGAAGACAGAGATACAGGCACCTTTAACTCCTGGCCAACTGGGTCACAGCTCTCTATGATGCAAGCAATTGTACTATCTAAACTTCCACTGCCTGGAATAGCTTGAAGGATCTCCCAAGGTAGAAGACAGACATGACTCCCTCCTGGCCAAACCACCTCAAGTCTCCAAACCCAAACGAGTTAAATGCACATTTTGCCAGACCTACAGGCCTGAGGCCAGAAAAGCAAGCTAGGTTATAATCATATCCTATCTGGGGGCATCTGGGGGGCTCAGTTAAGTGACTCTTGATGCCAGCTCAGGTCATGATCTCACAGTTCTTGGGATCGAGCTCCACACAGGTTCTGCTTGGGATTCTCTCTCCTCCTCTCTCTCTCTGCTCCTTCCCCACCTGTGCTCTCTCTCAAAATAAATAAACATTAAAAAAAATAAAATCCTATCTCACCTCACACCCACTAGGATGGCTACAACCAAAAAAATAGTATCAAGTGTTGGCAAAGATGTGTGGAAATTGGAACCCTTGTGCACTGTTGAGGGTATGTCCAACGGTACAATGGTACTATGGCAAACAGTATGGCAATTCCTCAAAAAATTAAAAATAGAATTACTACATGACCTAGCAACTCTACTTCTGGATATATACCCAAAAGAACTGAAAGCAAGGTCTTGAAGAGATCTGTACACCTGTGTTCACATAGCATTATTCACAATAGCTAAACAATGGAAGCAACCCAAGTATCCATTGATAAATAAATGGATAAACAACTTGTTGTACAAACAATGGAATTCAATCTTAAAAAGGAAGATACTACAACATGGACAAACCTTGAAGAGATTATAGAAAATGAAATAAGCCAGTCACAATAAAGACAAATGTTGTATGATTCCACTTATACAAAGTACTTAAGAATAGTCAAAATCAGGGGCGCCTGGGTGGCTTAGTCGGTTAAGCGTCCGACTTTCGCTTAGGTCATGATCTCGCGGTTCGTGGGTTCGAGCCCCGCGTCGGGCTCGGTGCTGACTGCCAGCTCAGAGCCTGGAGCCTGTTTCGGTCTGTGTCTCCCTTTCTCTCTGACCCTCCCCTGCTCACGCTGTCTCTCTCTCTCTCCCCCTTAGAAATAAATAGAAAACATTAAAAAAAAAAAAAGAATAGTCAAAATCAAAGAGACAGAAAGTAGAATGGTGGGTGCTGAGGACTGGAAAGAGGAAGGGGGAGGAGTTTGTTGTTCAATGGGTATAATTTCAGTTTTACAAGATGAAGAGTTAGGGAAATGGATGGTGGTGATGGTTGAACAACATTATCAATGTATTTAACACCAACTTAACTTTACACTTAAAAATGGTTAAAACCAGGGGTGCCTGGGTGGCATCCAACTCTCGATTTTGGCTTAGGTAATGATCTCAGGGTTGTGAGATCAAGCCCTGCATCAAGCTTCGTGGTCAGCATGAAGGCTGCTTGGGATTCCTTCTCTCTCTCTCTCTGCCCCTCCCCTGCTCACACACACTCTCTCTGTCTCAAAATAAATAAATAAACTTTAAACATGATTAAAATGGTAAATTTTATATGTATCTTACGACAATAAAAAAAATGAAGAAAAAGTCACATCCTGTCAAGCACAAAAAATTTCATCGAAACCAGTGACTTTTCCACCCACTTTGATATTCATGATTTGTGTTTTTGCTGTTTTCTGTCTTTAGACAACCACTCTGACACTGTTGCCATGGGGTAAAGGGAGTGAATTCTTTTGAGTCTCTTTGCCAAGCTGAAGTCAAAGTGAATAATAGGATGAGTGATTTGAAGACCATAAGCAGATCTGCCAAATCACAAAAAAGTTCATATGGGAAAGGCAAGATCAAAGTCCCTCCACCAAATTCAGTGAAGGAAATCATAAGCAAAACGAAAAGACAACCTACTGAAAGGGAGAAGATATTTGCAAATGATACATAAGGAACTCCTACAAGTCAACACCAAAAAAAATTAATCCAATTTAAAAATGGGCAGAAGAGGGGCGCCTGGGTGGTTCAGTCAGTTAAGCATCTGACTTCCGCTCAGGTCTTGATCTCACAGTCTGTGGGTTCAAGCCCTGCGTCGGGCTCTGTGCTGACTGCCAGCTCAGAGCCTGGAGCGTGCTTCAGATTCTGTGTCTCCCTCTCTCTCTGACCCTCCCCTGCTCATGCTGTCTCTCTCTCTCTCTCAGAAATAAATAAAATAAATAAATAAAATTTAAAAAATAAAAATGGGCAGAAGACCTGAGTAGACATTTTTCCAAAGAAGACATACAGATGGCTAACAGACACATGGAAAGATGCTCAAATTCATTAATCATCAGGGAAACACAAATCAAAGCCACTTCACACCAAAGTGGCTAATAACACACGTCGGCAAGGATGTTGAGAAAAGGGAAACTGTGCACTGTTAGCGCGAATGGAAATTGGTTCAGCCATTCTGGCAAGCAACATGGAGGTTCCTCAAAAAACTAAAAACAGAAGTATCATATGATCTAATGATTCCACTTCTGGGTATTTATGAAGAAAGTGAAATCATTACTCTGAAAAGCTCTGTGTTTAATGCTTATTATGTTTATTTATAATAACCAAGATACAGAAGCAACCTAAATGTCCCTCCACAGATGAATGGGTAAAGATGTGTTTTATATATTCACAATGGAATACTGCTCAGTCATAAAAAGGAATGAAATCTTGCCATTTTTGGATATTATCCTAAGTAAAATCAGACAAAGATAAATCCTGTACGGTTTTGCTTATATAGGGAACCTAAAAAACAAACAACAAAAAGAGAAGTAAACTCATAAATATAAAGAACTGGTAGTTCCCAGAGGGGAGGAGGGTTGGAGGAATAGGTGAAATAAGTCAAGGGGATTAAGAGGTATATACTTCCAGATATAAAATCAGTCATGGAAATGAAAAGTACAGCATAGGGAATATAGCCAATAATACTGTAAAAACTTTGGTGACAGAATGGTAACTATACTTTGCCCTGGTGAACATTTCATAATGTTTGTAATTGTCAAGTCACTATGTTGTACATCTGAAATTAATATGTCAACTATACCTCAATTAAAGAAAGCGAAAACGACAACAAAAACAAGGATATCTACTCTAATGCTAATATCACAGCCTGAAGGAAAAAAAGGGTTCACATGCAAAAGAGGGCATGCCTAAAAGAAGCAGAGGCCCAGAAAATGCTAGAGAGAGCTTGCATTGCTCATCCTGCCCACCTGTGCCTGAGTAGTTTACATTGTCTATGCCTACTTCCTGAGACTGGTGGTAAAGAGCACTGCTTGCCTGAATCACAGATGTACTATATCAGCATGACCTCCTCCCATATTACCAATAGCCTGATCCTTACTTTTGGCTTGATATTTGATTAAATGATTACCTTGTATGTAATTACACCTGAGGTTGCTTAGATTGCGTCCTAAAGCTGTTGGAGTAAGAAGCACCAGGCAGGGAGGAGGGAAGAGGGATTAGCTTTTTCCCACGGAGTAGAACGGTAAATGAAGTTATCTCAATGGTCCTTACAGATGTAGCGAGATCCAGTAACTCGTTTGGATGTACCATGCCCAGCACAATGTGGACACTTATACCTGTTAAATAAGTATTAACAATGCCAAGTACTGGCTAGGTACATCTCATAACTATTAGATCTCCCAGTAATTCTGAAATAATATCCTAGAAATTATAAAGCAAATTCAGTTTTACCACGCTGAAAAGAAAATCTATAGCCCCTGCCAACTGCTCACAATTTTACCATCTAACAAAATGTTATCTTGACACACATTTAGACCTCCTCTGACATAACTTCTTAAAAATGGTGTGATTATTTTCCGCCGAAATGAAGCTTTGTATTTTTCAAAGCAGTTTCTCACACTTGATCCTTTCAATGATCTTGTGAGGAGGAAGTATTAACTCAATTTTACAAATAAAGGTGACTTAGGGTCCCTGGGTGGCTCAGTCAGTTAAGCCTCAGACTCTTGATTTCAGTTCAGGTCATGATCTCACAGCTGTGAGTCTGAGCCCCACATTGGGCTCTGTGCTGACACGCAGAGCCTGCTTGGGATTCTTTCTCCCTCTCTCTGTGCCCCTCCTCTGCTCTCCTCTCTCTCTCTCTCTCTCTCAAAATAAATAAATAAACTTAAAAAAAAAAAAGGGCAAATAAAGGTGACTCGCCCAAAGGCTCATGGCTACTATAACAGCAAAGGTGGTATTAGAAGTCACATAAACTGAGTCCTAGACAAGCAGTCTTTGTATTCAACCTTACTGCTTTGCTGAAACTAATCAAACATCTTCATAAGAGAAATCCGAGAAAGGGCAGATAAAGTATTTACCTAAAGTTCTCAGACTTACTGCCTGTTTTCTTGGCTGCCTGCTGATTAGTGTGATTTATTAGCAGAGTCAGCAATCTTCTCAAAAGTAAAAAACTTCCACCCCATTTTATTCTCGTGCTGGGAAATGAGAATTTCCCTCTCAATTTAAAAAAAAACCAGCAAGAGATTTAAAAAAAAGAAGAAAAGAAAAAAGCACTACGTACGTGCTCACGAGCCACAGATCAGGGACTGCCTGTAATTCCCGTACTTGACTAACCTCTAACCAGAGCTGGCGGCCATCCTGCTCCGTGGGGCTGCTTTCGGTGGTGGCAAAATACTGCATGCCATCCAGTAGGCAAGTCCAGGACGTCTTTTGCTTCAGCGTGTCACCATACCAGGCTGGATGGTGTTGGCACTGCAACAGCTGAGCTTTGGCAGCTGACACAATGACACAGCCTTCTGTCTCTGCTCCACGAAGAACCATCTACGCCACAGACAGGAACAGAATCACAGCACCAGGGTCACCAGGGAAGATGAGAAGGTTAGAGAAAGGAGTGTGCCAGTGAGTGCAGCTGGGTCTAATTCTGGCTTACTGGGCGAACACTGGGTTTTTAGAAATGGAAGGATTATCCCAGATACCTGCTGGAAAGAATAATCTTTTGGAGCTCTACCTGCCCATTCTTACTTGGCGCTGGGAGAAGGTGAACACGTAGGATTATGATCGAGCCCAGTGCTGGGGTGCCCTGGGAAAGAGAAGTTACCTGGCAGTTCACCAGCTCGATAAGGCAGTTTCTATTATAGATGTCATCTGTCTGGCAGGCAGCGATGCCACACAGCTGGTCACTCACACCTGACTCCTCTTCTGTGAACACCACAAACCTGTCTGTCTCCTCAATCAGCTTCTGCAACATGTAGGCACCTGGCAGAGAGATAGGATGTGGAGAAGAGTCACAATCTCAAAGGGATACAGGCAGCACATCTAGGGCCAAACTGATCTTCCTTCAATTTCACTAGGTAATATTCTCTGCAACCTGCAACTCCAGCCCACCCACTCCACCCCTTGATCATCGAGGCCAAAATAAGGGTTGTCCTTTCATTTCCCCCTCAATTTTAACAAAAATAACTGATTCCCAAGAGAAACTCAGAAATGCTATATAATAGTGGTGTTTTTTCTCTTAGGGATATCAACCTCTGAATTACTCTAGGATGTTTTTTCTCCTCATTCTGTTCCTTATATTTTTCATTTTGTATTATTTTAAATGTTGTTTGCTGACCACTCCTTTACACGTGAAACCACTCCTTTGCCGTTAGTGCCACTGTGTTCTCATAGCTCTACTGCTTCCTATGATTATGTCTCTAAATCCTCTTCTCCCATGTCTTAGAAACAAGTATCTCCTAAGGCTCCCTTGTCTTCCTCTTTCTAACAAGAGGTTTACGGTTAACAGCAGCCTCCAGAATCAGACTCGTCTGCTTGCGTTTAAGATCCTATCTCTGCCAGTCACTCGATTGTGACCTTTAGCAGCTTGCTTTAACCTCTCTGTGTCTCAGTCCCCTTGTCTGTAAAATAATAGTAACTATCTCATAAGGTTGTTTGAGGGAATTTAATACAATAACATATAAAAGTATTTTGCACAGTACCTGCCACACGGTAAGCAACTATTATTATCTACTTGGGCTTACCTCTTAGCTCTATGCGGAAACTCCCAAAGCCTTCACCTCTAGTACTAAGCTTTTAGATCCTCATTACCGGCTGTTGGTTAGACATTACCTAGGTACACTACTTGTACCACACACTTAGCATGTCCAAATCTGAACTCAGCAACACTATACCTCCCCGAACTTGTTTAGTATTTACTAGCCTCTGGCTCGCCTTTCTCTGATATTACTGTTACCCTCATGCGAGTCCCAGACTCAAAGTGTCAGCCATTATTGCTTTCTCTCTGTTTTAACTCCTTCCAACTAGTTGTCAAGTTTCACACGTAGAACAACATTTCTATCCTCATCTCCATTCCCACTGCCTCTACCAAGTTCGGGCCCTCATCACACGTTGTTGGGACACCATAATAGTTTCCTTATCTGTCTCTCCACCTCCAGTTTCGTTCTCGCCAGTCCTCCTCCACAGCGCTGCCAGATTTATCTTCCTAAAAGGGGAGTCTCATGATGACACATCCCCATTCAAAACCTTTCAGTAGTTCACCGCTGTCTACTGAATAAGGACCAAAAATGCCTTAGCCTTGCATGAAAGACCTTTGATGGTCTACGTGCCGCTTTCCTTTCCAGGATCTTCCCTCGCTTCTCGCCTTAGTTACTATGCCAACTGAAACAGACTGTTCACTCTCCTTTGAACATACGGAGCTTTACCAAATCTACCCCTATTCAGGATGCCTTGGATGCCTTTCCTCCCCATTTCCACATGTTCAAACCATACTCAGCCTTCAGAGTCCAGCTCAAATGCTACTTTCCTCAGTAAACCTTTCCCTGATTACAATCCCTCCTTCATCCCGGTCAAGAACTCCCATATACTTTTTTCTCTTGTGATATACATTACTTTCCACCTTGTTCTTAAACTCACCATGAACTTGCATTCTTCTATATTTATTCCCTCTCCTTAAAATACCCTCTCCTCTTTCCTTGGCTGTCAAACTCTTATTCATCTTTTAAGGCCCATCTCAGTGATCTTTTCCGGGAAGCTTTTCTAGACTTCCCTATGCTGATTTAAATACTTTCTTCTTAAACATTCTTACGAAGCACGGTCATAATGAAATATTAACTTATAGGTCTATCTACTAGTTTCTGAGCTTCTCCTCATCTTTACATCCCTAATGCCTAGGGTTATGTCTGGTGCATTATAAACCCTCAATAAGCTAAAATGAATCTATGAATGAATGAGTGATTGAGTGAATGAGATTGGCTCATCCAGAGATGATAAACTTGTTGAGGCAAGTAGAATGTCATTCGTTTTATATCTTTCACTGAACCCAGCATGGTGCTTTATGCCTGTTAAGTACTCAATATTGGTTGACTGAACAAACTAATTCATCAAACCACATAACAATTCGTTAATCCTTTTTTTCCCTTACTCATCTCATTTTGGCCCCATCATTCCTTCATGATCCTCTTTTCCTTACCACAAGATCATACCCTTTAAATGCCCCCATCTCATGGCTATGTAAGTCAGAGGTGACCTAATATGGAAAAACGATAGTTTTCATTTTTATCTCTAAATGGAACGAGCCAGGGGTGCCTGGGTGGCTCAGCTGGTTAAGCATCCGACTTCAGCCAAGGTCATGATCTCACGGTTCGTGGGTTCGAGCCCCGCATCAGGCTCTGTGCTGACCGCTAACTCAGAGCCTGGAGGCTGCTTCAGATTCTGTGTCTCCCTCTCTCTCTGACCCTCCCCTGCTCACGCTGTCTCTCTCAGAAATTAAAACATTAAAAAAATATATTAAGAAAAAAGGATCTTTAAAAAAATTAAAAATAAATAATTGGAACGAGCCATGATTTAGTCCTCCCAGTTCCTGTCCGATCCCATGCACATACCCTACACATAACTCTACAAAATCTCCTTTCCCCCAGCTTACCTCCTGAGGAGCCCTTATCAGGCTGTCCACTAAAGCTGGGAGTGCTGACGGGAGGTGGGGCTGGGGCACTGGTCAGAACGCTCTGCTTTGGCTTTTTAGCTGGCATCTGGGGATCAATCTTTAACCCCTTCAGGGCCTCAGTAGAGAGATTACGTTTGAGTACAGCTGCCTTTTTATAGCCATCATATAAGCCAAACGCAATGTCCCGATTGGTGGTTGTCCAGGAAGCCCGTAAATCTACCAAGTGCAGCTGGTGTGTATGAAAGGCAGGATCCCCGACTCGAGTAGAGAGCTCCTAAGAAACAGGAAAAGAACCACAAGGTAGCATGGAAATTCCCACCATTTCTCCTGGACCACAACTGCAGAGGCAAGAAAACAAGCTTGTTGAACAAGAAATCTGTTCTGGGGGAGACAAGAAGACCCCAGAGAAAGAAAAACTAAGTGGTCTTAGTTTGTGCATTAGATTACATTCTAACTATATCCACTATAGTTTAAAGGATTCAGAAAATTTCAATGGGGCGCCTGGCTGGCTCGGTCAGTAGAGTATACGGCTCTTGCCCTCAGGGTCATGAGTTCAAGCCCCACCTTGGGTGCAAAGCCTACTTTACAAAAGAAAAGAAGAAGAAAATTTCAACATAAAATCTTTCCTTAATTAGGAAAAAAAAAATAACAACAAAAAATACCAAATAAGGTGCTAGAAAAAACATTTTACTGTTTGCTAAAAGGCAAGAGACTGTCTTTAGAGAGGGAGAGAGAAAAGGAATTTTCAAAAAGAGGTACGCTGATACAAATGATAATCGTGAGTTCATCATACGGTAATGATATATATGCGTAGAATGCAGTTAGAAACATTACCCAGGACTCTGCCTGAAAACTACTGCTGTGGACTGAACTGTGTCCCTCTCAAAATTCACATGTTGAGACCATAATCCCCGATGTGATAATATTTGGCGATGTGACTTTTAGGGGGTAATTAGGTTCATAGGAGATCACAAGAGTGAGGCCCTTATGATCAGATTAGTGCCCTTATGAGAGACACCAGAGAGCATGCTCTCCCCCTCTCTTTTCCTGCCATGTAAGGACCCAGTGAAGGCAACTGTCTACAAGCCAGGAAGAGAGCCCTGACCAGAATCGGACTGTGTCAGCACTCTGATCTTAGACTTCTCAGACTCCAGAACTGTGAGAAATTTCTGTTGCTCAAGGCACACATTCTTTGGTGTGTTGTTATAGCAGCCCGAGCGGACTACAACACCTACTGATACAAATAGGGTAGTAAAGAGACTGTGTCAGGAGGTACCTCCTCAGCCGTGCGATTGCTGTGCCGTTGGTAGGTGAGGGAGGACAGGCTCAGTAGGTGGGTCTTTGTTACCAAGGGATCAAGGCAGTGATCAGCATTCTCTTCAGTGGGTGAAGCCATCAGGTGAACAGTCACCTGACTTAGGTCACTAACCATCTGGGTCACACTCCAGTCAGAGATGAGACGCCGCATCACCGTGCCCGCTAAGAAAAGGAGGCATACAGAACCCATGCAGACCAGTACAGAAGAGCAGTGCGGGACAGAAAGAAGGGAGAGAAATGAGAAGGGCAAAGAGGGCAAGGAATAGGACAGGAACAATGGAAGCAGTCTTTGACCTTACCTTGAGGGATAAGCCGCTGAGTCCCTCTAGTGAAGACATGGCCCTGACTGCACTCAATCTGGATGCCCCGTTGCTGCGCGAACGAGGCCCAGTAATGCACCTGGCAACAAGAGAGTGTAACACTGAGCAGAGAGAGGCATCAGATGATTAAGATGAGAAAAAATGAGAACGAGGGAAGGGGAAAGAACCGAAGATGTCACCAGGGCTGGTAGAACCTGACCTGTAGCTGGGGAAAGAGCGCGGTATAGGAAAGCTGCTTGTAGTGCTGGCCGAGTTTCTTTTTGCTGGGTTTCAGGTTATTGAAGAGCTTTCCCCTACAGATAGGCCTTGTAACACTAGTCCAAGTTGCCCAGAAGTTCTGCATCCAGCGCAGGGTACTACTATACAGCAGAATCCGGGGCTGGGATATCGCTGCAAAAGAAAGGACAGACATTTCCTACCTGTGGTTAAAACACAGAGATAAAGCTAGCTTCAGCTTTTAGAAGTTTAACAATCCAAACAGCATGCGGCCTCACACTATCCCCAACACCCTCTCCTTTTAAAGATCTAAGCTTTGTTTTCACCAACCCTCTCTCAGAAAAGATCCTAATCCAAATCCTCCCTTGCTTTCCCTATCCCCTCCCCAAAGGGTCAAGTTGAAGTCTTTGGTGCATAAGCCCATCCTCCCAGCCCTTCCTCCCGTCGCCCAGACCCAAGCCTCACTCCCACTGTGCCGGGTCAGATCCATCTTGATGGAGAGATTGAGGTTCTCAGAGCGGAACGCCCGGTAGGAGTCATGGAGCTGGCCCAAGGGCACCTCAGGCAGGAACTCGGGGGCCCGCAGAGTGACACCATGGTGATCATGGGGGTTCCCATGGCACAGCCACTGCAGGTCCAGTGTCATGCAGAGGTCAGGCAGGTGAAGGAAGCAGCAGTCATCATACCTGTCTCACAACAGAGTCCCGGCTCTCAGTGCCCTGGTCACTTACAAATCCCTGGCTCTTCCCCACTCCCTCCGACCTGAGTCCCTCACCCTGTTGAGGCATTACTCCACTCACTTAGAAGCTGTTCTCACGTTGACATCCAAGTCACCCTTGAACACAAACTGACCAGGTTTCCAATGAAAAGACAGGTGGTTCCACTCCCAGTGCATATTCTCAGTTGTGTTGTATGGGTCCTATAACCGTCCCCAACAACTTGGTGAGATCTGGATACAAGTTCCACCCAAATCTCCCAAATCAGTACCTTTCTCTCTTCGCACCCCCCTCCATGTGCTATACAGGCACCAACCATACCATCCTAATAACTCCTCTGGAACCCCTCACCTCAGTAGCCAGCTGGTGGAGATTTGCCTGTTCAATGTCCATGTGCCAGTCCCCATGGAGCAGAAGACGGCTTTTGTCCCACCAGGGCAAGGGTGGGCTGGGGTCAGCTGAAGGCTTGGTCAAAAGGTCCACAGATTGGCTAATCAGCGTCCAGGCTGGATCCCAGCACGGGCCCCATACCACTGTGTACTGGAAGATTTCCGCTGGGATAGAGGGGCAAAGGGTACAGCTTGTTACGCGACTTCTTTCTTCACTCCAGAAGGGCCTCAGCTCGTCTCCCATCCCAGCCATCACAACCTCCTCAGCCAAACCAGCTGCCTTCCTCTACTCACAGCGGAAGTCATGGTAGAACTTGAGCGGGGGCATGTTCCTCTCTACTGCCACATTACCCCACGGAAGCCCCAAGTGCAAGATCTGCCGCCGCCGGGAGCAAGGCTGACCACTCTGCTCGGTGCCCACAAGTCGACCCATCAGCCGCCAGTCACGGATCTCAAACAGGTACCGGGGATAATCTCTTATCCGAACTGTTATTACAGAGATATACACGCTGGCTATTCAGAGGACTGTCTCAATATCCTCGAACGTTTTCTCCCCCACCACTACTTTTACCCATCTATTTAACAAAGTCAACTGAGAGAACGAGAGCTGGCAGTTTGTAGAATAGCTGGAAAAGGGCATGGAGAGACTGAGAAGACAGTGAGGGGAATAACACTGAGATCCAAGAGGTACGCTAACCCTGCAGACGACTGTGTTAGCCGTCCCTTTATGTCGGTCAAGCAGTTTCAGGGTGAAATTCAGGAACAAAGAAAGGGAAGGGGAGGCCACTCATCCCACTCCACCCATCCCCAAACGACAGTTCCCAATATAACTGAGCTCCTCTGCATCCTCTCCAAGAGCTTCCTGAAGCTCTGAGGGCAAACACGAGACTCCGCAAATAAGGAAGTACTACTTACCCAAAAACGTCTTAACGCTGCACTTGAGCATACGACACCACTGAATGACAAGATCGACTCCCTCAGCAGGAAAAGGGCTGCCTGGATCAAGCTCTTGAACCTGCTCTATCACACGCTCAGGCCCATGGAAGGAGGCATCTGCCAGAGCTACCAGCTCTAGCCCTGCCAGGCTCCACGTGAGCAGTGCCCGGCGCATAGGTGTGTTGCCATAGAGACGACGGGAGCGCTGAATGTAGATCTCAATGTTTTTATGTTCCAAAGAGGCATAGAGCTCCTCAATTTTGCGGGCTGGCAGTAACTCCCCATGTTGCTTCCGAAGGGCAGCCACCTTGGCATCCAGCAACTGCAGCCTTTTGGCACTCTCCTTACTCTCATCCTTCATCAGTTCATAGTTATCACGAAGTTTCACCTCAAAAATGTCATCCAGGAAAACCCATGAGAAGTGCTGAACCTTCAAGAGTAGATCCGGTGGGAGTGGGGCAGGGTTCGGAGAAGCCTGAGCATGAGTTCCTCGATGCAGCCCCTTCAGCCATTTCTGAACTCCCACGGCCTCATCCAGAGTTCGAGAAAAATCATACTGATAAGGAAACTCCACCGAGACTGAACCCAGGGACAGGAGCCAAACACGGTTCCGGAGGGTCTGCAGCACAGGGAAGGGGTTCCGGTGGAGGATCATCTCCTCCAGTTCAGGTAGCAGCTGTACCTCCACCTCCTTGAAGTTGAAGATGTTGTTGCCATCAAAGCCGGCGGCCAGCTCTGGGCAGTAGGCCTGCAGTGAACCCCCGTGCCTGCTCAGCGACACACTCTCTGCGGCCAGGGTAATGAACTTGTCCTCAGCTACAAAAGCTGTCAGCTTAGCTGTGCTCACCTCTAGGGTCAGGCTGAGGAGCCGCTTTGGGGGAGGTGGCTCGGGGAGATGGCCTTCGGGCCCAGACGCGGCCTCTGGAGTCCCTGGTGCAAGTAGTGGAACAGTCTCGGGAAACAGAGTGGCTCTTAGTAGGTCTCGGCAATGCAAGGTGGCCAGGACGTGCTGGTACAGGTACATGTGATCTGGGGGGCTCCAAAGCAAGGTCAGCCCTGCACCACACTGAACCTTCAGGGAGCAAGAGCAAGGGACCTGTCAGTTACGGTATCCCAGAACAGGAGAGCTGACCCGGGTCAAGAACCACCTCCACTCAGAAGTATTTCCTGAATAACCACATTAACTACTTGCCTTGTTCCCCTTAGCATGAATGCGCCAAGCTAATGGCTCTTATTTATCTCGTATGTAAGGGCACTCACACTTTTGAATTCTCAACTGGATTCTGAACTGAGAGGAGAGATCGTGTGTGTCGATTCTTTAATATCTACCATAGGATACCCAGTACATAGAGCAGATACTTGATAAATCATTTGGCTTCATGTTTCTGTCCATGAGTTATCTTTCTATAACTGGCTCACTCCGTATAATAACCCTGCAACAATCAACTTGAAAATGTTTTAGGCATTGATTACATCTTGACTTAATTCTTAAAAAGTATAGAAAGGACTGACCACACAAGTCAATACAGCAACTGACTTATAATTAAAAGTTGGCCTCAAAGAAGGAAGTCCTTGTTAGCTTGAAAAACAAAGTCAATTCTGAACAGTGAAGCAGAGAAAACTTAAATCCCAGAACAGAAATATTCCTTTGAGTTCCAGCCTCTAAAAAGGCAACTCTTCAGTTTCCAAAGGAAACTGGAGTCCTACAATTAGGAAGATATCCCACTCCTCTCTTACATGGGTTCCATGTCCACCTGATACCCTGAGGAGAAAAATCTTGGAGAGCCTCTTAAAACTCACCAGGGCCTCCAGGGCCTCTTTAGAGCCCTTCCAGCCTTTTATTTTTATTTACTTCTATTTAAAGATTTTATTTTTAAGTAATCTCTACACCCAACGTGGGGCTTGAACTTAAAACTCCAAGATCAAGAGTTGCATGCTCTATCAACCGAGTCAGCCAGGCACCCCCCCCCCCTCCAGCCTTTTAATAGCTGAGTGCTTTAGCAAAATAACACCAGATCATGATCTGTAAAAAGCCCCTTATTTTTTCAGAGATAGGCACTGAAATATTTCCAGTTGAAATTATATGTCTGGTAAAAGTCTGCTTCAAAAGAATCGCAGAGCGAGAGGTAGGTGGGGGAGCGTAGCTGAAACACACTGGTCCTAAGTTGAGAATTGCTGAAGCTGGGTATGGATACGTACAAGTTCCTACGTTCTCTGTGTGTATATTTTACATTCCACAATAAACAGTTAAAAACATACAGAACAAGCAAGGACACAAAGGACAACACATGGCGTCCTATTTCTCACTGTTTGAGTTTCACACCAGACTCAAAAGGCCAGGGAATGCGCTAAGCCTTGGCAGAGCCAACCTGCCCCCACCTCCCCATAGAAGCAGTACCTCCAGGGAGCGGATGCTGCTGTGGTAGGTGATGGAGAGCATGGAGAGGCTGAGCACGGGAGTGGGGATGTCAGGAGCCTTGCAGCAGGGCTGCATCTTCTCTGTGACGGACTTCACCAGCGCAAGCACAAGGCCCTGGATGCCCACAGTGGAGGTCTCTGCACTTCCCAGGACAGTCAGTGTGTCCAGTCGGACCTCGGAAGCACCTAGCAGCCAGAAACCATGTCCACATCGGTTCGCGGCTCTCAAATGGCAGCTTCAGCCCTCACTCTCCTTTCTTATTCATTCCCTTCACTCTAGCTTTCTGCATTACCTATCCCCCTCGAAGATCATTCCTCACGTCTGAGGGAGATTTTTCCTCTCCTGACTTAACCTACCTAAATCTGGCAGAGCCAAAGCAGCTCCCTAACTGCTATGAAGTGCCCAGAGACACACCAGTTACTCTCAAGAACTAAATACACGAGGAAAGAAAAATATCAATCTTTTTTAAAAAAATTTTTTTTAATGTTTTATTTATTTCTGAGACAGAGAGAGAGACAGCATGAGCAGGGGAGGGTCAGAGAGAGAGGGAGACACAGAATCTGAAACAGGCTCCAGGCTCTGAGCTAGCTGTCAGCACAGAGCCTGATGCAGGGCTCGAACCCACGAACCGTGAGATCATGACCTAAGCTGAAGTCGGATGCTTAACCGACTGAGCCACCTAGGTGCCCCGAAAAAAATCAATTTCTTGATCAACTATCAAGGTTTTCTTTTTTTTAATGCTTATTTGATTTTTGAGAGAGAACACGCCTGTGTGAACAGGGGAGGGGAAGGGGCAGAGGGGGACAGAGGATCGGAAGAGGCTCTGTGCCCACAGCAAACAGCCTGAAGCAGGGCTTGGACTCACATATTGTGAGATCATGACCTGAGCCGAAGCTGGACACCTGAGCCAGCCAGGTGCCCCAAGGCTTCTTTTTACTAATAATGATTTTACTTTTTTTAAATTTTAATGTAATTCATTGTTAAATTGGCTTATCTACAACACCCAGTGCTCATCCCAACAAGTGCCCTCCTCAGTGCCCATTACCCGTTCTCCCCACTCCTCCACCCCACTTTTTTAAAATAAACCTTGCCTAATACTTAATACTCCTATAGACCTTTAAGAAATAGCAAGAAACCCAATAGTTACATAAGACCTTCCAGTATCTCATGCCTTTAATTTAGAAAAATTTCATGTAATAACGGGGCGCCTGGGTGGCTCAGTCAGTTAAGTGTCCAATTTCGGCTCAGGTCACAATCTCGCAGTTTGTGAGTTCCAGCCCCATGTCAGGCTCTATGCTGACAGCTCAGAGCCTGGAGCCTGCTTTGGATTCTGGGTCTCCCTCTCTCTTTACCCCTCCCCTGCTTGCACACGCACATGTGCTTGCTCTCTCTCTCTCTCTCTCCCCCAAACATTAACATTAAAAAAATAAAACTAAATAAACAAACAAAAAAGAAAAATTCACATAATCAGCTTCATTAAATGAGAATGCGCAGACTGAACCAGCATAATCTGCTTAGGTTACAAGCTAGCCACTAGGTACAGACTTCCTGTCCCACTTACCAACCAGGGCAGAAAGGGTGAACAAGTTCATGTCCTCCACCTTCAAGTCCACCTTCCACAGCAGTGACACAGACTCCCCAAATGAAGACTGTCTAGTGACCGCGGACTTCCCTGATTGCGTGTCCATCAAGGATAAAATGCGAGAGAGACACTGGGCACAGGTATCTGACGCTTCTACCTGCAGTCCTCGGATGGTACAGTCAAGAAAGAGGGTATCTGACTGGGTGCTAGACAGGCCCAAAGGCTGGTTATAGCTACCCTGGAAAAGCAGCAGAGGGAGCCCCATTAGGAACAGACGGACACACAGTTCTGTAATACTCTGATGCATCATATTCTGCCAAGAAGGTGCTCCATGCTCCAAAGCACGGCAGGACAAGGAAACTACATGGGCTCCTGTTCACCAAAGTCCCCACCTACCTGTAGTGTGAAGGAGTCCAGGACAAGTGCCTCACCCCAAACATGCATATTGGGCGGGTGGGGTGCCCGCTGGATGTGAGAGTCACTGCCCACCCGCCAGCAGAGGTGGTCCACAGTTAGGACGCCCCGCTGATGAATACTTTGTGGCCTCAGGTGCTGGTAATCTGAACAAAGAAGGCGGGAGAGAGTTCTGTGGAACCGCTGTGGCCATCAAGTAGGCCCAGCTTCACTGATGGACAGATTCTTGCTCCTTTTCCGTAGCAGAGCCTCACCTAGAGAGATGGAATTGAATCCCAAGGCAAAGGGTGGTGTATCACCAAGCTGAATGGAAACGTTGACATTGGAGATGGAGGTGCTGAAGATGATGGGAGCCAGGATCTGGGGGAAGGTTCTGCAATGGGACAAAACAGCACTATGTGAGAAGGAAGAGAATTCCAGCTTCCTATTATGGAGAAGATCCCCGAAGCTCTCAAAAGTCAAGGTGAGTTTGGTTGTTGATTCTTAGGATGGAGAGCAACTAGAAAATTAAAAGACTGAACTTGTCAGCTTGCTGCTACTCCCAATGGACATCTGCAGGAATGCCACAGTTATTAGGTTGAACCAGATGAGACTGCCGTTTCATAGGTCAGATCTGAATGTCAAATATGAACATCAGCATACTGTATGATTCAATCTAATACAACCAAGGAGCACTGCTTCCAAGCCATTAACCTTAAGTTCTCTTAAGAGAACTTAACAATGCAGCAAGAGAGGACACTGTTGACGTGACCTATCACCTTAACATGTAAGGCAGACAAGATACTGTGGATCACTGAAGTTCAGTTCAGCAATTTATTTTGTATAGTAAGGCACTGTGCCGGGCAATAAGGACATAAAAACAAAAAGGACCTCATCCTACTGTCAAAGAGACTAGTGTAATGGGGAAGATATATAAAATAGAATTGCTACTGAAGTAATCAAACACACATTTAACACAATACGCCGCTTTAGACCAAAAGAATCTGAGAATCCACGTGATAAGAAGGTGGCTGAAAAAGATTACACTGACCTTTTTTTTCTTTGCTTAAGAGCAGATGCACTAGACCCTTGGGTCTCCAGTGCTAGCATGTGCAGCCAGTGAGAGAATTCCTGGTGCCGGTAATGAATAATACAGGTATTCAAAACCAGGGAGGCTGAGAGGTCAATGGTGGTCACCTGGAAATAAATACCGGCACTGTAGGCTCGGGTTTTATCTCATTAGCTCACAATGCAACGAGACAGGGAGAGAGCAGAGAAAGGAATGATTCTTGGTATCACAGTCATCACACCTGCACGTTAGCCTTGAGGGAGTTGAGACAGACAATGCGCTGCCGGCTCTGGGACAGCAACAGCCCATCTGTAAGGGTAAAGGGCAGATCAGAGAAGAACACTGGGGAAACAAAACCTAAAACTAGGAGAGGGTCAGAGGCAGGCAAGCAGATAACAGACTATCACCAAAACCCATGAATTGGGGCCATCTTCTCTCAGTATATTCCCTCCTCTCCAGCTCCAGTTACGCTGATATTAAATTCAGAAGACCAAATGGGGCACAGGGGAAAAAGTGTCTGATACTCTCAGTACCGATATCCCCACCCATGAACCTTTCAGCAGGAGTTCCGTGCTCATCTGTGCCATATCAGAGTTTGCCATGAAGCTTCGAAGAGGCAGCTGATCCTCATCACGGTGGTAGAGGAAATGCAGCAGCTTCAGCGTCCAATTCAGGTGCCTGCACGAGAGACAGACTCTGGCTCAGAAACACAGAGGATGCCATTCTTACGCCCTTCCTCCCCACAGACCAGCTGAGTGCAGCTACTAGGCTGGTTACAGAGACCCCAGCATACAGCTCCAACTACCACTCTCCATACTTCTGTGCCAGGAGAGAGTTCACCTCTTTTGACTGTTCATGGACAGCACCACACTTGTGATCTCCATCTTCACCTGGACCTGGTCTGGCAGCTGCTGAAGGAGGTGCAGGCCAGGCAGAGTTGGCTCAACCAGGTTCTCTGTCACCTCTGAAAACATGAATGAGTGACACAGGAGCCATGAGTCCTGAACACACTCAAGTCTCCCAAAAGGCCCTGTTCTCGTTGGTCGCGTCTTCCCACATAAAACAGGCTAACCCAATGCCCAATCTCAGGCCACAAGGCCAATATCCTAAAGATCCAGGCACCTGCTGTACTTCCTTCCCCAGAGTCTAAAATATAGTATGGGGAGCAGGCTGATAGAATATAAAAGATATAGACTTTAGGACCAAATCATTTACACTCCATTTTTACTACTGACTAACTATATAACCTCAGTCAAGTCACAGCCTTCAGTTTCCTCATGTGTGAAATGGCGAGAATTTAGTGAGAGACCATACATAAAACTCGTACTACAAATCTAATTCAAGATAATTACCGAATAAATGTTAGCTCTTTTACGTGCCACAAGTAAATGCCCTACTTCCTTTAGCTATCATTGGGGTCAAAGGCCATGACGACTGACAAATCACACCTAAATGAGTACCGAGACCACGATGTTCATCTACTTCCAGAATAATCAGAGAACAGGGTGGCCAAGCAGCTCACTGACCGGGGCTTTACCTGAACAAGGAACAGGTTTGGCTACGAGGCTTGGGCTCTGACGCAGCAGCTGACTATGGAAAAGGCCCTCATGCAGCTCAGCATGGAGTGTCCACATATCCACAGTGATCGCCTTGAGCCGCCGACTGCTGATGCCCACCTCTAGACACAACTTCAGGGCCAGTGAGAGCTCCGCTAGGCAGGTGTCCTCCTGCAGGGAGCATAAGCCTCTAAGGTATTAAGAAGTAGGGAGTCTGGGGTCAAAATCCAATGGTCTGGAACGCCACCTTGAGAGAATCCGCACGAGAACACAGAATCTAGAATGTAAGCTCTTTCATATCTTACGCCCAGAAGGAAACAAGGCATCCAAACGATCATACTCACCAACTGGCCACTCTTTAGAACTTTGCTGTTGATCTGATTTAGGCTCACCTCACATTTTAACCTGGGAAAGGAAAAAGAAAAAATTAAGAGCACCTGGCCCCTTTCCTCACCATTTAACTTCAGTCAGGCTCTACTGGCTGAAAGGAACAAGGCAAGGAGGAATGCCTAATCTCAACCTCCCCACAAATGCTACAGGATGAAAACCTAACACCTTAATAGGAAAATTTTGACATCCACCCGCCCTGAAACAACTATAAGAACAGAACTATGAGACCCTCTTCTACCCAATGGTTACCTTTTCCCATCACTATCCAAAAGAAAGCTGCCTTCTCTGATCTGAATGTGCCACAAGGACTCAGAAGTAGCCACCTGGAGAACCATGATGTTTATAGAATCTACATGAATGGAGAACAGCTAGAAGAAGCAAAGAAGAATAATGATTAATATCAAGGTACTACCTTTCCCCTCTAGTAGAGAAAGAATAAGAAGTAGCTCTTGATATTATGTTCCCAAAAGAGTGGAAAAATCCACCCATGACGACAAAGCCAGCCATCCCCACTACAGTCCCGGGAACTGGGAGCGGTATCTCACCTGACAGAAGATCTTCAGTAAGGATGGACTAAAGGGGGACAGTTCCTTCTGATGCACCCCAGTGCTCTGGGAAAATGGGGCAAACAGGCCAGAAACCTTCTGTAGGTCCGTTCTGATACGCACTTCTCCAAAGCACAATGCCACATAGCGTCTGCTCAGAAGAGAAACCTCACTATCATCAGGGCCATCCCTTCCCTAACAGTCTCCTCCCTCGCCTCAAATTCACTCTCCCAACCTCCCTAGAAACGTAGCTCAAATTATGGAGAACAGTCTCATAGTAGTTATCAGCATCTGTCTCACAAAATAATAGCTTCCAGGCTAACGGAGAGACGTCAGCAAAACCCCAGCCCCCTCACTGGGCTGTGAGGCCTCTGTAGAATGCCATTCTGCAAACTCCAATCCCAAAAGATTCCCCGAGGGAAGAGTGAGAATGTAGAGTACTCACGGCAGATCATGGCTAAGGAGTTTGCTGGAAATCCACAGGCTATCAATTTCCTAAAACAGCATGGGAGAAAGCTTTGTCCATTAGCTGCCAGGTAAGCCATCAGCAGCTTGACAGACAGGAAAGGTTCTACAAGGAGGAAGTGCTAGAGCTCTTCTGCTAAATATTCTCCACTCCATTTCCACCAGCTTCTCTCCTGAGCACTATCCTGCTCTTCACAATGACATTGGTTCAGCAGGCTTAATATTTTTCTTTCATGGATACATTGCCTTTTCCCTTCTTAAATTAGAACAGTAAGCTCTTCTATTTCCTGTTATCTTCGTTCTGTGCTTGCTTCTGTATCTTTCTTATTGTACCCTGAACACTCTGTGCCGTATAAGCATTTTTAACTCAACAATTTGCATTGATCCCAGCATTTCCAAACTAATTCTTAATATCTTGGCAAAGGGGTGACAAGGCTGGGCTAACCAGGAAAGTCACCCAGAATTTTCTTAGAAAGTAATAAGAAGTTGAAATTCAGCTGGGTCCATCCACACGTACCCAGGGAGTTGCCCAAGACTCACCACTGTTTGCTGGTGCTGTTGAAACTTAAGGCTGACATTCTGGATCCAAAAAAAGGAGCCGATCTTTAGCTCCGCCTGCAGCTTCCGCTGACACCACTTGGTGGCCAATCGGACCACAAACCACCTGCAGAAAAATCCTTGTGAGTTCATAGGACCCTCTCCCGATATTGGCTTTCCTCATTCCTTGCTGGTCCTAGAAGGCCTTGCAAAAAGGTCACGTCCTAAACCTGGATCTTCTGGGCAATTCTCCGGTCTCCCCAAACAGCATTCTGTCACTTACACTCAGCAACAAAGATCAAGACCCTAATCCTGGAGTGTCCCCTTCACTCAAATGAAATCAGACAAACTACAGTCCGACTCTTAAGTTGGGGACAAAGAAAGCAATCCTCCCAACCCTTAGGAACCCCAGATGAAGAAAGAAGAGGCCCCAAGAGATGTCGAAATACAGGCAACCTTGTCAGATGTGCCATCAAGTACTCCCCCACAGGGTCTCTGTCTCCGCCCTCTAGACAGATGTCAGCGAGAAGGCACTGTGGGGTCACACCCGGCCAGCTCAAATCCGTTCTCCCCTGGGCAGCCAGACCTGTTCCGGCTCCCAGGGCGAGGCTGCAGGTGCCCTCTGCACTCGGTGAAGGGTACACTCGGGCGTGTGGTGGGAGAAAGAGAGACCACCACCAAGCCGGGCCCCTCTACATACACATACACACACACACACACACACACACACACACACACTCAGCTCAGAGCCTCAGCATCCCCTCAGGCCTCGCCCGCTCCCTCAGGCTCCCCTACTCCCAGTTCCTCGGCGTCAGCTCGGGTCGTACACCCCCGCTCAAGCCCTCCCCTTGCCGCGCGACCCCTCCGCGGCCGTCCTTGGGCCCTCCCCCTCCGCCGCCCGCGCACCGTCCCCTCCAGCCCCTTCCCCTCCCGCGCGCCCTTCCAGCGCGCGCCCCCTCCTCAGTCTCTCTTTCTTCCCCAGCCCCCGCCCGCTATAGCAGGGATCCCCTCACCGGCCTAAGAAGACGGCGCCGAGCGCAACCAACAGCAAGGCCAACAGCGCGGAGAAGAACAGGGGCATTCCGGCCCCGGCCCGGCTAGCTCCGGCCCCCGCCCTGCCGGGCCCCCCCGCCCTCGCCGGCTCC
>NW_027551561.1:4824087-4872039 GCF_008692635.1 Crocuta crocuta | reverse complement strand
TGGGCGGACCTCGCGCCGACTGACACACAGGCCCCGCCCCTGGACCCACCCTTCCGCACCCGGAAGTGCGGGCTTGCTGGAGACCGGAGTCTGTGCCCGTTCCCGGCTGCCCCGCGCTGGCAACGGACTTGGCTGTCTCATTTCGACCAGGGAATTCCACTTTCAAAGCACTTTCCGGGAGTATAGAGTCGGCTTGGCCACCCAAGGCCCCGGGTTGAGGTCGCTGCGGAAGTTATATCCCTGGTTCCTAGGAAGTAGTCATATCTTACTCAAGAACCTTGTCTTAAAATCCTTGAGGAGGAAACCAAGAACTGAAAGGCATCAGTTACAGGACTCCTAGGTGGCTCAGTTGGGTAAGCATCCGACTTCAGCTCAAGTCATTATCCCACCCTCCATGCGTTCGAGCCCTGCGTTAAGCGCTGTGCTGAGAGCTTGGAGCCTGGAGCCTGCTTCGGATCCTGTGACTCCCTCGCTTTCTGCCCCTCCCCACTCACAAATTAATGTCAAAGAAACTATCTTTTTAAATAAGACATCAGTTAAAATTCCCACCTCATTCTATCCAAAAAGGAACGAGTTTTTCATTTATTATTTGAATACTGTTCTAGTCAATTACTACATATTGACCTGCTGTGTGCGCAATGCAATTTTCTGGACTCTTCATTGGTCAAGTTTTGGGTGTCTACTCTGTACAGCACAATCTGGGCACTGGGCTGGGGGAATACGACCAAAATGCGGAATATTATTCTTGCCCCTGAGCAACAAATACTTTATCTGGGAAGCAAACATAATTGCAAGAAAGAATTCAGAATCAACTTTATTTTGCCTGTTTCCTTCTCTGTGAAATCAGGAAATTGGACAAAGTTTCCTTCCAACTCTAATACAGTGATGCTAATACAATAAATAAAGCTAGAGAAATTCTGAGGACTTCAAAGTAAGTACTTCATATCCCTTTGCTCTCACATCCTAATCTCCATAAATATCCTTCAAGATTTTACTTGTAAACTTTTCCACTCCTCCAGATAAAGCACCATTTCAACTTTCACATAGGATTGCCCACAGTTTTTACCCCACCAACTGGTTTCTTAGCCTCGTCAGTCACATCTCTGCAAAGACTCCGTTTGTTTCAAATTCATACTTCTCTCTCAAGCCCTACCTCTCTATCTTTCTTGTAATCTGCTTCCCAGCAGGGTAGATTCCATCTGTGAACCTAAGGGAAGGCCCAACAACTCAGTGAAAAGTGTTCAAGCCATGTAGGGGCACCTTGCAACAAACCTCCTTTCTCTCATTCATCTCGTCCAATCTGTTACCTTCATTCAGCTGATTCCTAGCATTTCCTTTCTTCTTTCTCCCTAAACTATTACTGTGGAGAGATCTCAATGATCAATGCAACTGAGGTGGGAAAGGGAGGAGAGGATGGAGAGGGAGCCCAGCTAGTTCATGGTCTCAACTTACTGAAACAAGTCCTTGTGAAAGACACCAAGCCTTTTAATGTCATGGGCTATGTCTGGTACATACCAGGTATTCCCAAATGTTTAACATGAAGTCCCCAAAGCTAAAGAAAAAAAAAATCCATGTTTTTTTTCTTTCCAAGTAGGCTCCATACCCAGTGTGGGGCTTGAACTCACCACCCCAAGATCAAGAGTCATTCTCTCCCTCCATGGACTGAGCCAGCCAGGTATCCCCAAAAAATGTTTCTCAAAAAAAAAAAAAAAAAAAAAAAAGAGGCCTGCTAGTCACTGAAATTCCAGCAGATGGCAGACACCTCTATTCATCACAAGCATGCTTGAAGGACTTCGGAGCAAACTTTCTGGAATTGACCAACAGACACAAAGGATGACATGAGGTAAGCAGAAAACAAAGTTTTCTACCCTCCTGTTCAGAGGAAGATATCCCTACATTTGTCCAAAATGGAGCTGTTATCATCCAAGAATAAAACACAATTGTAATGTAGTTAAAAAGAGACAGACAGACACAGCTGGATTCCTCTCCTTAAATTATTAGCTTTAAGAATGCCCACAGTTGGGGTGCCTGGATGGCTCAGTCGATTAAGGGCCAACTCTTGATTTCAGCTCAGGTCATGATCTCACAGTTCATGAGTCCAAGCCCTGCATCAGCCTCTGCAGAGCCTGCTTGGGATTCTCTCTTTCCCCTCTCTCTCTGCCCCTACCCTGCTTGCACTCTCTCTCTCTCAAAATAAACTTAAAAAAAAAAAAAAAAAAAAAGAACTCACAATTACTTAACCTTTTTGTTCTGCGTTGGTAAAACACTTAAGATCTACCCTTATAATACATCTATGAAAATTAAACGAGGTAAGAGCTATAACACAGTATCTAGTATTTAACAGTGAATAAATATTGTTCCTTTTTCTACACTTAACCCTTTTTCTCGACTGCAGTAACAATTTTGGAGTAAAACATTTCACTGGCTGTTCATTAAGCTGTATTCCTTGAGGGTCTTTAGCCATAATTAGTCAAAAATCTAGTAATACTGAGGCGCTCGGGAAGAACTGAAAATAGAGAAAAAGTCTGGATGCAAGTAAGGCTCTTAAAAGGGCCCACACCAAAAGTTCCCAGCATCTCAAGAGTGGTAGCAGCGATTCGTGTAGGATTCAAGGATCAATCACGTTATGAAATAGCACACCTAATAAATGACAACGTGGTGATGAATAATGAAATTCTTTATCATTTTGGAGAAAATAGGAGAAAAGTCACACATCAATAATCCGTGATGCCATGCTTCTGAGTAAAAATTTCCCAACTAGGAGAGAGAGTTCCCTCAGTTTCTGTTTTATCAGTATGGATAAAAAATATGTGCTCCTTCACCAGCAAGTCCCATACTCAGAAAGAACTGACCCAAAGTCTGGGAGAACAACCAATTCAAGTGTGAAGGGCCGAAGCTTCCAAACACAGCCACTGTTTCCTGTCATGCATCTTCATCTCAGTGGTGACAAGGCCACCGCCCAGGGAACGTGTGGCAGGGATCCCAAGGTGGAGGAGCGGCAGCCAATGTCGTGACCACTGTGCAGCGGCAGTGGCTCACAGCTTCCAGACTCACAGCTCTGCATGATGAGCTTCTGTCTTTAACAACTCAGTGGGCTTCATGAAGATGCCTTCCATGGCTTTCCAGTAGTTGTTCTGGCTCGGCTGGGCCATGCCATGTACCTCTTTTTGCCCACTAATGGGTCGGCCGTATTGTTCTCCTGTGACAGACAGCAGCACTTCAGTGGAAGAATGCTTGAACCGCACCTCACCATCCCTCACCCAGTAGGGCCCATTACAGAGCACTGTCCAGTCATCCAGATAATCGCCTTCACCCTCCTCACCAAAAGCACTCACTTCCTGAAAGACACAAAGGGTTGCAATATTAGCATGACTGACACACATGCTTGGAAAGGGGAGGGAGAGGGAAGGGGAAGGAACCTAAGGCTACCCAAAGTGAAAAATAAGAGGCTTTCCAGGGTTGTTTAAAAATAAAAAGATGCAAAGGACATGAAATCAGTTGCCTTAGGATTATATTCTAAACATTTATTTTGCAAGCCATCCTGTATCTACCTTATATCTTCTATTATAGTCTTACTCTTGTTATTTGACTTTAAATATTCCTGTCTCGTTCCCTTAACTACATTTGAAGTGACCTGATGAACAACACAAGTTGCAAAGGGGAATGGGCTCTGGGGACTGGCAAACCTTGAACCCCACCTCCATTCCTTCCTATGTAACTCTTCTGAGCTTCATTTTCTCCTCTAAAAAATGATGACAGTATCACATTATAGAGTAATTTTAAGAACTAAATGAAAGAGTGATAGCAGTACATCTTCCACTTTTTTTTAAAATTTTTTTTTAATATTTTCTTTATTTCTAGGAGAGAGAGAGAGAGACAGTGGGAGCAGGGGAGGGTCAGAGAGAGAGGGAGTCACAGACTGAAACAGGCTCCAGGCTCTGAGCTGGCAGTCAGCACAGAGCCCAACGCGGGGCTCGAACCCACGAACCGCGAGATCATGACATAAGCGAAAGTCGGACGCTTAACCGACTAAGCCACCCAGGCACCCCTTCCACTTCTCTTCTAATCCCATTCCCCTTAAAACCAAATATTCAGAGTTTCTATTGCAATAGAAAACTTACTGGGGCACCTGGATGGCTCAGTTGGTTAAGCATCTCTTTTTTCCTTTAATTTAAAAAAATTTTTAATGCTTATTTATGTCTGAGAGCAAGAGGGAATTCAAGCAGGGGAGAGGCAGTGCAGGAGGGGCAGAGAGAAAGGAAGACACAGAATCCAAAGCAGGCTCCAGGCTCTGAGCTGTCAGCATAGAACCCAACATGGGGCTCAAACTCGTGAACCATGACATCATGACCTGAGCCAAAGTCGGACACTTAACCAACTGAGCCACCCAGGCGTCCCAGCATCTGACTCTGGATTACAGCTCAGGCACAATCTTACAATTCGTGAGACTGAGCCCTGCATCAGGCTCTGCACTGACAGCACAGAGCCTGCTTGGGATTCTCCCTCCATCCCTCTCTCTCTGCTCCTCCCCCACTCACCTTATTTTCCCTCTCTCAAAATAAATAAAAACATTTTTTAAAAAATTAGTCATTTGGTGGTGCCTGGTGGCTCAGTCAGTAAAGCGTCAGACTCTTGATTTCGGGTCAGGTCATGATGGTCTCCTGGTTTGTGAGTTTGGGCCCCGATCAGGCTCTGCACTGACAGCACAAAGCCAGGCTGGGATTCTGTGTGTGTCACTCTCTTTCGGCCCCTCCCCTGCCCTGCTCATGCTCGCTCTCTCTCTCAAAATAAATAAATAAACATTTAAAAAATAAATACGGGGACCTGGGTGGCTCAGTCAGTTAAGCAGTGGACTTCAGCTCAGCTCATCATCTCACGGTTCGTGGTTTTAAGCCCTGCCTCTGGCTCTTTGCTGACAGCTAGCGCAGGGCCTTGAGCCTGCTTTGGGTTCTTTGTCTCTTTTTCTCTCTGTCCCTCCCCCTTTTGCACTCTCTCTCTCAAAATAAATAAATAAACATTTTTTAAAAAACAAAAATAAAAGATAAAAAATTAAAAGTCATTTGGAAACAGAGTCTGTAAAACTAAAGGTAAAAGGAACTATATGTAATTAACAACTCTACTATACTTGTACATGGAACTGAACAAGTAAGTAAATGACAATAGTGGGAGCCAGATTATCTGCTAGGGTGGAAATTTACAAATAAGTAAAGGGAGGATTATGGATTATAGTTGGAGACGTTAGTAGGAACTCATGTTTAACATAATAGATACAGATCCTTACACACATAAACATTTAGTGATACATGTAGACACAAATCATATGTTCCTTTGCTCTGTCAGGTGAGAAGGCCTAAAAGAGCCAACACACCCCAGTAGCAACAAGCTCATGTAAGAGCTAAGATCACAGGTTCTTTCTTTTTTTTTTAAAGTATAGTTATGTTTCTTTTTTTTTTTTTTAATTTTTATTTATTTCTAGGGGGTAGAGAGAGAGAGAGAGAGAGACAGCGTGGGCAGGGGAGGGTCAGAGAGAGAGGGAGTCACAGACTCTGAAACAGGCTCCAGGCTCTGAGCTGGCAGTCAGCACAGAGCCCGACGTGGGGCTCGAACCCACGAACTGCGAGATCATGACCTAAGCGAAAGTCGGACGCTTAACCGACTAAGCCACCCAGGCGCCCCTAAGATCATGGTTTCTAATATCCTTCTCCAATTAAAGGAAACAGACCTTCTTGGAGGAGTAGCTGATTCTAGGACTGGGGCAAGAATACAAGATGAGACTAAAATATCTTTGTTTTTTATAAATTTTTTTTTTTAACGTTTTATTTATTTCTAGGAGAGAGAAAGAGACAGCGTGAGCAGGGGAGGGTCAGAGAGAGTGGGAGTGACAGGCTTTGAAACAGGCTCCAGGCTCTGAGCTGGCAGTCAGCACAGAGCCCGATGCGGGGCTCGAACCCACAAACCACGAGATCATGACCTAAGTGAAAGTCGGACGCTTAACCGACTAAGCCACCCAGGCGCCCCAGACTAGAATATCTTTGAGTGCCAGAAAGAGAGGAACAGTTAAAGCAAACTCACACACATACACCAAAATGGGAGTATGTCAAATGGACACAGGAGACAAATGAAAAGAGCTCCCAACGGCCAAAGTGGGAACTGGAAGAAAAAAAATAAGGCCGTGTTACAGGATCATAATTCAAAGTATAAAATATTCATGAGTCCACACTGATATAAATAAATGACAAGTAAAAGGACACAAATCTCCCATGCAGAAGAATTCCAAATAAATTTTGTAGTACTGTATTCTAACGGGAAAGGGAGCATAACTCCCCATTCCTTAAGTATGAGTTGTACATAGTGACTTCCTTCCAGAAACACAGTATGAAAAGGGGGAAGAAGAAAAGAGTAACTTTACCGGAGAAACTTGACAAACATTATTTCAGCCAGGTAATCAATACATACAGAATCACGTAGCTAGTATGTACCCCTGACTCTATGTTATGAAAATGCCACTTTACTCCTGTGGCCTTCCTCCCAAAAACCTTTGTAAGTCTGATCTATCATGACAAAAATATCAGAGCACAATAGAGGAGCACCCTCTGATATACATGACCAGCATTCCTCAAAACCATCGAGGTCATTGAAAGCAAGAATTTAGTGTCACACCTAAGAGGAGCATGAGGAGACAGGACAACTCAATGTCCTGAATGGGGTCCTGAACAGAAAAAGTACAGTAGATAAAAATTAAGGAAATCAAAATAAACCTTGGGCTCTAGTTGATAACAATGTATTAAGGGGCACCTGAGTGGCTCAGTGGGTTGTGCATCCCTCATGATTTCAACTCAGGTCACGATCTCACGTTTCATGGGTTCAACCCTCTAGCTGGGCACTGTGCTGAAGGTGGAGAGCCTACTTGGGATTCTCTCCCTCTCAGCCCCTCCCCCACTCATACTAGAACTCTCTCTCAAAACAAGTGAATTTAAAAAAAAAAAGCAATGTAGGGTCGCTTGAGTGGCTCAGTCGGTTGAACATCCGACTTTGGCTCAGGTCACGATCTTGCAGTTCATGGGTTCAAGCCCCACGTCGGGCTCTGTGCTGACAGCTCAGAGCCTGGAGCCTGCTTCCAATTCTGTGTCTCCTTCTCTCTGTGCACCTCCCCTGCTTGCGCGGTCTCTCTGACTCTCAAAAATAAACATTAAAAAAATAATTAAAAAATTAAAACTGGGTGTTATATGGAAACCAACTTGACAATAAGCTAATTAAAAAATTTTTTTTAATTAAAAAAACCAATGTATCAATACTGCTTTATAAATGTATGAAATTTACCTCACAAATGATGTAAGATGCTAGTATGGAAAACTATGTGCAGAGTCGGGGTAGGACGGAAGCAGTCATTAAGGGGTCCGTATCTCCTAAAAGCTCAAGGCTTGAAAAAGTGGCACAATACTGGGGCACCTGGGTGGCTCAGTAGGTAGAGCATGTGACTCTTGATCTTGGGGTCATGAATTCAAGCCTCAGGTTGGGCACAGAGCTTATTTAAAACATAATTTAAAAATAAAAAGGTGGCACAAAACCCAATTCATTTTCCTAATATGGTTAGTTGGCATCATTTAAAATAATAATAATAATTTTTATTTGAAGTTCAGAAAACATTGGGTTTTGTTTTGTTGGGTTTTAAGAGAAAAAAATTTTTTTAACACTTATTCATTTTTGAGACACAGAGCAAGCTAGGGAAGGTCAGAGAGACACAGAATCTGAAGCAGGCCCCAGCACAGAGCCCGACATGGGGCTTGAACTCACGAGCTGTGAGATCATGACCTGAGCTGAAGCCAGACACTTAACCAACAGAGCCACCCAGGCTCCCCTTTTGTTTGTTTATTCAAGTAGACACACAATGTTACATCAGTTTCAGGTGTATAACATAGTGATTCAACAAGTCTATATATAACGCTATGCTCACCCCAGGTGTGTAACTGCCATCTGTCACCATACAATGCTATTACAATACCACTGACTATATTCCCAATACTGTAGCTCTCATCCATGTTGAAGAGGCTTATTCGTTCTATAACTGGAAGCCAGCTATCTCCCACTCCCCTTAACCCATGCTGCCCATCTCCCCAATCCCTTCCTTTCCAACAACTATCAGTTTATTCTCTACACTTATAGTTCTGACTGCTTTTTTTGTTTGTTCATTTGTTTTCTTAGATCCCACATACAAGTGAAATCATAAGGTACTTGTCTTTCTCTGACTTATTTCACTTAGCTTAACACCATCTAAGTCCATCCATGTTGTCACAGATGGCAAGATCTCATCCTTTTTTATGGCTGAGTAATAGTCTATTGTGTATATATGTCTACGCCAAATCTTTTTTACCTATTCATCTACTGATGTACGCTTGGGTTGCTTCCATATCTGGGCTATTACAAACAATGCTGCAATAAACATAGGGGTGCATCTATCTTTTCAAATTATTGTTTTCAGTTTCTTCAGATAAATACTCTAGTGGAAGTACTGGATCATATTTCTATTTTTAACTTTTTGAGGAGCCTCCATACTGTTTTCCACATTGGCTGCACCAGTTTGCATTCCCGCCAACAGTGCACAAGGGCTCCCTTTTCTCTGCGTCCTTGCCAACACTTGTTATTTCTTGTTTGATTGTAGCCATTCTGACAGGTATAAGGAATACTTCGTTGTGGTTCTTATTTGCATTTCCCTGATGATTAGTGATGCTGAGCATCTTTCCATGCATCAACACTGGGCTTCTTTATTGCAGGATTTATCAAGGTGATTTATGATATACTAATATATACCTATTCTGTCTTTCCTCATTTCTCGATTTCATCTAGATGTAAAATCTTTATGTTGACCAGAAACAACATCCTTCACGCTTTTGAGACAAAGCCAATTCTCCAGGCCTGTATAAAAAAAATAATACCTACACCTAGAAAAGAGCTAAGAACCAAGATATTAGACCAGTCAGCTGAGTAATGCACAGGGTACCCAATGACGCAGAGGATGCCACATCACCTGATTCCCAGAAAGAGGTGAGGTGAAGTGGTGACTATGGAGATTTCGGCCAGTGTTGACATGTGTCAGCCGGATGGGTTGGCCACATCTGATAGGGGTTCCTCTCTCACACACTGTAGCGGTCTTCCCCCGTATCCTCCAGTAGCTATTGCTGTCATCGACAGAGGTTACACCTGTCACTGACTGCTGCCCACTACCTGCAGTCAAAAAAAAAAAAAAAAAAAAAAGGAAAAGAAAAAGAGGGTGAGCTCAACCAATCACTCTCTTTCCTAAGGCCAATAATGTGCCCCATGCATACAACAGGTTTGGAGGAGTAGAGAGGAAACCCTATGCTTGACAACATTTTTTTGTCTACATTAAAAAATAGGTGAAAAATACTATGTTTACATAGTATTAGTTGTTATCTGATAAATTATACTTAACAGTGTACTGTGTCAGAAAACTAAGAATTTGCATCAAAGGGCACTAAATAAATGAACTTATGTTCATTTTTTTGAAGCACGAGTATTGTTTGCCTATATATAATAAGCTGGAAAGCCCCTAGTATATGTCAGGTATCTAATCATATAATTGAAATATGTTCAATATTATTCAACACTTACTGTTGTCACATTGCATTACAATGTACTACTTTTGTCACATTTCACAATCAAAAGATCAGCTTTTTTTTTTTTAATGTTTTTTATTTATTTCTGAGACAGAGAGAGACAGTGTGAGCAGGGGAGGGTCGGTCAGAGAGCGAGGGAGACACAGAATCCAAAGCAGGCTCCAGACTCCAAGCTGGCTGTCAGCACAGAGCCCGACACGGGGCTTGAACCCACGAACCCCGTGAGATCACGACCTGAGCCAAAGTCGGACACTTAACCGACTGAGCCACCCAGGTGCCCCAAAAGATCAGCTTTTGTTGTCAACTTTAATCCAAGAAATTGCTGCAGCTCCTTAATTCCTATAAGTGATCTGTCAGTGTGTTATAAAAGTATTCTTACATCCTCTAAATTTGGTTAATGCTGCCTCAAGAGGTACAATTCTATAAGTTAAAAATACATAGTTACGAGCTTAAAAAGAAAAAGGAAAATATACAAATAATTGCTAGCTAGCTAATGTGTACTGAGCAGTTTCCTAATGCCAAATACCAACATAAACCTTTTACCTGAATATTCTTACTTCGTATGTGCATATATTCTCTAAAGTAGGTATTATCATTATGATCATCCTCATTTTACATTGGGGTGTCTGAAAGGCTGAATAGTACACCCAAGGTCACACAGCACCAAGAGACAGTGCTGGGGGGCACCTGGGTGGCTCAGTCGGTTGAGCGTCCGACTTCAGCTCAGGTCATGATCTCACGGTTCGTGGGTTCTAGCCCCGCATTGGGCTCTGTGCTGACAGCCAGCTCAGAGCCTGGAGCCTGCTTCGGATTCTGTGTCCCCCCGCTCTCTGACCCTCCTCTGCTCACGCTGTGTCTCTCTCTCAGAAATAAATAAAACATTAAAAATTAAAAAAGAGAGAGAGGGAGAGAGAGAGAGACAGTGCTGGGGTTTGAACCTAAATGGCTCAACTCTAGAACTCACACTCTTAACCACTCTACCACATGGCCTCCCACAAATCTCTATTTCCTGTCAAGTTTCTGTAAAGTTATATCAGAGAGATAACTATCTCTTATAAACTCCAGGGATGTTCTCTTCCCTAGGCCTTCATCTACTTCTCAGTTCTTGAAAGACACTCAAGATACTTTCCTAGTTACTCTGGCCTGTTCCTCCTAGCTTTGCCTTCAGTTCCCTGCCTGTCTGGCAGCCTTTTGAGAACACTCGCCTTTTTTTTTTTTTTTTTAAACCACTTAACACATTACACTTTATACCACAGTTATCTAGGTGAATGTTTGTAGCCGAACTACCAGCTTCTCGCTATTGCCTCTTCCACTCACAATAGACTAAGCCACCCAGGTGCCCCAAAAGATCAGCTTTTGTTGTCAACTTTAATCCAAGCAATTGCTGCAGCTCTTCGAAGAAGAAGAAGAAGAAGAAGAAGAAGAAGAAGAAGAAGAAGAAGAAGAAGGAGAAGAAGAAGAAGGAGGAGAAGAAGAAGAAGAAGGAGGAGGAGGAGGAGGAGGAAAGAAAAGAAAAAGAGAAGAGAAGAACAAATCAAGCCTCCCTCCGTACTTCTGGTTATTGCCTTACAATCTTACAGCTCTCTTGGTCCTGGATCACTGCCAGGCTTCACTAAATCATGGTCTACGCTTGGTGTCTTCCCCTTCTTCACATTCCATTCAACCCTCCACTTCCTCACCCATTCTTCAGAGATCAGACAGGATGCAGTGCGTTCATAGTAGTATGGCTACCAGTATTCTCCCACTCTTAAATCTTGGATTACCCAGAGTTCTACCCTTATCCTTTTTTCTTTTTTTTAGCTTTTTAAANTGATGCAAGGCTGGAACCCATGGACCACGAGATCATGACCTGAGCCAAAGTTGGATGCTAAACTGATTGAGCCTCCCAGACACCCCTACGTTTATCTATTCTTTATTTAAGAATAAATTGTTGGAGGTCAGGACAATAGCATTGATACAAGCTTCAACAGGTTTTTTTCAAGGATTCAAACTGACACCAGATCGAGAACCACAGTTCATCCTAGGCAATCTCACTTACTTTCCCTCCATCTTCAACTCCCCGCCCTGCAGTACAATGATGTTGTACTTAACTCTCTACCTCAGGCTCAGCACAGGTCTATTTTGAGATCCAGACCAAATCTGGTTCTAAAATCTGGCTCCCCATTAGAAACACCTGAAAAACGTTTCAAATCTACACATTCCTACTGTCAGGCTTCTCTCTCACGTCCTGATTTTTAGTAGATCCAAACTAGACCAAATTAAAAAATACAAGCTGGAACATAGTAGGTGTTCACTGAATGACTGCTAGGGTTAGAAAACATCCCAACAATGACAACTCAATTCCTTTTTTAGTGTAACTGGTCAGACGTGTTTTGAGACTCATGAGCCACAGACTAGCTCCCATCCTCTCTTAGCTAATAGCATCATCAGTCATCCAAGACAGAAATCTAGCAATCATCTTAGATAGTTCTCACATCTTACTCGCTGAACTTTTTTTGCCAGTTTTTGTTTTCCTGTAACTTGCTGACTAGGTCACTATATCTCCTGGATCTAGAACAATACTAGGGACATAATAAAACGTTACTGAAAAGGGGCGCCTGGGTGGCTTAGTCGGTTGAGCGTCGACTTTCGCTTAGGTCATGATCTCGCGGTTCGTGGGTTCGAGCCCCGCGTCGGGCTCTGTGCTGACTGCCAGCTCAGAGCCTGGAGCCTGTTTCAGTCTGTGACTCCCTCTCTCTCTGACCCTCCCCTGCTCACACACTCTCTCTCTCTCTCTCTCTCCTAGAAATAAATAAAAATATTTTAAAAAACAAACAAAAAAAAAGTTACTGAATGAAGCCACAAATAATTACTTAATTACAAATGAACCTACAAACTAAGCATTTTAACTTCCTAGGTTAAAAAGTGCTCTAAACCGTTTCCTCCCCAATTCCAATGAGTGCTTTAAATTCCTTACCAGGGTAAAATTTTAGCAAAAAGAGGCCAAAGGAAAAGGATTGAAGAGCGAGTATAAGATACAAAATAGCTAGAACAGAGATATAGTTAAAGAAGGAGGTCTTGGAGTTCAAGACTTCAAAGATACAGCACTTACTGTCATTTTCTACATGTCTGTCTCTCCCGCACTGAGTAGTGCCAGCCTGGAGTAGCTGAAAGTAGGCTTTGAAAGTGGACAGATTTGGTTCGAACCCCGTCTCTGTCATTCACTAGCTGCAAGGCTCTGAGCATGCGATTTATTTGAGTTTGTTTCCTCATCTGTAAAATGAGGATAACAGTCGTCTCTACCTGGTAGGGATGTTATAAATCCAAAGAAGTATCTGTGTAATGTGCCCGGTACGGAACTCCCCAGACAGAAGCTAGTACAGCATAACGCCCAATTCTTCGATTCTCCGCCTCTAAACCTCAGGAACCTCCCCCGGGGTCCCCTGACCTTCCCAGACCACACCCCTCAGATTTTCTCTTGGCCCCGCCCCCTCCGGAGCCTTCCAGGCCCTCCCAGCCCACCCGAACCCGGGTGGCAGTACCTGACCCATAGCGCACGTCGTGTGAGTGCAGTCGCACGTTGTGGCGCGTATTGAGTAGCTTCACCACGGAGCCGCACGTAACGACAGCCAGATTGGACGCTCCCACAGCACTCCACAAACCCCCCAAAAACAGTAGCGGCACCACAGCCATCCTAGCCGTAGCGCAGAGCCCCTAATCTTCGAAGACAATTCGGCCCCTCCCCGGAAGCGGAAGCTGCGGGCGGAACCACAGAGAGGAGGAAACGAAGACGCCCTAGTCTAGTCTTTATGGTTCCTTGAGCTAGAGCGGCCTGAGGAAGAAGCTAGGCCTGACGTTTTCGACTCCCCAAGCTCAGCCCCCAGCTCTCTGCGACACCGGCCTTCCTGAGCCGCTTCGGCCAGTTTTCGCGCCCTCTCAAACGAAGCCTCGAGAACGAGGTGGGAGAGGAGAGGAGAGAAAGAAACGGCCCGCCCACTCCCGGTGACAGGGGGCCGGAAGTGACGTAGCACGTTGACGCAGCAGCGGCGGCGGTGGCGGCGGAGGGGCCGTGCGGTGGGTCCGTACTATCTTTTCGCAGTCTCGGTTCGACGACTCCATTTTCCTCGGTGGGGGCTCAGCGCACCGGAGTAGCGGCGGGCTTCAGGCAGGTAAAGTTCGGACTGGAAAGCGTATTTCTCGAATGGGTCAGGTGAAGAGCCAGGCTCCTAGGGCCTGGTCCCGTAAGGGAAGAGGTATTGGGGAGCCGTATGCGGGAAGAAGGGGGGGGCCGGCCTTCCCTGTTCTATGAGGGAAGAGGAGGAGGAAACCGGAGTAGTTGCCTGCAGTCTCAGCGCTTTTCCCAACCCTGTGCTACCCGGAACCGGTGAATTGGGCGCCGTGTTTTATCAACAGGCTTCCTGGGATTCCGTCCTCCTCTCGCAGCTTCTGGAAATTGGGCCACGCCAAAAGATTGGGAATGGAAGGGACATAAGGCTTCTGAGTCAGGATCAGGTGATCGAATTTATTGTTCGGGGGCTGTTAAACTTACTACGGAGCTCTTGGCAGCTCGACCATCAGGCTAAAGGGCGATGCCAATGCCATTTTTCCCCCGTACTGTTGGAAATAAAATTGGAACTTTTTATAGATGGCCGCATCCGTCAACCGCCTACCCCGAACATCAGAATGAGCTCTTAAGTGAAAGCTTCATCTTCTTCCAGCTTCTGCCTTTCTCTCAGGCAGTCCTTTGAACCAGCAGGAGCAGTTCTTTTTCTAGGGCGTTTCGAGAAGTGATACTTATTTTTCTGTAAGAAGAGGCCTAAGTTCTCTGAAAACGCGTCCGTGGAAATTCAGCGTAATATCAGAAGTAGCAAGGGAGTATTGAGTTACACCGCTGCTGTTAATGAACATGGAGAGTAAACAGTCTTGAATTTGATTAATTTCTTCAGGGATAAGGGCCTACTTGCACTATGTATCTGGAAGTTACTGATTCTAAAGCCTTCAATGTATTTGTTTCAAAAGCATGGTTGCTTCCTCATCAGCCGAATTTAAAGCCTTTTCCATCACTTGTGTTCCTTCAGCCAGTACAAATACACTCCTGTCATCTTGTATGGCTACTAGATTAGATTAGCATAGTATTGTTACTGCCTAAGAGGTTTAAACCTCATTAAGAGATTAATCACGTCTGGAAGTGGTGCCGTGTAGAGAGGCTCTGTCACGTATCACAGTTCTTCCTCGATAGATCTTCACAAGAAAAGAAGCCTACCCAGTATAGTGGAAATAAATGGTCTTGGGAGGCAAGTAAATTTGCCCTTCCTCCTATGTTCTTGGTCTCAGTAAATGGCGCCGTGGTCAAAATCCTGTGTGAGATTCTTGGACTTTTCCTCTCTTTTACTCCTGGATGAAATCAATCACCCAGTCCTACCTCTCAATAGAAACTTGCTCCCATCACCTACAGATTATGCTCTGGTATCCTGCTTATCCCCCTCCAACTGCCATCCTACTTTTTTGGTATTTTTTCATAGCCAGATTTCTTGTGTCCGCTTTCTCGAATTCTATTCATTCCTCGGGCTTGGCCGAAGTTTGGCTTCTTTTTTGACCACTTGGTTGAAATTTCTGTCAAGGTTACCAGTGATTTCTGTATTGCCAAATCTCATGGATACTTTGTTCTCATTTTCCTCAATCCCTGGAATATGCAACACAGTTCACGCCTGTCTCAAACCTCTCTTCTCTTGGTTTCATGGACACTTCACTCCTGGATCGTCTCCATTTCTCTGGTTGCTTCTTCTCAGTCTCCTTTTGCTAGCCACTTTTGCTTTCTGCCTCCTGTCTAAATGCTGGATTTCCTTCAGAGTTGAATCCTCGGTTCTCTGCCTGCTTCCTTTAGGTGATCCAGTCTCATGGCTTTAATTACCATCTGAAAGCTGGCAACTCAAGTTCAGACCTCTAGCCCAGCCTCTCTGTGTTCAAAAATCATACACAGAATGCCTGTTAAGTAGCTCCCTTTGGATGTCTTTTAGGCATCCCTAATCTAACATAGCAAAAGCAACATTGTAGTTTTCCCATCATTCCGTACTTGGTCTTCCCTGTCTCTCCAAGTGTTACTCTCATCCACAGGGTTACCAACGCCAGACCTCTGAGAATCATCTTGAGTTCTTTTCCCTTAACTACCCTCCTCCCCAAGTCTTTTGGTAAGGCCTGTCACTTCTGGTTCCAAAGTATATTTCCAGTCCGTCTTCTGTTCTCATCTCCACTTCTACCACCCTGTTCCGAACCACTACCATCTTTTGCGTGGGCTACAACAATAGCATCCTCTGTTTTCCCTGCTTCTCCCCGGATCCCCCTGCCGTCCATTTTCCACATAGCAGGTCAAGTCTGATCATGTCATTTCCCTTTTTAAAGCACTCCAGCAGTCTTCCATGGCCTTCATAGCCCCACCTGAGTGGGCCCCTCAACCTCCTCCCGTCCTGCCGCCTTCATCATTTTCTGGTCACACTGGCCTTAGGACATGCCGAGTTCTTACCCACCTTTGCTACCAGAAACCTCTTCCCTTGGCTCTTCATACCACATCCTACCCATTCTTAACATCTCAGCCTAAATTCACCCTCTCAGAGGTGAAAGTATTTCTTTTCCTTCTTAGTATTTATAATGAGGCTTATTTTGTTTGTGGTTTGTCTCCTCCACCAGAATATAGATATCCTAGGGGCAAAGACTTGTTTTGCACATACCTGACATGTAGTAGGCACCCATTAAATGAATCTTTGTTGAGTCAGCAAGTTAAGTCCGTTCTGTTTAAAACCCCACAGGGGCTTCCCAGCACCTATTAGAGCCCAAAATCTGTAACTTATCCTATCAAGGTTCTTATGACTACACTTCCATTCATTATGAACCCTTCTCCCTCTCTCCATTCAAGCTGGCCCTCACTGTCCCTGCCACAGTACATCCTGGGCCTTGTGCTGGAAGTACTCTTCTCCGTCACCACCACTTGCACCAAAGAAGCCAGTTCCTCCCTTCACTAATTCCTCCACACTCTTAAGGTCTTTATTCAAAGTCATTTTTCCTCAAGGGGCGCCTGGGTGGTTCAGTTGGTTAAGTGTCCCGACTACGTATGGCTGAGGTCATGATCTCACAGTTCGTGAGTTCGAGCCCAACATCACGCTCTGTACGGACAGCTCAGAGCCTGGAGACCGCTTCAGATTCTCTGTCTCCCTCTCTCTGGCCCTTCCCCTCTCACACTTTTGTTTCTGTCTCCCGAAAATGAGTAAACTTCAAAAAAAAAAAAAAAGCCACTTCCTCAAGACCCAAGTTGGAGTTCACTCTTACAGGTTCCCATGGTACTGTGGTCACCAATTCTTTCAATTACTCCTGTACTTGTAGATCAGAGGTCACCAGACTGAAGCTCCTTGGCCAAATTAGGCCACTCTTGTTCATTATATATCATCAGTGTTTGATTTTGTACTACAGTGGCAGATCAGGCCCACTGTGGTTTGATAGCCCTTGTGCTGCAACAGGAACTATATGTTCCCCAGTGTGTGTGGCACAAGGCTCAGTAACTTACTCCTTGTGTTGTAGGGATTCTGATTCTGGTAACGTATTTCAGTTGTTTCTGCCCTTTTGCCCTTTCCTTATTCCCCGAGGAAATGTGGAAGGAAAAGAGATAACTGATATTGTAAGATGCTTATGTTAATCATCATTAACAATAATGCGTTCATTTATTTTGGGGGCGGGGTGGGGGGGAGAGAATATCCCAAGCAAGCTCCGCACCGTCACTGCAGAGCCCGACACAGGGCTTGAACCCACGAACCATGACATGATAGCATGACCTGAGCTGAGATCTAGCTTACCCGACTGAGCCACCCAGGCACCCCAACAATAATGCTTTTTGTACTATGTCATCGAAAAGATCATAAGGCTGTTATTTCCTGTAAATGTGGTGCACACATTAAAATGATTATAGGTAGAGCTAACTTTTTCTGTATTCTTTTTGAAGTAATCTCTACATCCAACATGGGGCTTGAAATCATGATCCTGAGATCAAGAGTTGCATGCTCTACTGGCTGAGCCGGCCAGGCACCCTTAACCTTTCCTTTACTTTCACATCTTGATTTGCTGTGATTTGGGTTTTTCTTTAAGAGTTCTGAATTTAAAAGAACTTGTCGTAAGTGGACTCTGAATACTTCATTTACTAGACTTTTAGGTTTTTGAATTCCAAATTGGGTAGTCCTAGGCTTTTGCTCATAAGATACAGAATATCTTATATTTTAAAGTCCACACCAGGCTTGTGGGGTTATTCCCCAGACCAGTAAATAGGCCCTTTCAGACCTAAGCCTTTACTCATATTGCTTTTTCCAGATTATCGTCTTAACTCCTCTCAACTCAGGCATCACCTTTTCTGAGGCATTCTCTGACCTCTCTCCTCATATTGCTCTCATAGTCCTGGTATGTAACTGTAATACAGCATTCATTACACTTTATCATAACTTTATTTAGAAGGTTTTTGAGAGAGATTGTGGGTTCTACCAAGGTAAAAGCATATTTTACTGATTTTTACATATCCGAGTCCCAGTACAGAGCTTACCTAAAAAAAAGTAACTTAATTGAAGCTACCAGTGGAGGGAATTAACAGACATCCTTTTTTGCTCTGGTCTGGTCTTGTTTTAATTGCCTCCCACATCATCTTGTTCAAAAGGAGGGACTGCGAGGGCCTCCCTGTGGCAATCTGATCCTAGCTCCATTCCTCATCCGGAGAATGTCATGGTAACCACCAGCCTCTCTCTTTGAGCCACCTCTTACACTGCAGCTGTGCTTCTGCCTAGAGAAATTTCACTTCACTACCCCTGGCCCTTCTAGACCTAGTTAAGTATCACATTTAATCTATGGTCTGAATATGGGGAAAATTCAAGAGCATAAGCACTAAATAAATCCAAAACCACTGGGCCTACCTCAGATATCATATACTAGTAATAATTCTATGCTGATAAATAGTATTTTGGGGGCAGCTGGGTGGCTCAGTTGGTTAAGTGACCACCTCTTGATTTCCATTGAGGTCATGATCTTCTGGTTTGTGGGATCGATCCCCGCATCAGGCTCTGTCCTGACCATGTGGAGTCTCCTCAGGATTCTTTCTCCCTTTCTGTCTCTCTCTGCCCCTCCCCCACTCATGTGCGCATGCATGCTCCCTCTCTCTCTCTCAAAATAAATATATAAGCTTTGAAAAATATATATATTCGTTCTGGAGTAGCTGCTGCTTGTCAGCCTCAGCCTGCGGTGCTGCTGCAGCACCTCCACCCATCTCACTCCACAAGCTGCAGCAAGTCAGGGTTGCGTCTGGCGCACATCTTTTAACTGAAGTCTTGGCAGTGAGCTAGATTGGAAACGTTCCCCAGCTATAGCACAGCACGTACTCTCTTGCTAACCTAGGGAAAGGGAGGAAAGCTGCGTGTAGCACAGAGCACCAGCTGCCCCCCCGGGACAGAAGAGGGCTGTTGTTTTCATCAGGTAGGCTATCTGTTTCTCTGTGTCAGGTAGGCTGGAGGGCATCTGGTCTGCAGGAGCTGGTGCTTAACGTGAAGATGTTAAGGCTTTGTAAGACTGAATGTGCGGGTCTGATAGCCTAATTAAAGCAAGCTGTGTGTGGGGGCTGCTGCACCCAAGTCTATTTTTAATGGCTTAGTTCAGGGCTGGGGGGGAGTGATGTCAAGATTAAAATTAGAGCACCAGATTTAATTAGCAGTTTTAGGTACTCACTTTTGGCAGCACTCAATAAATTACCTTAAGGACACAGTTCTAGGGGAAAAGAGCGCATCAGTCTAACCGTAAGACTCCGTATCACCACACTATGGGGTGTGTCACAAGCATATAGTATAACAGCTCTCAAACTTTTTGATCTTAGGACACCTTTATACTTTGTGTGTGTGTGTGTGTGTTTATTTATTTTTGAGAGAGATGGAACACCCAGGTGCCTCAGTTGGTTAAGCATCTGACTTCAGCTCAGGTCATGATCTCGCAGTTCATGAGTTCAAGCCCTACATCTGTTGTCAGCCCAGGCCCGCTTCTAAACTCCCCCCTCTACCCCTCCCTCCCCCCTTCTTCTGGCCCTCCCGCTCTCTCTCAAGAATAAAAAAATGTATAATTATATAGAGTGGGAGAGGGAGAGGGGCAGAGAGAGAGGGTGACACAGAAATCTGAAGGAGGCTCCAGGCCCTGAGCTGTCAGCATAGAGCCCAACACAGGGCTCGAACCCACAAACCGCGAAATCATAACCTGGGCTGAAGTCCATCGCTTAACCAGCTGAGCCACCCAGTCGCCCCAGGACCCCTTTATAATTTTAAAGGTAATTTAAGACTCCAAAGACATTTTGTGTATGCAAGTTGTATCTCTCGATGTTTACGAGATTTCTATATTTTGGTATTTACCAGAGTAGAAATTAAAACTGGGTATATTCGTTTTAGAATAATAATAAGCACACCGCAAAAATTATCATTTTGCAGTATATGGGTATATTAAATTAACACAGTGTACACCTTAAACTTACTCAGTGTTACATGTGTGTTATAATAAAGGTGGAGGAAAAAATAAGCCCACTGTGCTTTAACATAAACAATACTTTTATGGAAACTGTAACCTTCAAACTTAGTGAAAAGAGCGACATTGTTTTACTTTTCCCACCCTCCCCCCATTCTTTTTAATGTCTGCCTTAGTAGAATACAGCTGAATTTTTTATCTGCTTCTGCGTTCAGTCTTGTGATTCTATACATCATATTACCTCTGGAAAACTCCACTGTATACTCATGAGACAAGGGAGGAAGTGGTCCCTGGACCACACATAGAGATCTACTGACATAGTAGAAACAGCTGTGACTTTGGAGTCAGGCAAATCTAAACTCAGTTGATATTTGCGTCAGCTTGAACAAGTGACTCCATCTCTGTGTCTGTTTTCTCCTTTGTTGAATGGAGAGAGAAGCGTACTGTAACTCCTAGATCAGTGTAGGGGTAAATTGGTATTTCTTAAGTGTATGGAATTTGGTAGGTGTGTGATTATTATTCCTCTGGGCACTTTTTTTTTTTTAATTGCTTAAAGGAAAGGCCTACATTAGTTTTGGTTGGGTTTTATGTGAGTGTTGTGGGTTGCGTCTCTTCCTATGCCTGCTCTCTGCATATGATACATACAGTTATTTTATGGTTCTTATTTGTTTTCATATCTCTCTTTCTACTAGAAGTCAGCTCTTTGATAACAAGCAATTCTGTTTCCCTTCAAACCGCCACATCTTAGCAGAATGTATGTACATGGTAGGCATTCAGTAAACCTTGAAAAGAATGGCCTCTGAAACCTTGGCCTGAAGTTGAACATAAGACCATATCATTGCCCCTCTTTTTCCACCACAACTCAGACCTTCGGTTTTGTTTCTTTGAGTTCTGTCAACCTGAAGTTAGTTGGTTGTGGTATCGGTTGATATCAGTAAAGGTAATTTCCAGAAAAATTAGAGCCACAGAATTCAAGGCTCCTTTTAGAGCTTAGATCATTTCAAGTAGCTGTTAGCCAACCTCCTCTTTTCTTCCATCCCCCTGCCATCTTTCACTGGGAAGGTGGCACCAACATGAAAAAGTAATATATTTGACAGATATTTAGCAGTTCCTATTTTGTACAGAGCGCCTAGAAGAATACAGCTTACTTGGTACAGAATCACGAAGTGCCTTGTAGTGCGTCTCACATTGCCATTTATATTTTGTGGTTTTTATTAGCCCCTCAGTTAGATATGGTCTCTAACTTCCAGAAGCTTATGGTCTAAGTGGGGGAAATGGGCACAAATACATAGTGGACCATCATTCAGAACAAGGCAAGGACTGATTTTGAGTTTATCAGCAGCCAGGTTCAGGATTCCAGAAGAGGATCTTGATGTTATGATTTGTGTGATGTGTGCTGTTTTTTAAAGTCCTGCAAGGCCTGGAGCGCCTCGGTGGCTGAGTCAGTTAAGCATCCAACTCTTGATTTCAGCTCAGGTTGTGATCTCATGGTTCGTGAGTTCAAGCCCTGCATCAGGCCCCACTCTGACAGTGGGGAGGCTGCTTACGATTCCTTTCTCTCTCCTCTCACTCTTTCTCTTTGCCTCCCCTGCTTGCACATGTATGCCCTCTCTCTTTCTCAAAATTAAATAAAATCTTTAAAGTCAAACAGGGCCCAGGAAACTCCATCTTAGGTTTTGGGATTCTCCACTGCCATTTCCAGGCTTTGGAGGAGTCTGAAAATGGGGAAGTAAAAGACAAATTTGGGGTTGGTACAGAATTACAGAATGCCAAGAAAAATTAGGCCCAAGTTTCAAATTCAAACTTAGTTAACGTGTATTGAAGCCATAAACTAGGTTCTTTCTCCTGTGTCATGTAAAATTCTCAGCTACTGTGCTAGGTAGGTAGGTAATGCTGTTCCTGTTTTCCAGATGAAGAAGCTGATATTCAGACACACTGAATAATTTGCTTAGTTCACATACGTGGTAGATGGTGGAACCAGGATGTGATCTCTTCTCTTAAGCCCAGCAATCTTTGTATTTCAGTATGTTGCCTTTATTTTGTAGGCCATAGAAGTCACTTTCAAAGTGTTTTTTTGCTGAGGAGGTAAATGGTAAAAATAGGGTTGTAGTTCTAATGTTTCTAAAGAGACCCCTTCTCCACCCAAATGGTCCCAGCCACTACTCACACAAGGGGGCTCAAGTTCATGAAATGTTGTTTAATCCATTAAAAAGGATTTTCCTTTTGGCTTTGCCAATAGCCGGGTATAGTGTATATGAAAATGCCTGTCATGAAGTTGTCACTCATTTCCCAAATTTCTTACGAGCAGCCATATGTCATTGCTACCATATGCCTACCTATATAATCATCTATACACTAATTTCTTTTCTCACTCACCCATTCCTGCCCCCAAATGATAAGTGAAATAAAATTCTTTGGTATACAGTTGACCTTTGAACAATGCAGGGAGTAAGGGTGCTGGCCTCCCTCACAGTTGAAAATCTGTGTGTAACTTTTGACTCCCCTAAAACTTTACAAAAACCTCAATTAACACGTTTCTTGTATGTACTATGTATCGTATTCTTAATAAGCCTGAAAAAAGAAAATGTTAAAATCCCATTTGGAAGAACAAATCCATTTATAGTACTCTATTGTATTTATCAGGAAAAACCTGGGTCATATGGGTGGTTCAGTCAGTTAAGTGCCGACTTCAGCTCAGGTCATGATCTCACAGTTCATGGGTTTTTAGCCCCACATCGGGCTCTGTGCTGCTGGCAGCTCAGCCTGGAACCTGCTTCGGATTCTGTGTCTCTCCCTTTCTCTACCCTTTTCCTGCTTGTACTCTGTCTCTCTCAAAAATAAATAAAAACATAAAAAAAAAAAACCTGTAAGTGGACCGATGCAGTTCAAACTCCTGTTGCATATAGAGAAGTTCTGTATAATCATTAATCTTTTTCAAGGCAAGTGCAAGAGGAGTGACCATGGGAAGAGTGGAAAATGGAAGAGAGAGAGAGAGAGAGCCATCTGATTCTTACTGTCTCCTCCCTCGGTGGAAATGATTCAGGGGGCAGAGCAGTGGCACGTGGCTAAAAGACTGTAGAAAGGCTTAAGTAGCTCTGTAAAGTCACGTGTCTCATTTTTTCTATCCCCCATCTTCCTTCCTTCTCTAAGGCATCTTAGGCAGGCCGTGAGAAGCTGCAGCAATGTCTGATTTTGTGGAAAGCGAGGCCGAGGAGTCAGAGGAAGAGTACAATGATGAAGGCGAAGTGGTGCCCCGAGTCACCAAGAAATTTGTGGAAGAGGAGGATGACGGTGAGGAGGCCCCAGCCTCAAGCTTCTCCCCACTATTGCTAAGCTTTGGATAGTTGGATTCTTGCTGATGAGAGGCTCAGGCTGAGCACAGAAGTTATCACACATGAGGTACCAGCTTGAGAATTTTCAGTCATTTATAGAAAATACCTAACTGAGCATCTGTCTGCTATGTGCCAGGTCCTGCGCCTAGAGCTAGAAATACGAAAGGAAGGCCCTGCAGTCATGGAGTCTATGTTAGCGGGAGGGGACGGACAGTCAACCAACAAATAAATACATGCGTCACGTTTTCCTCTTTTAGAGACCCCCCAGGTGTTGGTATTTATGAGCCCAGTTTCCTATTTCTCTGGCCAAACCCAACCATTAGGATCCTCAGCAGAGTAGAACCATGAAATGCCTTTAAAGACAGAAAGGTAAATTTAAGTGTTATCAAAAGAATTATGGATGAAAGAAATAATATAGCCGCTGAACTTCTAAACTAAGAGGAAAACAAAGATAATTGGTGGCTGTAAAGCTCCTAGTGATGATTTTGAGAAGCCAAAGTAATTAAGAAGATTATCTTGCCTAAAACAGAGGCAGGGGGGATAGAAAGGAGATAGTCCTTTCCAAGGCTCCTGCTCGAACTCAGTGGCCATGTTTTTTACATCGTTAGGTGAGGCCTCAGAGTTAACATGGCAGCCACATCATTAGGTTTAGAGCAGATGGAGAATCACAGTTAAGCAGGTGGTCCTGCCCCACCCCAACCCATTTCCCAAACTCCGTGCCTCAAACATGCATATTTTCCAGATGAGGAGGAGGAGGAGGAGAACCTAGATGATCAGGATGAGCAAGGCAATCTGAAAGGCTTTATCAATGATGATGACGATGAAGATGAAGGGGAGGAGGATGAGGGTAGTGACTCTGGTGATTCAGAAGATGATGTTGGCCACAAGAAGAGAAAACGCAGTGAGTAGTCTCTCCTCAGGTGACGTTGGGGTGGAAGTTACAGTGGACAAGGGGCCTCTCCATCACCATGAGTAACACTTTGTTTTCTCCAGCATCTTTTGACGACCGCCTGGAGGATGATGATTTTGACCTCATTGAGGAGAATTTGGGTGTCAAAGTCAAAAGAGGAGTAAGTATCATTCTTTGTCTCTGCCCCTGGGGATGAAGGAAAAAGCTCTTGAAATTCAGTGACTTCTGGGGGACGAGGCACCTGCAGAACAGCTTGGGGAGCACCGGGGAAGAGGAAGTTGCTCAGTGTCATTGTGCTGTGGAGACTAGAGCTGCATCCCAGAAGGGGGTGCTTGTTAGAGAAAGGCTCGTCGGGGTTTGAGGGTGCCGCAGGAGCGTCTCCTAGTGTGCTCTTCGCCATCTCCCCTGGTCAGCACAACCATGGCGGGGAAAAGGATAGTGAGACTAGTGAGCAGGCACCCTTCAGCTGGTCCTCTCAAGCCCTGACGACACAGGTTTTCCCGCCCCCAGCAAAAATACCGGCGTGTCAAAAAAATGTCAGATGATGAGGATGATGATGAGGAGGAGTACGGCAAAGAGGAACACGAAAAAGAGGCTATCGCAGAGGAAATCTTCCAAGATGGGGAAGGAGAAGAAGGGCCGGAGGCTGTGGAGGCCCCCACGGCTCCCCCAGAGGAGGAGGAGGAAGATGATGAGGAGTCAGGTACGTGGCACCAGGCAGAGAGGCCAGCGTTTGGGTGGATGTTGGGGTTTCCTAGCCCCTAGGAGCAGGCTGGGAAACCACTCTTCAGCTGCAGGCCCCCAACATTTGGCAGAGACAAGTTCACTTTCAGGAGCCTCCCCACTCTTCTCACTGGCCACTCACACAGTGGGAACTAAAGCCATTCAGTCCTGGCTCATCCCGTGCCTCTGAGCACTAATCACTTCCTTCCCTACCCAGACATCGACGACTTCATCGTGGACGATGATGGACAGCCTCTGAAAAAACCGAAGTGGCGGAAAAAGCTTCCTGGATACACAGATGCGTGAGTAGGGACTGGTACGGGGTGGTGATACGGGCATCTGAGTAGACCTATTCAGGAAGGAGGAAACCAGAGGCTTCTACCAAAAATGGGACATCCCACCGTCTCTCAACCATTTTGCTTCCTAACTCAACTAACCTTTACTAGGCAGGAATTTCAGACTTCTCCTAGAAGCCCCGAGAGCTCTCTACGGTAATGGAGCCGCTGTGGGATTAGGGTGGAGCCACGTGTGTGCAGGCTTCCGTCAGCCTCCCTCTTCCACCTGAGCTCCATGTCTCTTCATTTCTATATTGGCATTCTAAATATAATTGTGTTGGAAGAAAGCTTATGCCTTGAGGGAATACTGTCCTGCCTGAGCAGAAGACAGACCCACTGAGCAGAATACCGATCTGTCTGCCCTGTTGCATTTGGCTCCTGACACTGGCACATACCAACGATGGGCTTTTTGTCTTTCATAAATAATAGTTCTCCCAGAAATATCGCCCAGCTAAGCTTTTACTTCCAAAGTGTGTGTGCTTGTGTATTTATTTAAATAGAACAGACCAGGGGCGCCCGGGTGGCTTAGTCGGTTAAGCGTCTGACTTTCGCTTGGGTCATGATCTCTCAGTTTGTGGGTTCGAGCCCCGCGTCGGGCTCTGTGCTGACTGCCAGCTCAGAGCCTGGAGTCTGTTTCAGAGTCTGTCATTCCCTCTCTCTCTGACCCTCCCCTGTTCATGCTGTCTCTCTCTCTCCTAGAAATAAATAAATAAAACATTTAAAAATAAATAAATAGAACAGACCCGTTTTTTTTCTTTTTTAGAGAGAGTGTGTATGTGCACCGCACGTGCATGCGCAGCCAGGTGAGGGGCAGAGAGAATCTTAAGCAAGTTCCATGCCCATCGCAGAGCCCGACACAGGGTTCAGTCTCACCACCATGATACCATGACCTGAGCTGAAATCAAGAGTCTTGATACTTAACCGACTAAGCCACCCAGGCGCCCCTACTTTTTAAATTTACCTCTCTCTTAACCTTCTTAGTTTCCTTTGGGGCAAGTAAAGGATCTGCGGTAGGGCTGCATTTCTCCTCTCACCAGAACCTGGGCCACCCGCCTCTTGCTGTCACCCACAGGGCTCTGCAGGAAGCCCAGGAGATTTTTGGTGTGGACTTTGACTATGACGAGTTTGAGAAATATAATGAGTATGACGAAGAACTGGAGGAAGAGTATGAGTATGAGGATGATGAGGCCGAGGGGGAGATCCGTGTGCGCCCCAAGAAGACCACCAAGAAACGTGTGAGCCGCAGGAGCATCTTTGAGATGTATGAGCCCAGCGAGCTAGAAAGCAGCCACCTCACAGATCAGGACAATGAAATCCGAGCCACTGACCTGCCTGAGAGGTTCCAGGTAAGAAAGCATCAGCTCCTGTCCTTTTGCCAATGTGTTGTCACCTGCCCTGAGCCTCCCTGCTTCAAGGGCTGTACCAGAGGAACAATCTAGCAACAATCTGATACTGAATATATATAGGAAGTTGACTTTTGAACCTCATCTGACCAGGGGGTGCAGGGAGTCCAGCTCTTAGAGAAGCTCTTCTGCTGCTTATGGTTCTTGAAATGACCCTCTTTCTTTAGCAAGTACACAAAGTGTGTCTGCTTTGTGCCAGGACAGGGCTCTTCTGGGTGCTGGAAATGTGTCTGTGGAGCACACGTTTCTGTCCGGAAGCTGTGTGTGTGTTTCTTACATGGGATGCAGGACAAAGTCAGTCTCACTGTTGTCTTATCCCGTGCAGCTCCGCTCCATCCCAGTTAAGGGGGCTGAAGATGACGAACTAGAAGAAGAAGCTGACTGGATCTACAGGAATGCCTTTGCCACACCAACCATTTCTCTTCAGGTACCCAAAAAAAGAACCTTAGGTTTGATGTGAACCAGAAGCCACTGCATCAAGATGAAGACCTGCTCTTCCCGTGCCCCAAATATCTATCTGAATGTGCCTAGTACAGAACAAGTTGGGTGTGTACAGGTGTAGGAGAGATTTTTTTTAGACTTTTTCTGATGGAGTTCCCTTTTGGCATGGAGCAGTTTCACGTATGGTACAAAGCAAGTGACAGTGTTATTGCTGTTTCTTTTTTTTTCTGGCCGTAGGAAAGCTGTGATTACCTAGACCGAGGGCAGCCAACGAGCAGCTTCAGTCGTAAAGGACCCAGCACAATTCAGAAGATTAAAGAAGCCCTGGGTTTCATGCGAAATCAACACTTTGAGGTAGCACCTCAGGCTCCAGTGGCCCATTAGTTAGAAATTAAGCTAGGGGATGAGGGAAAAGGTAGCTCCCTGCCTATCCTCAGGTGTGGTCCCTTGGCTCGAGAATGTGCGAACCAGAGGAGGCTCTGGTGACCAGGAAAGCCCTTGTTCGACCTGTCTGCAGCGTCACCTTCCCCCGTCGGGATGAGCACGTGGCCTGGATGAGCCTGTGAGAGAGGCCACACTCCAACTGTTGAATTTCCTGGAGCTATTTACCCGGCTAGCAGAGGAGCTCCTTACAGATCTCCCCACTCTGGCTGACTGCAGTCTCCTTGCCACCCTAGGTGCCTTTTATTGCTTTCTACCGTAAGGAGTATGTGGAGCCGGAGTTGCACATCAATGACCTGTGGAGGGTGTGGCAGTGGGATGAAAAGGTACGAGGGATCCATGCGCCTAAGAGGCTGAGGTGTGGATTGGGCACTACTAGCACCAAAGTCCAAGCTTCCTGCACATATCAGGTGGCAGCCCAAACCTCCCGCACCTGTCAAGCTCTCCCCAGGGTCTCCTGGTAACCAGCAGAGCAGCCTTGGGTCTCCAAGGCTCAATACCAGCCCTTAGTCATGCCCTACCCTATCCTAGTGGACCCAGCTGAGGATCCGCAAAGAGAACCTAACACGGCTGTTTGAGAAGATGCAGGCTTATCAGTACGAGCAAATCTCTGCTGACCCTGACAAACCCCTGGCTGATGGCATCCGGGCTCTGGATACCACCGACATGGAGAGGTAAAGTGTGCAAGGTGTATTCTATTCCAGGGCACCCTCAGACCAGAGGCCCCCAAGGAGCAGTGTAACCCACAAAATCCTCAGCACTGGGCCCGTCCCTTAGAAACCCAACTTGTGACCACATGAAAAGTGATCTCTCTGGCAAGCAAGTCTATCGTAGTTATCTATGTTAGTGTAAAAGGCGAAGAGGTAAGGTAGTCACATTTGCTGATGTGAAAATTCCGTGTATATAAAGGTACATGGAAAACCAAGTCATAACCAGAAAAGAGCTTGGTGAGCCTGGAATCAGTGGAGTGTGGGAAGGGAGCAGATGACTTTAGTGGCCAGTGTCCTGAAGCTGGTGGGGGAGGGACAGACTGTCTCCAGGACTCTGAACTTTGCTAGAGACGGGGTGCTTCATCTCCCTGTTCATCTCTATTTCTAACAACCACCAACCACCATTTGTTTGGTGTATCTGTTCCTGAAGAAACCTTGGTTGAAGTCAACAGTCTGGGGTCGTATATCTGTAATAATTGAAGAATACAAACACCCATCCTAATTGGGATCTTGCCTCCTGGGAATTGGACCTCTTGTAGCAGAACCGTGGTGTACCGTTAGTGACAGTTGAGGTCTTGTGTCTATTTTCTTCCAGGCTTAAGGATGTACAGTCAATGGATGAGCTAAAAGATGTCTACAACCATTTCTTACTGTATTATGGTCGTGATATCCCCAAGATGCAGAACGCTGCCAAGGCCAGCCGCAAGAAGCTGAAGCGTGTGAGGGAAGAGGGCGATGAGGAAGGTGAGTGCTGGAACAGAAAACCCAGGGGGCTTGATGGCCACACCATCCCCAAGAATGCCCTTGGCTGAGTGCCCTTTGGGGCTTCCCTGCATGTGGCAGATCCTTGGGAGTGACTGGAAACTAGAGCACTAACTCGTGTTCTCTTCCCAGGTGAGGGTGAAGAGGCAGAAGATGAGGAGCAGAGGGGCCCGGAGCTCAAGCAGGCCTCCCGCCGAGACATGTACACCATCTGCCAGAGCGCGGGGCTAGGTAAAGGCTAGCTGCCGTGTCCTAGGCATTCTGGCCTTGAGCAAGGGGAGTCCCCTGGTAGTCCCCAGAGGGCAGGAAGAGGACTTTTTTTGCGNCCCCCCCCCCCAGCACCCACCCCCACTCCACAGTAATGATCTAGCCTCTCCCTAACTTGCTGAAGGAAGGGGAAGCTCACATGATCAGAGGGACGGAGTCCATCCTTGCTTTGAGAGGTTCTCCTGTTAGACTGTAGTTTCCACTTTAGTTCTGAGCCCAGGAGTCACAGAAAATTATTTTTTCTGGCTCCTAAACTATCAAGTGTTTAAATGCAANTTTTTTTTTTTTTTTTAATGTTTATTTTGCTTTTGTGAGAGACAGGGACAGCATGAGTGAGAGAGGAAGACCCAGAATCAGAAACAGGCTCCAGACTCTGAGCTGTCAGCACAGAGTCCGACCCGGGGCTCGAACTCACGAACCGTGAGATTATGATCTGAGCCAAAGTCCGGGCCTGAGCCACCCAGGCGCCCCGATTCATGACCTTCTTAAAGTCTAGCGCCCGGAATAACTGCTCTGGACTCAGAGACCAGAGAGATTTGTCAGCCTAGCTGCTGCCTTACCTTTCACCCTCCTGTTGGCTTTAGATGGCCTGGCCAAAAAGTTTGGGCTCACTCCTGAACAATTCGGGGAAAATCTGCGAGACAGCTACCAGCGACACGAGACCGAGCAGTTCCCTGCAGAGCCTTTGGAGCTGGCCAAGGACTATGTCTGCAGGTAGGCTTGTGGTGCGCGGCCAGAGGGACGAGGGGCCTCAGGGCGAAGACGCCGTTGTCCTGCAGTCGCCGCGTTTTCCCCACAGCCAGTTCCCTACGCCTGAAGCTGTGCTGGAAGGTGCCCGCTACATGGTAGCCCTGCAGATTGCCCGAGAGCCCCTCGTCCGACAGGTGCTTAGGCAGACCTTCCAGGAGAGAGCCAAGCTAAACATAACCCCCACCAAGAAGGGTAGAAAGGTGAGCTGGGGGAAGGGCTTTGATCCAGCATGTGGCCCGTCTCTGTATTCCACTGAATTGACTTTCTTGCTTTCGTGCTCTGTTGAGCCGTCTTCCGGCCAGCTGAGACGCGGGCTTTTCCCCCAGGGTCCAGCCCAGCCTGTCAGTAAGCTGACAATTCCTCTTGATGTACACAGGATGTGGATGAGGCCCACTACGCATACTCCTTCAAGTACTTAAAGAACAAGCCGGTTAAGGAGCTGAGAGATGACCAGTTCCTCAAGATCTGCTTGGCTGAAGATGAAGGGCTGCTCACCATTGACATTAGCATAGATATGAAGGGGGTAGAAGGGTAAGCAAAGCTCTGGGGTGGGAGCTCTTTTGGGGAGGGCTGGATGAAGAGTCAACTGGAGGGCGGGGTCCCTCAGGAACGTGAACCACGGTTTCAGAGGTGAGCGGGCTATTGTCCCTGGTTCACAGTGTTTGTGGACGTTTGAGTATCATTTTCCCTCCATCCCTGACACCGCAGTGTTCTCTCCTCAGCTACGGCAGTGACCAGACATACTTCGAAGAGATCAAACAGTTTTACTACCGGGATGAGTTCAGCCACCAGGTGCAGGAGTGGAACCGGCAGCGCACCATGGCCATCGAGCGAGCCTTGCAGCAGTTCCTCTATGTGCAGATGGCCAAAGAGCTCAAGAACAAGCTGCTGGCTGAAGCCAAAGAATATGTCATAAAGGTTAAGACTCATGGGTCTTTAGTCCTGGGGTTTCCTCAAGCTAGAGCTGAAGAGTGGAGCTCCTTAGAAGTAGTCTTCTAGCAAAGAAGCCGTGGGTCACTCCACAACCTCCCTGTTTGAGGAGATTCTTGGCTCCCCACCCCCAGCCCAAACACTCTTTGTTTATAGTGCTGTTCTCTATTTACAAAAGCAAGGTACACCTTCACGTTGTAAGCCTGCCGTGGGCTAGGAACGTGTGCACACATTAGTACAGCCTGTGCACACGCGTGCCCACATCTGTTTCCTTAGCACGCGTGGTGAGCTTACTGGCCATAGTTTCTGGTGTGTCTCCTCCCCAGGCCTGTAGTCGGAAGCTCTACAACTGGTTGAGGGTGGCACCCTACCGGCCAGATCAGCAGGTAGAGGAAGATGACGACTTCATGGATGAGAACCAAGGGAAGGGCATCCGCGTCCTAGGCATCGCTTTCTCCTCTGCAAGGTAACTGCCTGTTCATGCCTACCCAGCCTCATCCTTTCCGTCTCTTCCTAAGTTCCTTCTACTCTTACCTACGTCCCCTTGTTTCTAATTGTTGCACTATTCTTTTCTGGTCCGGTCTGCAGAGATCACCCTGTGTTCTGCGCCCTGGTCAACGGTGAAGGAGAAGTGACAGACTTCCTTCGACTGCCCCATTTTACCAAACGGCGAACTGCATGGAGAGAGGAAGAACGGGAAAAGAAGGCAAGTGGCTAGGATGGGGCAGCCAAGTGTAGATCGTGAGTGTGTTTTATGGCTCCGTGGGGGTATGTGTTTATGGTCTGCATAACACCGATGCAAGCTTGTGATTATCTCCGTCTGGTTGCTGAACCCTGGAGCCCTGGGATAAGTCTCAGCTTCCATCAGCAGTAGATGGCACTCAAGTTCTGGGGCAGAATTTACTTCAGGCTGGAGGCCAATTCCTAGGTCTTGTGTGCTTCTGAAAGCTGCATCGTGGCCTCTGTTCTTACCAGCATCTGGGTCATCCTGTTCCAGTAGCTGAAAGCCAGTGAGGCATTAAGCCAACCTCTTCCCTGCTGTAGCCTTTCAGTGTTTTTTCCAGAGAAGGAGGAATTTGAATTCATCTCATGTATATGCTTCTGATTTTCTTAACCTAATGCTATCTTTCAATTTTGTGAGAGAGCTGCATTCTTGAGTAATTTTTCACAAACAACCATTTTTGAAAAAGAAAGGAAAAGCTGGGGCGCCTGGGTGGCTTAGTCGATTGAGCATCTGACTTGATTTCAGCTCAGGTCATGATCCCAGGGTCGTGGGGTTGGGTTCTCCACTGAGCATGGAACCTGCTTAAGCAATATGTTTACACCTGGCCAACTCAGTCACAGGAGTATGTGACTCTTGATCTCAGGGTTGTGAGTTTGAGCCCCACGTTGGGAGTAGAGATTACTCATTAGAAAGGAAGACCCAAACCCAGTGTGTTTAGTTCATCACAACCAAGTATGAGCCAGAGTAGCGATAGTGATTTTAGGAAAGGTTAGTGGATATATAATATTCAAACCAAAGGTCTTAGTCTCCGTGTTTTGTGTTCCAGTCAGACGGTGTGTGTGCATCATGTCTAACGTGGAGCTTACTGTTCTCTGGTGTTAGAAGCTCTTGGGCTACTTAGGGAGAGAGAATTGTTAGAAATCTCCTTGTCTTCAGAGCCATTCAGTTCTAATTTTATTTCAATCCAGGCTCAAGACATTGAAACCCTAAAGAAATTTCTTCTGAACAAAAAGCCTCATGTGGTGACAGTTGCAGGAGAAAACAGGTAGGGGCACCAGGGTATCGGGCTAGACCTGGCTTGAGTTCACTCCTTCTCTCCTGTTGAACCTGGCGTACACCTCCAACAGAGTAGGCATGTAGACCCCTGGTAAATTTCCCAGCCCCCGGGGGTATATCTCTTTGTCTTCAGAGCCCTTTTCTCCACCACCCCCACCCAGCCCTGAGTCGGTCTGTCCCTGAGAAACTATTCAGAAAGAGCCCTGACCAACACCCCTCATCCCTCCAGGGACGCCCAGATGTTGATTGAAGATGTGAAACGCATTGTGCATGAGCTGGACCAGGGCCAACAACTGTCCTCTATTGGGGTGGAGCTGGTTGACAATGAACTGGCCATTCTCTACATGAACAGCAAGAAATCGGAGGTAATGCTGGAACCCCATTCTTAGGACCTGCACAAGCGAGAGCACTCAATCCCTGGGAAAACAAAGGTGTGGGGGGCACGGGACTGCACTTGCTCACTTACCCATGTGCAGGTGCTTCATTTTGCCAGTCATGCTTCAGATTGGGAGCCCTGCAGATGAAATCGGTGCCATGGGGGAAAAAAAGGGCCCCAGAGGAGACGAGAAAGTGACTTAAAGCCAGAACGGTTTGGATCTCCTTTTGCCATTGGAACGGAGGGGACTTAATGGTCCTGTTGGTCCTTGTTTGACTCTAGGCAGAGTTCCGGGATTACCCTCCAGTGCTGAGACAGGCCGTGTCCCTGGCCCGGCGCATCCAGGATCCTCTTATTGAATTTGCCCAGGTGTGCAGCTCTGATGAAGACATCCTGTGTCTCAAGTTTCATCCCTTGCAGGTGAGTATGATTCGACAGGCAAGCTTAGCACGCACAAGGGCACAATAACCTTATCCCTGCCTGCTGTGTATTGGCAGGAGCATGTGGTGAAAGAGGAGCTGCTCAACGCCTTGTACTGTGAATTTATCAACCGAGTCAATGAGGTTGGGGTCGATGTCAACCGTGCCATCGCCCACCCATACAGCCAGGCCTTAATCCAGTATGTCTGTGGTCTGGGACCTCGAAAAGGGACCCATCTCCTAAAGGTAAGATGGAGTTGAATGAGAAAATAAGAGAAGTTCCTATTTCACTGAGCCTTTACAATTACCAGTATAATTTGACAGAAGGTCAGAGAAGTAAAGAGACTGGTCTAGAATCATTCAGCAAGTAAGAGTCCAAGTCAGACCTCAGACCCAGGTGGCCACAACTCCCATATTTTCTACTATACTTCACTACAATACTGGAGTGGTTCATGGAAAAGATAGCCATAAACTAGGATTTAAAATGGCTGGAAGAAGGGGTACCAGGGTGGCTCAGTCAGTGGAGTGTCCAACTTCGGCTCAAGTCATGATCTCACAGTTCGTGAGTTCGAGCCCTGCGTCGGGCTCTGGGATGACAGCTCGGAGCCTGGAGCCTGCTTTGGATTCTGTGTCTCCTTCTCTCTGTTCCTCCCCCGCTTGCATTCTGTCTCTCTCTGTCAAAAATAAAGATTAAAAAAAAAATCTTTTTTTTTTTTTTTTTTTTTTTTAATGGATGGAAGAAGGGTACCTGTGTAGCTCAGTTGGTCGAGCGTCTCTTGATTTGGGCCCAGGTCATGATCTCACAGTTTGTGGTATTAAGCCCTGCGTGGGGCGCTACACTGACAGCGAAGAGCCTGCTTGGGATTTTCTCTCCCTCTCTCTTCGCCCCTCCCCGGTGCACATGCACGCATCTGCATGTTCTCTCTGTCTCTCTCAAAATAAGAAAAAAAAAATAGATGAAAGCAAGCATGTAAGACACAAACCTCAGGATAGGGGTTTATTCCAGTGGGTACGAAAAGGATTTCAGTCAAGTTGATGGGGGACACTTCAGAAGTACCGGTAATGTCCTTTTTCTTAAGATGAATGAAAAGTACTTGGGTGTATATTTTATCATTAACTTTTAACTTACACAGTGGTTATATGTTATTTTTGGCAGATACACTGTGGTTCACTAAAATGTTTTTAAGTAGCAGACAGTATGGTATATAGTGCTTAGTCACATATTGAGGCATGAGGCCAGAGGGTTTCCCAGAAACCTGAAAGTAGACTGACAGGCGGGGCCTGCCTCCTGCTCTGGCTCATGCCACACCTCTGCCCTAGATCCTGAAGCAGAACAACACCAGGCTGGAGAGTCGGACCCAGCTGGTCACCATGTGCCACATGGGTCCCAAAGTCTTCATGAATTGTGCTGGCTTCCTCAAGATCGACACGGCCTCCCTCGGGGACAGGTGATGCCCTCTGCCTGGGTGGGCCAGGCAGAATTCCCTTGGGCTTTGCTTTGGGGACTCAGGGGATTAGGGCTGTCAAAGGGCCCAAGGTATTTGAATTAGGAAATATTTTAAAGCAAAGGTGAGCGACCTTTATTAAGTCAAGAGCCTCTGACCTATGGAAAAGATCGGTTCAATTATGTGAAGCTTTTTTTTTTTGTATGAAAAAACATAAAAAGAACCAACTTATCTTATAAATTAAGGACAGAAAACACATAAGATTTCATTCAGTAAACACAAACATGTTCTGCTAGTGTGATTTGCCGAGGCTAGATAAGGGTGGGGCTAGCAGGGGCATTGGAAAAGGAGTGTGGGGGTAAGAGGAGATAAGGAAGGGGGAAAGAGATTCAGTATGGTTTGAGATGATGTTATGAGAGAAAGTTCTCTTCACTTGGACTTTGGACTTCACTATTGACCTCTTCCTCTCCAGAAGTTATCAACTCAGTCTTTGGAGGATCTTTTCCACGGGCACATAGCTCCTCATTCAGTAATGGAAATCAGTGGGGAAATAGGCTTCAAGTTCTAAAACTTCATTTTCCACCCAGCTTTGCTGTAACACTCCACGAATAACATAGGTCCATGTGAGTGCACGGGCAAGACCAGCCTGGGAAGGCTTTATGGGGGAAAATAACTGTCAGCAAATTGTCAGAGGTCTTTTCCCCCTTCGTGTTTTATCTTATTATATAAGACTCGTCTAAGTTCATTATATAAAATTGAATGTATAGCAATATTGTGCAGAAAGTGGAAGTCCCCCATAATCCCACCCCCCAGAGATAACTACCATAACAATTTGGTGTATACCGCAACGTTCCTAAATTTTATTTTTGCTATGCATTTACTAATTACCCATTTACTACAAAAATGGGATCATACGGTTCATAGTGTTTTGCAGTGCATTTTTCACGTATCAGTATATCGTGGCCATCTTTCCATGTCAGCACACATAGATCTGCCTCATTATTTTTAATGACTGTATAGTATTCCATTGTATGGAGGTACCCTGATTTATTTAACCAGTTCCCCATTGGTGGACATTTGGGTTGGTACTAGAAACTTCTTGTTCTATATCCTTGCCCCTTTTCTGCCTTTCATTCAGCACCGACTCCTACATTGAAGTTCTTGATGGTTCCCGAGTCCACCCTGAGACCTATGAGTGGGCCAGGAAGATGGCAGTGGATGCTCTGGAATACGATGAGTCAGCTGAGGACGCCAACCCCGCAGGAGCCCTCGAAGAGATCTTGGAAAACCCAGAGCGGCTCAAGGATCTGGACCTTGATGCCTTTGCAGAAGAACTGGAGAGGCAGGTGGGTGACAGTGTAGAGGCCTGGCACAGAAGTCACCCCAGATGGCCTAATTGGGAGGAGACTTAGGCAGCAAGTCTCCAGAAAACCTCCAGTGGTGTTAATGTGGGAGACTTGATTGTCTCTTCTCTCTGCCCTGGCTGTACCAGGCCTTTCAAGGAACTTTTCATTCTGCTTTGTTCGAGAGCCAAAGAAGTCTCAGACTGCTACAGTCACTGCCGGGAGGCAGGGCCGGGTGTCAGTAGTCCCATTTCTTTCTAGGCCTCCTTTCCAACAGCATAGCTTTGCATGTGTCTGTTTCCCACATTGGGTTTCCATGGAGTGTTTTTATTCTAGAACATTCCATGGTTAAGAGAAAGTTTGGGGGCACCTGGGTGGCTCAGTCAGTTGAACGTGTGACTCTGGATTTTGGCCCAGATCATGATCCCAAGGGCATGGGATTAAGCCCTGCATTGGCTCCCCGCTGAACATTGAGCCTGCTTGAGATTCTCTCCCTCTGCCCTTCTTCCCTGCTCGTGGGCCTTCTCTCACTTTCTCTAAAAAAATAAAAATGATAAAATAAAAAGAGAAAGTTTGAAAATTTCCTAGAGTAAATCTTGATGGGAAAGAAGAGAAACCCTGACAGGAGCCAAGTGGCCTACTCCTTTTATTGCAAGCCCCTGGGGCTCCAGGTGGGGAGTGGTTGCCAGGCTCTTCCTGATGGTCTTCCCCCCCAGGGCTATGGTGACAAACACATCACCCTCTACGACATCCGGGCTGAACTGAGCTGTCGGTACAAGGACCTCCGGACAGCCTACCGTTCTCCCAACACAGAGGAAATCTTCAATATGTTAACCAAAGAAACACCAGAGACCTTCTACATTGGTAAATGCTGGGGTTGGTTTTCAGTTGGAGGAGGATTTCTGGGCATGGAAGGTGCATTTACTGTATACATTCAAACCAAGCCATGTTTCCAGCAGAGTGAGGCAGGTTTATAGTGTACGTAAAAAAGACCGGGGGAGCTTCTAAGGTTATTATTAATACATGAAGCCCTGAACTAGAGGTCAAAACTGAGTTCAAGGATCAATTATGCTTCTAACCTGCTCCTGCAGGATCTTCAAGGAGCCACTCCTATAGGTCTCATGTTCCCCCATCATCAAATCAGGGGAAGATCTCTCTTAAGGATGTGAGGGAAATCAGTAGAGATGCCCTAAGACAGATGCTCTGACGCTCAAAGGCCAGTGGGAAGAACCGCTCTCCAGTTCTCTTAGCCTGGTCCCCATTCTCTTCTTTCCTTCCCTGTCCTCCCTTTCCTGCAGGAAAGCTCATCATCTGCAACGTCACTGGCATTGCACACAGGCGTCCACAGGGTGAGAGCTATGACCAGGCAATCCGTAACGATGAGACAGGGCTGTGGCAGTGTCCCTTCTGTCAGCAGGACAATTTCCCTGAACTAAGTGAGGTATGTGCCGCACTGTTACTTCAGTCACTGAGTTTCCTCCATTGAATGTCTTTGCATTCTAGAATGGAGTCTAGAATGCAGCTATTCTAGAACACGCACTTCTCAAACAGATACACAGGGACGAGGGCTAGAACACATACAAGTCTGATGTGAAGTCCCCTCCGTATGCTGCTCAGAAATGATCAGTGTGCTTTCTTCTATTCTGGTTCAGCCTTTAACCCGTGTTTCCTATTCTCCAGGGATCTAACTCAACCAGGTTAGAGACCTGAGGACATGTATTTCTTACTACAGGGCAGTCACAGTGTCCTGTACGTGCTAGTTAGAAGGAATCTTTAGGCTCTCTTCATTTTTTTCCATCTTCCACACATATTTTCATTTCTACCACATTTTTCTATAGCCATTATCTTTTTCCTTTTTGACGGAAGTCATTAAAGCCACCCTGAATGTCTTTTTGTGTCTTCAGATGTAACCAGGCAGCTTGTGAAAGATACAATTTCTGAACATTACCCAATAAAGAAACTGGTGGGATTTGTCCAAGTTATAATAAGGCCAAGGGGTGCCTGGTTCCCCAAAATGAATAGTTCTGGGGAGACTGGCATATATATTTCTTACGTCCACTAGGTCAGAACAGAATTGGGAGAGATGGGCCTCAGTTGCAGCTAGAGGGACATCCAAATAGATTAATATAAAGGATTAATCTGATGGCCAGTGGTGTCAGACATCAGTTACTAATCAAGGAACACTGGGGACGTTCAAAATCTGTTGGTGGGTGGCTTAGTCACTGCATTTCAGACCATGCTTCCAGGTGTTAAAGCAAGATAAATTGCAGTGCCCCAGTGGCTCTTTTCTGAACCGTGAGATCTCCAGAATCTTAATGACTGAGCTCCTCTCCTGATGCACTTTTTAGGTCTGGAACCACTTTGACAGCGGTTCATGCCCAGGCCAAGCCATTGGAGTCAAAACACGGCTGGACAATGGTGTCACCGGCTTCATCCCCACCAAGTTCCTCAGTGACAAAGTGGTAAAGCGGCCGGAGGAGCGAGTGAAGGTAGATGAACGACTAGGCTAAAGCATCTAGTGCAGTTTTCAGCTGCCCAAATGGGGCTCTCCAGAACTTTGGGCTGCACCCCCCAGCAGTGAGGCTTAGTTCCCAGTGGCTGCTGGTGGGGAGAGACTGTCGGGAGGATTTATAACTGGCTGAAAGAAGCCAGGGTGAGAAGCATATGAATGAGTAGCAGCTTTTGTTCCCTGTCTTTGTGATACTTCATTGGGTTGCCAGCCCTTCGGGAGAGGGCTCTCTCTTCCCGTGTGGGAGGCTGTGGTTTAGTATGCAGGCAGGAAGCAGGGCCCGGCATTACATGCTGTGAAGCAGAAAGGCTCAGCTTCCTTTCTGTTCTAGTGCTCTCCTGCCAGCCTCCATCTATGACGCACCCACTACATACCAGCACTGGATGTTTACATGTGGTGTCTCTGATCTCTCAGCTTAATGGGAAAGGAAATACTACCATCTTTCTTCAGAGAAATATGAGTGCCTTTTCCGGGATTGCCCAGTTTTACTTGGAAGCTAGGGAGGTTTTCAGAAGAGCCACGCAGAGTGACTAGATTTGCCACTGTTTAGACAGAAGGACTCAAGTCAGGGGAAAGAACAGAAAGCTGCTATTTTGCCTCCCCTTAAAAAAGGCAGCCAGACTTTGCTTATACCCCAGGAGCAGTACTTAGGTAGCTCTACAGGAGAAGGGGATAGCGTCGGTGGTGCGGTAGATCCCAGTGAGCTCCAGTTGGCGTTCTTGTCTGAGTAAGAGGCATCTGTGTAGGGCGTGGCCGGTGGTCCACAGACCAGACTCGCCTGTGAGCTCCTAAATCTGCCACTTGCTAGCTGGCTGGCTTTGGGCACGTCACTCCGTCTTTCGGCCTGGACTTTGGTTTTCTCACATGTCAAATGGGGCATCGGGCTAGATCATCTTTGTCCCTTCCAGCTCAAATGTTCTGTGGATCTAGGTGGGAATGACCGTTCACTGCCGCATCATGAAGATCGACATTGAGAAGTTCAGCGCAGACCTCACCTGCCGAACCTCAGACCTCATGGATAGGAACAATGAGTGGAAACTGCCCAAGGACACCTACTATGACTTTGATGCCGAAGCAGCAGACCACAAGCAGGAGGAGGACATGAAACGGAAGCAGCAGCGGACCAGTGAGTGTGGCCACCCCCACATCTGTGCAGCCCAAGTCTTGGCAGCCTCCCCCCCACCCAGGGTGCACGTGCTGATGGCTGCACCCCAGTGGGAATGAGGTGCTCAGCCTCAGTGACGTCATGGATGGACTCACTGGCAGGGCTGGAAGCCAGGGTCGTCTTGGGTTACGTGCTTCATCCTCTGAGCACTTGAGGAGCATAGGTTCACACACGGCCTTCACATTAGAGAATTCAGGTCCAGAGAGGGCAAAAGAGTCCCAGAATTTGATAGTGGGTCAGAAATAAAGCCTCAATTTGTCCCTTTGCTGTGGGCTCCCATTCCCCTCCCCTGATCTGTGCTGCTTTCCTGCCCTCTTCAGCATACATCAAGCGAGTGATCGCACACCCATCCTTCCATAATATAAATTTCAAGCAAGCAGAAAAGATGATGGAGACCATGGACCAGGGTGATGTGATCATCCGACCGAGCAGCAAGGGTGAGAATCACCTGACAGTGACCTGGAAGGTTAGCGATGGCATCTACCAGCACGTGGATGTGCGGGAAGAAGGCAAGGAAAATGCCTTCAGCCTGGGAGCCACCCTGTGGATCAATAGTGAGGTGAGAGCCAGCTCCTGGCTTCCCATCCCTTCTCCTACCTCCAGAAACAAGCCACTTCTGCTTGCTTTCACCTGACATAAGTAACACACGCATTATATATATTTTTGCTATATAGAACAACAGAACAGGAGATTGACTGTGAAATGAGTCCTTTGATAACAGTTTTGTATATTTTGCTTTTTTTTCTCTGTCCTCTACATTTTAAAATAGACTACCTACAGAGAGCCTCCAGGTGAGGAAGCAGAGAAAACATAGATGCACATGATTGTGTACACAAACACACACGTGTGCACGCATTTCTCTTGTTTTCAGTAGAGAGAAATTTTATGAAGCTCCTTGTTATTCCCAAGCGCCAGGGGAGAATTAAAGTTATGGTTTAAAGGATTTTATGCCTTGTAAGCTGATAAATGTGAGAAGATGTATAAATCGAGGGGACTTTGCAGTGGAGTGAGGCTACAGCAGGGCTGGAAAGTCCACGCCCTTCCGTGGGTTCTCTTCTGAATGGATTGGATGAAGGGCTAGGAGTCTCAGCTCCTAGCGTGGGGCCTTTACCATCTTCCCACAGGAATTTGAAGACTTGGATGAGATTGTTGCTCGCTATGTCCAGCCCATGGCATCCTTTGCCCGGGACCTCCTGAATCACAAGTATTATCAGGACTGCAGTGGTGGGGATCGTAAGGTGAGCCCAGGGCTCTTTGAGGTGTCACCTCTCCCAGTCGCTTCAGGATGCGTGGCTTCCCTTCAGTGTAGGGGACGTTCAGCTGGTGAAGGAGGTGTGCCTCATGTACGTGCCAGACACTGTGTACCAAGCATGCTGCTATCCCAACCTCTCCCCCTCATTCTACCCCCAGAAATTAGAGGAGCTGCTCATCAAAACTAAGAAGGAGAAGCCCACCTTCATCCCTTATTTCATCTGTGCCTGCAAGGAACTGCCCGGCAAGTTCCTACTGGGATACCAGCCCCGGGGTAAACCCAGGTGAGCACTAGTGCTGAGAAGGTGCTGCCACCGGGGGCCACGGATAGGCTAGCAGGGGAGTTAGAGACCCCCGGAGCAGTGCTCTCTCTGCTTCTGCTTGACTGTCTTTTCCCTCTTACCTGTTGGAGGTTGGAGGTGGGGAAAGGGAGACAATTTAGAGGCAAAAAGCAAAGACGATATTTTCCCCAACCCTGTGAAAAGTTTCCTTCACCTTTTCTCCCTCCCAAAGAGTGATGGAAATTTACCAGATATTCCACTTGACTGGCAAAGATGGAGGCCAGGACACAGGCCTCTCCTTCTCACTCTGCTTCACCCTCGCCAACGGGTTCGGCACAGGTGGCTCACCGTTGCTGTGGTGTGCTGTACAACTTCTACCTGCACTGCAGGGGTGGGTCAGGAGAGCTTTTCTCCTTCCCGTCATTGACCCCTCTGCTCCCTTCTATATGTGGCTAACAGGCTGGCCTTCCTAGACATGCCTTTGTCTGGGTCCCTCTAGAGCTCACTCTGAATCAAAGTTCCGTTTTTTGGGGATCTGCTTGCTTTGTGTCTGTTACCCAGACTGATAATCATACCAGTCTTCTCTACGCCCCCATCCTCCCTTCAGTCTTTGGCCAAGGCCCGTGCGTTCTGCTCTTATCCCTATGCTGCCTGTGCAAGATAAACAGGCCTCAGTGGCTGGGTGACAAGAAGCTCTAGGCTCCGGACCCTGCGCTGTCTTGGGCACATGTAGAATATCATTGTCGTCTCTGAGAAGCCATTTCTGATTCACCTTCGTGCTTCCAGAGGACGGCAGCCGGGGCTGTTGGCTGGACACTGTCCCACAAGCAACAGTTGAGCAAACGAGGAAGTAGAGGCAACACAACCACTTCCCAAAGAAATGTGTGCAGGCTCCTTGTGTCGCAGCATAAACGACACTTGGTGTTAGATTAAGGAAGCAGCGTTTAACTTACCATAAGTGAGAACTTTTCAATATTTGTCACTGTCTGCTGGTAATTGACAGCTGTACTGGACAGCTGTCTTAGGTGTTGTGCTAAACGCCTCATACACGCGGTCTCATTTACTCCTCACACATAATTCTGTAGCTACAAGTGCTGTTGCCTTCGTTTTTCAAGTGAAGCTGAGATTCGGGTTTAGTGACTTCACAGAAAGTCATACAGGCAGTAAGTGACAATCAGAACTGCAAGTAGAACTGGTCTGAACCCAGAGCCCATCGTCTTACCTACTCTCTGCACTGCAGTGTGTCAAATGAGGTCAGATTAATCACCTTAACGGATGCTTCCACAGTCCAGCGCCGGGGGAGTTGTTTTGCTGACAGCAGCCCTGACACTGTGGCCTCAGTCCTGCCCCCGCCTGCAGTGTGCTGCCGTCACACTGCACCCCAGGATGGCAGCCCAGCCACCAACAGGCCTTCCTCTGATGGCCTGAACCTATCATGCCAGGGCTGCTGACTCCTGGCCTTAACTGTGCTCACCTCCTCAGAGTGCAGCCTCCTTTGAAAGTGTCAGGGCTCTTTCATCTCTCCTTTCCCCCCCAGCACCCACTTTGGCTACTTCACACGGTGGAGATCTATTCTGGCCACTCTGTCACAGCTGGCCCCAAGGGGTATCTGACACACGTTTCCTTCCAAAATCCCAGGATAGAATATGTAACAGTGACTCCAGAAGGATTCCGGTACCGGGGCCAAATCTTCCCTACTGTGAATGGACTTTTCCGATGGTTTAAGGATCACTACCAGGATCCTGTACCAGGTGAGTTCTGCTCAGAGTTCTGGGGTATACTCAAGAGGGACAGGCAGGCCCTGAATCAAGATGATCACTGGCCACCAGTGGAAGGGACGAGGCCTGGGCTATCACTGAGGCTGTCTCACTCCTGCTCCAGGCTCCTGGCATCGAGGAGGTCCTCCATCCACTTTGCTGAGCAGCTTCCCTTCTTCCCACCCACCTCAGAACCTTCTCCAGCCCCTGCACTGTGAAAACAGGAACCGGTTGCTGGAGGGACATAACTAACTTTGCCTGTTCCTGCAGGTATCACCCCCAGTAGCAGCAGCAGGACCCGGACACCTGCTTCCATCAATGCCACCCCAGCCAACATCAACCTTGCAGGTGAGCTCACGTCTGAGACTGGGAGCCAGAGAGATGGTGCTGGAAGATTTCGACCTCTAATGTGCCCATCCCCCACCTCTGTGCCTACAGATCTGACACGGGCTGTGAATGCCCTGCCTCAGAACATGACCTCGCAGATGTTCAGTGCCATTGCAGCCGTGACAGGCCAAGGACAGAACCCTAACGCCACCCCAGCCCAGTGGGCCTCCAGCCAGTACGGCTACGGCGGCAGTGGAGGGGGCAGCAGCGCTTACCACGTACGTGCCTTGGGGACAAGCCTCCCTGCAGAGGGTGGAGAAGAGCGAAAGGGAGCGATCACCCTCTACCATCCCGTGTCCATAGACTGGCCTCTGGCAGTGTCTACCCCAGGGGGCTTCATATGTATAGACGGGGCCACCACAGCCTGAGGAACTGTCTCCAACACATGTTCCTTTTCCTCAGGCGCCCTTGAGGGTAAAGGGAGTAAGAGAAGGTCTGAGCTTTCCATGGCCCTTTGGGATCTTTGGGACCCTCAAGTGGTCCGTACTGGTGGCCTCTGTTGTGCCAGGTCCCATCCTGCTGGCCTCTCTCTGCCACTTGGGACCACACATTGCTCAAGAAATGGTCAGCTAGAAAGCTCTGTGCTGAGCCCTGGTTCTCAGCTTGCCAGCAGTTCATAGCAAGGCCACATAAGCCCCCAAACCCATCCCCATTTAACTGTTCACCCTCCTCCAGGTGTTCCCAACGCCAGCCCAGCAGCCAGTGGCCACCCCACTAATGACCCCCAGCTACTCCTACACAACCCCAAGCCAGCCCATCACCACACCGCAGTACCACCAGCTACAGGCCAGCACCACCCCGCAGTCTGCCCAGGCCCAGCCCCAGCCCTCCTCCAGCGCTCGGCAACGGCAGCAGCAGCCAAAGTAAGTATGCGGTTGGTGGCACAGAGCATACGGGGCAGGCGTCATCAAGAGGCCAAGGGGTTCAGCATAGGCAGGTCGCCTGGACCTTGTGAGAGCCGTGACCCAGGTGGTGCCCCCAGAACCACCGCTTTCTGGGAAAAGACAAAAAACATGAGGTCCGTTTCTGCAAGGATGGACGAGCAGCAGTGTTTGGTGGGAGGGCTTCATTCTGATGAGGATGCGGAGATTCCTAGTCTCAGAGGCCCCTTCTCGCTCCCAGGTCCAACAGCCATGCAGCCATCGACTGGGGGAAGATGGCAGAGCAGTGGCTACAGGAAAAGGAAGCAGAGCGGCGGAAACAGAAGCAGAGGCTGACGCCTCGGCCCTCTCCCAGCCCCATGATCGAAAGCACCCCCATGTCCATTGCTGGCGATGCCACCCCGCTCCTGGACGAGATGGACCGGTAGGGGGCCTGCTCCTAGGACTCTGGTTACCTCTGAGGCTGGGAGAGCCCGGCCGCCCACTGCCTCACTCCCTGCCCCGCCTTTTCTGTCCATAAAGTGACGTGAGTTGACGCTCTCTCTGGTGGTCAGCCTGGATGGGTGACAAGCTGGATGGCCTTGGGAATTTGAGCTCAGTGTACGCTAGGCGACGATTCTCCCACTCCAGGCCTTCGCCAACCACCTGTCCCGGGACCAGGCTGGGCGGGGAGTATGGCGGGAGGAAGAAGAGGAAGACGAGAATGAGAGTGGAACAGTTTTGTATTCTCCCTACAAGCCATTTTGAGCTTCTGCCCTCACCTGACTCTGGGCTGTGACCCCGGGGCACCAAGCTCAGCACATGAGTCTCCCCCAGCTCTTGTGGGGAGAGGAATGCTATTTATTCAGTTTGGGGCAGGAGGGAGAGGAGGGAAAGTATTTCTGACCCAGATGCCAACAGCTTGGGTGGCTAACAGAGCAGAATTGCAGGGGACGCAGGGGAGCAGTGCTGACCTGCCCAGCCCCCGCCTGGCCGCCTTCACCCACCTGCTGCTGCCTCCGCTTCCTGCCTGTCATTTGAATAAACAGTGTTTCTACAGAGCATTTGGCAAAGCCTTTGTCTGCAGCGCTCCGGCTCTTGAAGGGTGGCTTTCCAAGCTGGGTTTGGAGCTCTGACAGCTCCCCCTGACTCCTTCCAGGCCACCGGAGAGGCAGTGACTCAGAACAGCAAGCAGATTCTGTATCTGACCACCAAGGGCCAAATCCCGGCTCCGCTTGCCAGCCCTGCGCCCCGAGGGAACTCTTGTTGTCTCCCAGGCAACCATCCTCTCCGTAGGGTGTAGGGTGAGGCTAGGCCAGCGAGATCTGCCGCCTCCGCCTCACTGGGGCAGCCGGGGCAGCCGCAGAGGCGGAGGATGTGTGAAAGCGCTCTGCCAAGGGGAAGGCTGCCGCCTCATCAGCCCTCTGTGCGCGTTAGCCGCTCTCGCTGCGCTCTCACACGCCCGCCCCATCTGCCCTGCCTACTAGCCTCCTCCCGCACGGTGAAGAAGGGCCGTGAGTAAATTTGGGGTCTCAGCTTGAGCCCCTGCACCTCTTCCCCTGCTCTTTTTGCCAGCTGAGCCTCAGCCCCCGATATTGCCTCTACACACAAGTCCTCCAGTATGTCTGCCCCAGGGAGGGCCCCTTGGTCACCTGCTCCCACACGCACGCGCCCTGGTAAAGGACGTGCTGGGATGTCGTGGGGGAAGCCGGTCCCCCTCTTCCTTGCTTGGGGCCGGCCAACGTCCTGGCCCTGTCCCCTTCCCCTGGCCCCACCTCTTTTTGTTTCAGATTCCTGGTCTCCTGTGTTCCTTCAGAAGGGCCACCTCCCCCAGCTTTGCAAGTCGGTGCGAGGAAAGTGAGGCTCTCCCCCTCCCTTTCCTCTACTTGGGGCTCAGTAGCAAAATCAGAAAAGGTCACTGCTGCCCAAAATTGGTGAGCTTCCCATCTTGACTTCATCCTGTCATTCAAGATCTCTTTGGCTGTTGGCAAGAGTTAGGAGGGAAGGGCTGGTCTTCTGCGAGGAACTCCGTTCTGTTCCCTTCAGCACAAAGGTCTCAAAGGGCCTAGCAGGAGCTGGGACACGCCAGCTGGGAAGATTATGTTCCCTTTGGTGCCACCAGCATCTTCCTAAGGGCCACTTAGAGGAGGGAAAGGCCAGGCACAGTGGCACAGAGTGGGTTAAAAGGTTCCGTTTATTAGGGGTATCACTGCAGACAGTACTGCCTGTCCCCGAGTGGATTTCACACAGACCGGTCTCCCAGGAGATGGGACGCCTCCTTCCCACTGCACCCGGCTGTGCTCCTCTCTTGCCCTGAGCCTAGGATGTTACAGAGAAGCAGGCTGTGCCCCTCCCCTACCCTCCCTCCTGCCTTCCCATGGACTGCCTCCTGAAAGATGGATTGCCCTTCAGAAATCCCTGCAGCTCCCCCCCCAGCCCCTTGGCTCCAGCCGTGTCCAGAGCCCACACCCTCCCCACAGAAGTGACAGGTTGGAGGGAGCGAGAATAGCAGCAGGGGGTCAGCTACAGGCTTGATCTCGTTTATTCTTCACCCTGGATGCCCTGGCCTCAACTGAGATTGGGGTTTGATGCTGGGGGAGATTTCCTCTTGACCTTCTTGATTGGCGAGGCCTTCGCCCTGGGTTTCTTAGCCTGGGCCATGTTCTCTCTCTTCTTGGGCAACGAAGACTCCACAATATCCTCGCTGGAGGGTTCCTCCCGCCCGAGGTCATTGTAACTGTCCTCACTCTCCAGGTCTTCCCGGCTGTCTGGGCTCGACTCTGACATCCTGGTCAACTCTCTTGGGCTTATTGATCGGGTCAAGTCTGGAGGTGAAGATTCTGATTTAACCGGGCTTTTCTTCTTAACCAGTTTGCCCTTGGCTTTTTTCTTCAGCTTCGCCTTCTCATCTATCTCCTCCTCCTTGTCTTTCTCTTTCTCTTTTTTCTTCTTTACCTTCTTGATCACCTTGTTGCCCTGGGACTTCCCTGTGGGGCTCTCCGAGCGCCAGATAGTGATGGGAGCTGCCGAGTCCGGGGTACCTGCGACTGCGCCCTTGCCTGGGTCGGCGGGTTTGGTGGAGGGCCCCACCCGGGTCGGGATGGGAGGCTTGCTCTCTTCCTCCTCCTCCTCCTCCTCCTCCTCCTCTTCATTCAGGTTGTCTGCCCCACAGTCATGGTGGATGGGATGGTGGATCACTGCCACGGAGACGGGCCTGTAGCTTTTGCACCTGCGACGGAGGGG
>NW_027551561.1:4806008-4824081 GCF_008692635.1 Crocuta crocuta | reverse complement strand
CAGCCCCTGTCAGCCTGCCGGCACTCACCAGCCGTACCAGAACCGCTGCACACACTCTTCCTCTGGGATGAGCTCAAAGCAAGGGGACTGGATGATGTTGACACATGTGGAGCCCCCATCTCGGGAGCAGGTTGGGCCCGCGCCTCGGGAGCCGCTGCTGGTGGTCTTCTCGGAGCAGTCCTTCAGCCTGCCACACAGAGGGCTCTGCCTGGCTCCCGGGCCTCCACGACTCCCGGGGGCCCCGGAGGGAGAAGCCCGAGGCACAGCTGGCTTCTGCCGGGCTGAGCCCGGGCGGCCGAGACACCTTCCCGCGGCTCTGGAGCAGAGCAAGGTTTACAAACCCGGGCCCGGGCCGAAGGGGGGACCCACGCGGGAAGTGTGGGCCTGGCTCTGCCCAGGAGTCTGTCCTGGAGTGTGGGTCCCCCAGCGAGGAGGGCCCTTACCTGGAGTCGCAGTTGCAGTGGGTGATAGAGTGCAGGTGCAGGCTGCAGTGGCCGCAGTCGGAGGCGAAGGGGTGGATGATGTGCCCGGTGCACTGCTGATGCTTCCGGCAGCACCGCTCCAGGTCCTTGAATTCGCCTGCGAGGGCACGAGTCCGGTCACACCGGCGGCGGCGGCGGCACCCCACGCCTGGGTCTCCCCTCCCACAGCTCAGTCTAAAGGCTTCACCAGATGCACCTACTGTCCCCGCCTCCTCCGGCAGCTTTCTACTTCAGGGGGGTACCCCTCCAGTGGGAACTACACACCCCTCTTCCCCCTCAGGCCCCCTGCGCCATCTGCCTGCCTGCCCTTGCGCCCCACGGACCCCCAGGAAGGTGTCCTACCGAGTCCCCCGTGCTCCCCTGTGACACCCGCCTCCTCCGCTCCCTGCCTCCTCTGGGAGCCTGTCCTCCCCGGGCCGCCTGGGTCGTGGAAGGCCATCGGGCCGGCACGCTGTGGAGCCATGTGGCAGACAGGAGCCCCCCTCCAGAGTCCCCAGCCTGCCCTGCACAGGCCAGGAAGCCCATGTCCCCTGCCCCACAGCCCCGGAGTCACTCCAGCCCAAGACCTGCTGTGGAAGGCACATTAGGCCCTGCTCCTCAGCCTCTCCTGACTCTGGTGCTTGCTTTCTCTCCTCCTGACCTCTCCTCCCCCTGACACCTTCCTCACTTTCTCGCGTCTCTCTCCGCATGCTCACCCTTCATTCTTTCTCTGCTCCACACTCATCAAGGCCCCATTCCCCATCCCATCTCTTCCCGCTCCCAGGCCTCAGCGTCACCGGCCTGAAACACCGGCCCCCAGCCTGACCCCTTCCGCCCCCTGTAGGCAGCACAGGGCCCAGGGCACGGGGGAGAAGCTGCTGGCGTAAGGATCTGGGACTGGGAGAAAGCCCTGGAGAAAGGCTCCATGCCTTTTGCTCAGGTGAACAGACGCCCTGGCCACACTGGAGTCCCCCGGCCTCTACCCCAACCACCTCCCCTCTGACCCTGCCTGAGACTCCAGTCTACCAACGACTCTCCCTCAGGCCGCCATCCAAAAGGTGAGCCCGCAAGTGACTCCATGTGCCTGATGCACTCCAGGACAGCCTGGTATGGGGTCCTCTGGCTGGCTTACTCCCTCCAGACAGGCCAGGAGGACTGAGCCTTTATCTAGCCTCTACGAGGGGTGGAACTGGACAAAACCTCACCTGTCAGGAGTTAACCCAGGCTGGGGGTGTGTTACTCCAAGAGCCTTAAAAGTACTTGAGGGGTGGGGCATCAGGGTGGCTCAGTCGGCTAAGGTCTGACTTCAGCTCAGGTCATGATCATGATCTCACACTTCGTGAGTTAGAGCCCCCCATCAGGCTCTCTGCTGTCACCATAGAGCCCGCTTCAAATCCTCTGTCCCCTTCTCTCTCTGCACCACCCGTGTGCTCACTCTCTCAAAAATAAACATTAAAAAAATCCTTGAGCGGCACCTGGGTGGCTCACTCAGTTAAGTGTCCAACTCTTGATGATCTTGGCTCATGATTTCACAGTTGATGAGATCGAGCCCCGAGTTGGGCTCTGCGTTGACAGTGCAGACGGAGCCTGCTTGGGATTCTCTCTCCCTCTCTCTCTGCCCCTCCTTGTCCTGCACACACATCTCTCTCTCTCTCTCAAAAATAAGCATTATTTTTAACTGTTTTTTGAGAGACAGACAGAGCATGAGCGGGGGAGGGGCAGAGAGAGAGAGACGGAGACACAGAAACCGAAACAGTCCTAGGCTCTGAGCTGTCAACACAGAGCCCAATGTGGGGCTTGAACTTGGGAACAGTGAGATCATGACCTGAGCCAAAACCGGACACCTAACCAACTGAGCCACCCAGGTACCCCCAAAAATAAACATTTTCTTAAAAGTACTTGAGGGGCACCTGGGTAACTCAGTTAGTTAAGCATCCGACTTCAGTTTAGGTCATGATCTCACAGTTGGTGGGTTTGAGGCCCACATTGGGTTGTCTGGTCTCAGCATAGAGCCTGCTTTGGATCCTCTGTCCTTTTCTCCCTCTGCCCCTCCCCTGCTCAGCTTTCTCTCTCTCACTCTCTTTAAAATAAAACATTTAAAAACAAGAAGAATAAAAATAAATTTTAAAAAAGTACTTGAGAGATGAGGAAACAGCAGCTTGGTGTGAGGTTTGCCCCACGTTCCTCCATCTTTCCCTTCCTCCACCAGGCTGTGAAGGTCCCAGGTCCCCTGTACACCCCTGACCCGCTTGATGGCATCCCTTTTTCCTTCTCCCATGCCCCTTCTCCATCCCGGGAGGAATAAGGTACGTAAGGCCTTGGACCGCCACCACCACCACCACCACTCTCTTTAGCACTGCTGGACTGACTGAGGGGCAAGAGGCAGCATAGTGGCAAGTCAGACTTGAACCTGTAGTCAGACGGGCCTGGATACTAGCCTTGGCTGTCACTAGCAGGATGTCCGAGGGCAAGATACTTCTCTGAGCTTTCATTTCCGTATCCACCAGATGGGGACGGCGGTAATACCTAATTTTGCAGGATTTGGGGGAGGACTCTGTTCACATATGTCAGAGAAATTTGTGCATCATGAAGTGTTTTGCAAAAGACAGGGGTGGGACGCCTGGGTGGCTCAGTCACTTGTGTCCAACTCTTGGTTTAGGCTCAGGTCATGATCCCAAGGTTCATGGGTTTGAGGCCCGTGTCAGGCTCTGTGCTGACAGTGCAGAGCCTACTTGGGATTCTTTCTCTCTCTCTCTCTCTCTCTCTCTCTCTGCCTCTCTCTCACTTTCTCTCCCCCTTTGTCTTAAAATAAATAAACTTAAAAAAAGGAGGGGGACGGTGGCCTCTCGGAAGGGGCTCTCCCTGCCTGGCGGGAGTAGGGGATGGGGTGGGGCCAAGGGCAGCTGGGTGACCCCTTTCAGACCGAACACTTCCCTCCCTCCTGCCTGCCATCCGGTTCTCAGCTTTCCCAACTGAGGGGTGGTGGGGAAGCCGGGGGCCAGAGATTCCCTGGACCCACCTTCGGAGAAGGTAGATGTATCAGTGCTAGACGCCACACCAGCCAGCAGGTGTCCTCTCTCCCAGCTGGGTAACCTGTTTACATCTGAGAGAGTACAGAGTGGCAGCAGCAGCAGCGCCCCTCCCCTCTCCCCCCTCCCCCAGCCATCCATTCATCAAACATTTCCTGAGAAACTCTACCAGCCCCCTGGAGATGCAGAAATTAAATCACCCAACAGTCCCTGCTCTTGAGGGGCTGCGGGAGGGGTGAGGAGAGGGACGCCAGTAAACATCCACCAATAAAATGACATAAATCAGGGTATCCGATCCAGACCGCTTTCCTGAGCACTTGGTCAATATCCTCTTGGGCATTCCCAAAACAGAGTGGCACGTCGCACACAAACCTGTCATCTTCTCCCTGCCTGCCATGAACCATCTCCTCTTGTCTCTTCCATTTCAGAGAGGAATGGGCACCTCAGCTAGGAATCTAGGGATCATTCTTTCCCTCACCTCTACACCGACTTGATGACCCAAGTCTTGCCATACCTGCCTGTCCCGCACAGCTACCTCTATGTTGGTTCATTATCTCTCCGACAGCTGCAGGAGCCTCCTGCCTGACCTCCCTGCCTTGTTTCCCTACCCTCATCCAGTCCTCACAATGCGGTCAAACTGAGTTTTCTAGACTACCAACTGGTCCACTACGTTCCTTCTGGGTGATAGCATTCCGCTGCCTTCAGGACGCGGTGCACAGGGGCCTAACTCAAAACTCACAAGTGATGCTCATTTGTACAGAATCCTCAGTCCTGCGAGCTGAGGAACTCCCTCGCCCTTGTGGCACAGGTGGTGGGGTTCCAGGTTGGGCACCCAAGCAGCTGAATGGGGGAGGAAGGGAGGGGGAAAGGGAGAAAGGAAAGGGAGAAGGGAGCAAGGCAGGGAAGTCTCCTGGGAAATGCCGCTCTGGCCCCGCCCACATCTGGAGACCATTGTGATGTCACGCGTAGAACCGCCAGACTCCCTCCCCTCGGAGTCGATGGAACCGCCCGCTCCAGCCTGGCGACCGGCGGGGTGCTGGACCAGGGGCTCCAGCCGGTCTCCGCATTTCTTGGGCGGCGGCCGGGGCGCCGGCTGCGACAAGGCAACGCCTTCCAGCCTACCAACTAGGGCTTAGCAGCTCTGGCTCCAGCCGAGACTTCAGTTTAGGTCATGATCTCACCAGCCTCTTCCCAGCTCTACACCCTCCTTGTGTGCCACACCCCCAGCTCGAAACCCATCCCCAAACTCCTGCCCCGCCCCTTCCTTACCGGTGCTGCTCTCGTCCAAGGCGCTGGTATTATCCTCAGTATTTTCTTTAGTCCACCTTTCAATCGTCAGTGTCGTCCGGACCCACATCGCTCAGCCCAGCTCTTCGTCGCTACGAGACTCCTCCTCGCAGAAGTCCAATCCTGAAAACCCCGATCTCCGCTTCGCTCCGGTCCGGCCCTTAACTCTGCCTCATGCTTGCCCAATCCCTCCCTCCACCCTCCCCCGGCTCTGCGTTGTGTTAGCCCAATCTAAACTCCAGCTGCGCTCTTCATCCGGGGCCTCCCAGCTCCTTCCAGGCCCTTTTCTGTCCCACCTTTAATTTTAGTGCCTCCCTCTTCTCTCAGGCCTAAACCTTAGCTCGGCCGCTGAGGCCCAGCCCTCAGTCCCATTCCTGGTTCCCAGCTCTCAGTCCTACCCCCAGACTTTAGCCCCGCCCCTACCGCCGTTCTTAGCCCCGCCCCAGCCATTCTCTCAACCTCAACCTTCCGCCGCAATCCAGCCCCTCCCAACCCTTCCGAACCCCAGCGCTGCCCTGAGCCCCGCCCCCGCCGCGCTGCCGTCCGGCTTTTCCGAGGTCCGTCCCGGTCCGGAACAAGGTAGTCCCCGGCTCGCTCGCGTTCGCCCGATCTCTCTCTCTGCCCTCAAGGCCCTCCACAGGCGTCCAAGGCCCACCTGTCAAGGTGAGGACTTGATGTCGGCTCTCAGCCCCTTGTGGCGCCCCCCCTCTCCCAGCCCCTTCCCAGCGTTCCTTGCAGGTCCCCACAGGTGCCCTGTCCCAAAGACTTTAGCGGCCAATAAAAATGTCCACGTAGAACCAGGGTCTTGGTTACAATTCCCCCCAAACAATCATTAAAATAATTAAGGTTTTTGAGCGCTTCTGCGGTGTGTTAGTTCGTAGTGCTTGATCTTACTCCTTCCGCAGCCTCGTGGGTCTCCAGAGGCTTGAGGGGGAGCAGGGCCGGCTGCAGTCATAGTAACCTACTCGAGGCACACTACGCACGCCCCTCACACTGCACATGCATGTATCACACACGCTGCACACATACACAATCTCATCGAGCGTGGACTGATGCCATATGCACACATGCACATGCTTAGCCTGGGCACACTGAAATCTCAGCTCCCACACTCTGTGCAGCAAACATCCCACAGCGGCACTGCGGTGCAGGCTTCAAACACACACACACACACACACACACACACACAGACACACACACACAGACACACTGAGCACTGAGTTACCGGCTCTGGGCAAGAACGGCAAGACAAGGCGTGACAACCACAGTCCTGTTAGGGAAGAAGGATGGAAAAAATACTTCTCTTGAGGGGAACACTGAGAAGTGATTGAGGATGGACAGTGGGGACTTACACGGGGGGCCTCCTGACTCAGAGCATGCCTTTTTCTTTTTGAAGAGGGGAAAAAATGGGCGGTTTTTCTTTTTTCTTTATTCAAAGTAAGCTCGAGGCCCAACATGGGGCTTGAACTCACAACCCTGAGGTCCAGAGTTGCATGCTCCACCAACTGAGTCAGCCAGCCAGTTTTGTTTTGTTTTGAATTTAGTAATTTAATCCTGTTTTAAAATGTAAAGTGAGGGGTGCCTGGGTGGCTCAGTTAGTTAAGCATCAATGACTACTTCAACTCAGCTCATGATCTCACCGTTTGGGAGTTTGAGCCCTGCGTCTAGCTCTGTGCTGACAGCTCAGAGCCTGGAGCCTGCTTCAGATTCTGTGTCTTCTTCTCTCTCTGCCTCTCCCTCAAAAATAAACATTAAACATTTTTTTAAAATGTAAAATGATACTACTCATACATTTATGTTTATATCATTAATGTAGTTAGATAACACATCCGAGTAAGAGCCAAGCCCACGCCCACTCTGGGCCTTCTGGTCAACCCAAAGAGCATCCCAAACTCAGCCACTCCTTACTGTGTTCCCCTCAGAGAAATATTTTTTATTTTATTTTATTTTATATTTTCTTAATGTTTATTTTTGAGGAGGGGGAGGAGTAAAGTGAGAGGGGGATAGAGGATTCTAAGCAGGCTCCATTCTGACAGTAGAGAGTGCGATGTGGGCCTCGAGCCGTGAGATGGTGACCTGAGCAGAAATAGGACGTTTAACCAACTGAGCCACTCAGGCACCCCCAGAGAAGTATATCTTAAAGGGAAGATAGGCAGAGGATGGAAAAGAAGAGTATCCAATGGAAGAAATTTGGGGATAAGCACCAAGTAAGAGGACACAGTTGGGGATAAGGAACCAAAGGAAAGAGCTCTCAAAACCAAACCCTGAGAGGGGCGCCTGGGTGGCTCAGTCGGTTTAACATCCGACTTCGGCTCAGGTCATGATCTCACGGTTCGTGGGTTCGGGTCCCGCGTCAGGCTCTGTGCTGACGGCTCGGAGCCTAGAGCCTGCTTTGGGTTCTGTGCCTCTCTCTCTGCCCCTCCCCGCCTCAAGCTCTATCTCAAAAATAAATAAACATTAAAACAAAAACAAAACTGAGAGTCCAGGACAGCCCTCCAAATCTGGTTCCTGAGCTCCCAGCCTTTCTGAGCCCTCCCCAGGGGTCAGGGATGGCCAGAATCCCTCAGAAAACTCCAAGACAGCCATACATCCCTGCCCATTCCACATCCCTTGCCCCCAACAAAGGACTCCAAACTGCTAATAACAGAGATTTTAATGCATAAGGCACAGTGTGAGGCTGGGATCATTAGCATCCTCATACTCAAGGGGTCCAGCAGGCTAAGCAAAAGCAGCAGGGACTACCTCCCCACTGCTGGGCAGCCTGGAGAGCCCCGGGGCCGGGGGCGGGGGGGTGGACATCTAGTCTTTGGCATGGTGCCTGGGGCAGGAAGTGACTAGCATGGTCCCTGCTACCCCTCCGGGGGTACCGCCAAGAAGGGGCAGCTCTTTGGTCTGGAAAACCAATCAGTGCAAACGTCCAGGGTGGCACTCTAGGGCAGTCAAGGTGGCAAAGTGCCCCAGGGCTGGCCAGCCGCTCGACAGTCCCCTTACCGCTCACGGGCAACACGTGGGCTTCTTCTTGTTGGCAGTTAGGTAAAGGTTGCTGTCATCACTGTTGATGCCTGAAGAAGGGTGGAAAATAGGTGAAGCGGGGATTAGAGGTCCCCCGTGCTCTCCGCCACCCTCATCCAGACAGGCACTCACGGACAACATCCCCAATGCGCCGGGCCCCCGATTTCTCCAGCTCAGCCAGCACGTTTGCCTCAAAGGTCAGTGCTGCCACACGGAAGAAGAATTCCCGGACATTTTCACCTGACACATGGAGCAAATGGGTGCTTAGGGGCAGTTCCAAGCCTGGGGTCATTGGGCACAGCGGAAGGTAGAGGGGCGAGAGGCCGGGCAGGCAGGAGCGTCACCACAGAGGACCTGAAGCCACGGACTCACCCGTGAGGGACGAGACGGCCCAGTACTCAGCCTTCATCTCTTGGGCCACCTTGAGCGCATCTTTCTCCATTAGCACATACTGAGCAGGAGTCTGAGAGAAGGGCAGAGTCAGATGGCAAGGCCGGGGGGGGCATCCCCTCACCAAGATGGAAGTACCCCCTGCCTGGCACACTTACACTCAAGTCCTTCTTGGAACCCACGAGGAAGAGAAGCACATTGGAAGGGTCATTCTCCTTGAGTGCGTCAGCCAGCCACTGCCTACCATAGAGGGTAGACGATCAGGGAGGAGTGAGCTGGACAGGCCCCGCCTGCTGACACACGAAGGCCCATTCCTCCCTCTCTGGTCCTCGACGCTTTCTTCTCCTTCACCGCCAATGCACCTGACCCCCCCTCTTTTCGGAACCCTCTCTTCCCGAAGCCCCCATTATAGTGCAGCATCCCTACGTACTTGGTATGTTCCAGGGAGGCCACATCATTCAGGTTGAAGACAATGATGATGGCTGGAAAAGTGGCAAAAACAGCTGACATCGCTGGCTCATTTCCCAGATCCCCCCAGTCCAGGATGAGAGGCTGGGAACACCCACCCGCCCCACTTCACCCTTACCTTGAGCTCCTCGGTAGTAGGTTGATGCAATGCATTTGAACCTCTCCTGTCCAGCAGTATCCCAGCTTGGAGGAAGCAGGGGGTAAAACACAAGTATGTGGGAGGGGGCTGTGAGGGGGGGTGGAAGTGCTGGGGGCAGGGATGGCTGGCAGGTATAGAGAAAGCACTCACAGCTGCAGACTGAAGGGGACGCCCAACACCTCAAATCGTTCCATCTCAAAGTCCACTCCAATGGTGGCCTTGTAATTCTTATCAAAAGTATCTTTGCAGAACCTGCGGGAGTACCAGATGCTCTGGCCCTGAGCCCAGCCCTCCTGGCTAGGTCTGGCCAAACCCTGCCCAGCCCAAACCAGCCCAGCTAGAGGTGCCTCCTTACCTATTAATGAGACAAGTCTTCCCCACGGACAGGTCCCCCACCACAATGACTTTGGAGATCTTAAACCTGCAGGACACAAAGGTGGGCAGGAGGAATGAGCACTCCCTCTTGCAACCTAGGGAGTCTCAACGTTCTCTACGAGCTCTATAAAGTCAGCACCCAGGCTGTTACCAGAGGCATGAGGCCTCCCAGGCAACTTGCCTGGGCTCATGTGCTGGGGAGGAGTGTTTTCTGCTTCAGCATCAAAGAGACATGAATTGGAATCCCAGTTCTTACATTTACTAGCTGGGTGACTTTGGACAAGTTACTTAGCCTCTCTGAGCCTCAGGTGTTTTTCTTTTTTAACGTTTATTTATTATTGACAGAGAGAGACAGAGCATGAGCATGGGAGGGGCAGAGAGAGGGGGAGACACAGAATCCGAAGCAGGCTCCAGGCCCTGAGCTGTCAGCACAGAGCCCGACGTGGGGCTCGAACTCACAAACCGTGAGATCATGACATGAGCCGAAGTCGGATGGATGCTTAACCGACTGAGCCACCCAGGCGCCCCAGTTTCAACATTCGTTACGCAGAGATTTAGTATATATTCTATTGGGTTGTTGTGAAGATTAAAATAAGATAATTGGGGTGCCTGTTTCAGTCTGTGACTCCCTCTCTCTCTGACCCTCCCCTGCTCATGCTGTCTCTCTCTCTCTCCTAGAAATAAATTAAAAAAAAAAAAAATTTAAAATAAATAAATAAATAAATAAATAAAATAAGATAAATGTCCTATATTTTGAGACATACCTCCCCCTTGCCCCCCACACATACATTTAGTAACATCTCTGAAATCAGGATACATCTAAAAGGTGAACAATAATTGTAACCAACGCACTGGCTGGCACATAGTAAATACTCAATTAATGGCTGGCAAGTGTCAGTAGTATTACCTTCTTATACACATAATATGAGACACATCCCTCTAGGCACAGCTCCCTCCCCCAGGGCTCAAATGGATGGTACGTGGGAAGCCGAGCTAGTGACACCTCCCCCCCCACCCCCGCACTTCCCCATTGGACACCTTCTCTGTATCAGGAAGTGAACTACCCTTTCTACCCCACCCCATTTCTCAGGGCTCACCACAGCCTTGCTGGGAAGAAACGAAGAGAACACATGGGTATAAAAGGGGGCAATGACCATATAGCTGGTAGAAGCTGAAATGGAGCCCCGGGGAGGTTGGGGGGGGTGGGGCTTGTGTACCCTAGCTTTGACTACTGGGTTTCCTGAGCCTTCCTCCTTTCTTTGTTACGGGTGTCTAACTCACCCCACGGTGCCTGTCCGGTGCTCCTGGCAGGCGCAGGTGACGCGGGGGTGGAAGTCTCTGTGCACGTGCAAAGCGGCCTCCTTCCTCAGGCACTGAGAGGCACAGAAGAGAATGGGACTCACCCACTCCTGGCCCACGTCCCGCCGCCAAGCTGCGCTGGGCGGGGGTAGGGGACCACCCAGAAGCAGCCGACCCAGCCGGGTGGCAGGGCTGGGCCCAAGGCTCTAACTGATCTGGTGCCGCCTCCACCCCGCCCACACCCCACCGCAGCCAGAAGCCCGACGTGGCCCTGGAGCCTACCTGGGGCAGCTCGGCCAGGACGCGGTCCCTCCGCACGGGCGCCAGAATGTTCATCTCGTCTGCGGCCTTGCGGGGAGCCCCGAGAAGGCACGGGAGCCTGATCCGCCCCAGCGACCCGGGCCCGTGGAGACCCGACAATCACCCGCGACCGAGGTGTCCCGACTATAACTCTGGGCCACGGGGAGCCTCCGGGAGCCCGCGGCCTCGGAGACGCTACGACCACAGCGGGCCACGGGGATGAAACAATCATCCGAGGCCGGGGCGAACCCACAATCACCCGGGCCCGGGGGGTCCCGAAGACGACTCGGGGGCGGGGAGACTCCTGGGCAGCCAAATGGGGGCGGGAAGTCCCGTCCGGAGGGGGCCGGGCCCGCGCAGACCCCACGATAACTCGGGNGCCGCACGGGGTCAGTGTGCGCTGGGACGGCGCTGCAAGGCCCGCGGGCTGCTGGAGGGGGGGGCCTGGGGCCCAGTCCGCAGCCGGGCCTGGCGTCCCGCTCTGCTCTCCCTCCGCGAGCGCTGTAACATGATCCCCGGAAATTCCTGGAGAAGGGCCGCCCCCCGCCCCTCTCCCGGCAGCTCCCGGCCTCGCGGGCTGTCTCAGCCTCCCCCTCCTCTCCTCCCACTGCGCTGCCCCAGCTCTGGCTACCCTGCCAGATGCCTCACGGGCACCAAGACCGCCTCCACCCGGCCTGGAACCTGTCCAGATCGAGGTCCCCCAGGGTGCACTCCCTTGCACCTCTGTGCCGCGCTGCGGCTCCAAGGGGACCCTTACCCGGTCCAACTGGTGATGGAGAACCAGTGATTGCTGCGCAGTATCTGGCTGGGCCAGGAACCGGCGGGGAGGAGAAAGGAGGAGAGAAGGGGCCCGAGGAGAGGCGGCGCTTCCCTCCTCAACTCCAGGCCCAGGACGTGACTCATAGAGTCTGCCCTCGCTCGCCCTTCTGCCCTAGGATAGGGTAGGGGGAGAGGGAAAGCACACCGGGGATGCGAGGGTCGGAATGGGATGCCCACGGAGGACAGAGACGTCTGAAGTCTTGTGCCTTTTCCTTCAAAGCCGTGTAGATTGTCGGGTGCGGAAGCTGAAGACCAAGCCTGGATGGAGGATAAAGAAGGGGTAGGTGGACCTCAAACTCTGCCCCTTGAGTAGGTCACCGCTTTCGGACGTGCGGCCTCCGCTTCTCTCCAGTCCCATCGGAGCCTATCCTCAAGGACAACTTTTCATTTTGCAGCTCTGCAGGATAGGAGAGGGGTGTCGCACACAATTTTCCCTGTCAAAGGAGGAGATCTGGCTCCAAAGAGGGGAGGAGGAAGATAGAAAGGTTAGGGTGGAAGTGGGATAGACAGGCCCTCAGAGAAGCAAACTTGAGCTTTACTAAAACCTGCTGTGTCAGGAACTGATTCTGAGGATGCAAACATACTGAAACAAGGATGGGAACACTACTTAAAGGGAGGGGACTGTAAATGAAATTCTTCACAAGAAGAATTAGCGAATCCTGGAGAAATCTGTACGGTGGGTACTTGGTAGAGTTTCAAGAGATTTATTGGGAAAACACGAAATCTGACTGTCTCAGGTAAAGAGGGGCAGATGTGGCCACCTTCTACCTCCTTGGATACTTTAGTCTTCCCCTTTGCATGACTCGACCTTTTCTTCTTTCTTTCTTTTTTTTAATTTTTAAAAGTGTTTACTTATTTATTTTGAGACAGAGAGCCCGCGCGCGAGAGAGCACGGGGGCGTGGCAGAGAGAGAGAGAGAGAAAATCCCAAGCAGGCTCCGAACTGTCAATGTGGGACTCCCCGACCCAGAGATCATGACCTGAGGCAAAATCAAGAGTCCCACGCTTTCCGGGCAGCCACCTAGGCTCCCCTTGACCTTTTCTGCCAGCAAATCACTGTTATTGATAAGCCACATCCCCTCTCTGGACCCAAATTTCTACAGATGTTGTTTGAAGGACTTGAACCAAATGCTGCTCTAACGTTCTAGGACTTCGCTTCACTCTCCAAATCAACCTAATTACATTCACTGCAGTTTTCAGGGTTCGTCTCCCGCAACTAAGATCCTCTTTCCTCAAGATGGAAAGCGCTGAGGACCAGACGCAAGCGGCAGTTGGCTAAACCATCCACCATCCACCATCCACCCGCAGCAGCAAATAAACACGTGTCTCCAAAACACTACAACTCCCAAGAACCTACAGAGTCTTTCGGGAGAAGAGGTGGAGCCTGCTTCATCACTCTGGGGAGGAAACTAAGCCCAACTACCATTCCCGGCGGGCTCCGCGCTACAGGTTATCCAATCAGCTTTAAATACAAAGCATCGCGATCTTCGGTGAGACTTGGCTGTATAAGCCCCTGGAAACGAGCTTCGGAAATCCTTTTCGCGAAGATGGCGCCGAAGGCGAAGAAGGAAGGTCTGTGCTGGGGCTGGGGGTACCACAGCTAGCTGGGCTGGGATCCCCGCAGACTGAACGAACTGGGAGGACGGAGGCTGAGCTAATTCTTGGGGTGTCTGCTTCGGAGCTGCTGCTCGCATTCCGCCACGCTACGGCGCGGGTGGGCCCAGCCGCGTGGGCTGGGCTCCGGTGACAGGGTTTGGGGAGACCAGTCCGGCCGCCACCACCTGTCGGGGGCTGCCAGACCTTTGGCTTTGGGGAACTACTCGCAGCTACAGGCTGGAGTTTCGTGCCTCCACACCTGAATTGTTGCCCGCAACTTATTTTCCCTTTTTCCCCGCGTTAGACGGGGCTATAAATAGTTAAAACTACTATCGTACATCTTGCGGAGTATGAAGCGTTCGATCATTGCTAGATTCTTTTTTTCTTCGTCGTATCCCTGGAGCTATTTCAAGTTCGTCCCAGTACCGTGCATATGATGGAAAAACTTTTAACCTTCTGAGACTTGTGATGTTCTCAAAGGAACCGCTGATGCACGTGTGGCTTGGAGCGCCCGCTAGGGGTCTTGACGGAAGTGAATGGTTTCTGAATCCGGTGCCTTCATCTTCTTTCTTTCAGCCCCTGCCCCTCCCAAAGCCGAAGCCAAAGCAAAAGCCTTGAAGGCCAAGAAAGCAGTGCTGAAGGGCGTGCACAGTCATAAAAAGAAGAAGATCCGCACGTCACCTACATTCCGACGGCCCAAGACCCTGCGTCTCCGAAGGCAGCCCAAATATCCTCGAAAGAGCGCCCCCAGGAGAAACAAGTCAGTACTGCCCCTTTCCCGTGAAAAGATACTGGATATTCTCCATTCGTGATTTGGAAATTTACCACACCTACAGCACTGTAGATCTTCTCAGATACCCGTTGGTACCTAGTGTGCGTCTTTTAATAGGAGTGTGAGGAGATTCTTAATGCCCTGTTGAAGGACAGGAGGATGCATTTTTGCAATATTGGCAGGGATTGTTTAAGACAACTCAGTGGCCGTTCTGGTTAAAAATCTACTTTCTTGGAGTGTATAGTAGGACTTTGATAAATGCTTTTGGTTTGGAGTTCCAATTGCTGTAGGGGACAGTACTTGATGGTCACAGCATGGGATGGTTCTAGATTAATAAGGACACTTATTAATCTGTATTGGTCAGCGAAGGCCCGCAGCGGTGTATGAAAGCTTCTTTCTTAACTCTCAACTCATTATACTCAAGGAATAGTTGGGGGTGGGTGGGCAAAAGGTTGGAGTATTTGTCACACTGCTGATAATAACTGACCTTAGGGGCCACAGATTAGAACAATAGTAGTACTTGCCATCTCCCACTGCTTCAAAAAAAAAAAAAAAAAAAAGGCAGGAGTGGGTTGTGCCCTGTTTGGACCTAGGAGTTGGAGAGGTTGAGTCCTGATGTCTGTCTTCAAGACAGGAAGCAGGTGAACAGGGATTTGTTTCTCTGAATTTCAGGAGGAGAGCTGTGTTGTGAGCTGCAGGTGTGTTCAAGCCAGTGTAAGTTTAACTTGGGCTGTAAATAAAGTCGTTCTCAGTTGATGACCCTCAAATCAGTTTTCACCAACCAAAGGGAGCAGAAATGTCTAGCTTATCTCATAGTGAAGCACCAACATTCTTTGGAACTTCTGGCTTGGGTTTCAATATCCCATAGCCCTGCTTTGTGGTCTATGGGTAAGTTGTTTAACTTTTGGAGTCTCAAATTTCTTCCATAAGTTTGCGCTCCAAAATATTGAGGTCAGATAAAGAATGAAGGGGTTTCGAACTCAGGGCTGATTCTTTAATCGCTTAAAGGGTGAAAGTCCTTCAGGCAGAATAAAGAGCACAGGGTTCTGTTCCCCCAAGCTGAGGCTCCAGGTCCCTAAGGTACAGGGTGCAGATGATGACACTGTTTAGCGACCAAAGTCTGACAAAAATGATTGCTACTTTATTGTCTGATGCACCTGGGCTCTTCTGGCTTTGAGCTCTAAAAGGGGGCTAATCTTTCTTCTGTTGGACCCAAGCCAGATGACACCATTTTGCCTCTTCCCCAGGCTTGACCACTATGCCATCATCAAGTTCCCACTGACGACCGAGTCAGCCATGAAGAAAATAGAAGACAACAACACTCTTGTGTTCATTGTGGATGTCAAGGCCAACAAGCACCAGATCAAACAGGCTGTGAAGAAGCTCTATGACATTGACGTGGCCAAAGTCAACACTCTGATCAGGTGAGCAAGGAAATCTGCATGGAATCAGAAGTAGGTTTCACAGCTTGCAAGCCTTAGCTCTCCTGCCTCTAGGACTTGATGTGTGGAGTTAGTGTTCATTTCTACACCTCTAGACAGAGACAGGCCCTAGAGTAAGATACAATTTATGTCAGATTACTTGGAGTTAAGTCCTAAAATGTTATGTGGTATTCCTGTAAAAGGGAGTTGGCTTCGTTTGTGGCCCTGGCCTCCTGTGCAAATGACAGAAAAGAATGACATGAACAAAAGGAACCACTGACGGGCCATGAAGACTAGGGGAATGAGGGCGGGCTTGGGGGCTGCGAGAGCAGCAGCAGCAACTAAAGCTTCCTTCATCCCAGGCCCGATGGAGAAAAGAAAGCCTACGTTCGACTGGCTCCTGACTATGATGCTTTGGATGTTGCCAACAAAGTAAGGTTCCTTTGCTGTGAGCCCCACCCCAAGTGCTGTGTCTGTGACTGACCAAAACCTGGCTTTCGCTAATTTATCTTAAATGACTTCACCCCTATTCTCAATAGGCCTATCCCTCGCCTTAATTTTGCTTTTTAATCATGACATTCCAGCTTAATCTTCACTTTTCATCTCCTAGTAACAAAGCTCCCCTTTTGTTTTTCAGATTGGAATCATCTAAACTGAGTCCAGCCGGCTAAATCTAAATATAATTTTTGTCACCATATATGTTTCTTTGTTGATTTCTTCTTGGGCTTCAGGGTGGCCACACATCACAGTAACAAGGCTTGGGCAAGACTCTTGGTCTGCTCACCCTGTTGGTTCATTCTGCCTTTTTACCTCCCCACACTAGTTAAAATTCTGGCGACAGGAACTTGTGGCCCGGATTAGGGTTGGTTGTCCTAGGACAGCTACAGCTTGCCACCTTTATGGCAGCAGGAGAAAAAACTCGAACCCCTCCCTTTATCCCTGGAAGGGGCTCGGTATGAAACCAGTACACAATGCACAGTTCTCACTAGCATCGAGTCAGGGCAGCGCGCGGTGGCTGGCCTTCACAGCACCTTGTCCCCGCACCCAACCGGCATGGCGGCCAGCACGTCCAACCGGTCTGTCGGCTTCCCTCACCCCTTGCCCAAGAAAGGACAAGGACTTCGGAGGAGGAGTGCTTTCATTAGCATTTTCAATAGTAGGTGTGGGACTTGAAAGGTGGCGAGGCTATCCCCAGAGGGAGCCCCAGGCTGGGAGCTGCTTTCATACATGTGTGAGACTGTTCTGGGCCGCATTTGCTCCTGCCACAAGTTGTAGGCTTTGTGCCTCTCATTCAGTCAAAAACTTGTCTTTGTGTTGCTGGCTGGGGACACTCTGAGGGCAGAAGTCTGAGCGGAGAAGGCGGGAAAAGTAGATGAGGATCATGATGTCCAGCATGAGCAGGATACCCAGCAGAAAGGCACCCAGAGTCCTCTGGCCCAAATAACGCAAGAAGAAGTGAGTGAGGTAGGCCTGCGGGGCCAGGCGGAAGAAAAAGTACATGACCAAGTTGACATATTTGTTGACCTGGTAGAGGAGAAGGTGCTGGGCGTTGTTGATCTTCATCATCATGCGGAAGGTGAGGAATATGTTGCTGACCTCCACCAGCAATGTTAGGACGCCCCCACCGACAAACCTGCTCCAGAAGATGCCCGAAAAGAAAGCAGCCAGGGCCTGGAAAGGCGAGGGGGAGGACACGTTAGGGAACCCAGATGTCATCAGCCTATTGTACTAGGAAAGGCAAGGGGTTGCCAGCCTGAAATAGCGAGCCAAGGGCACGAAATCAGTGCCAGCCCTCAGTCTCGGCATGGGATGTAGGACACGGTGGAAGTGGGGTTAAGAAGAGATGGCCTTTACCTGCCAGGCTCAGCCAGACCGGGCTAACCGGCTGGCGCCAGGCCTACCCCGGATCCCCCGCGGCTCATTACCATGACGTGATGAACCAGGTATTCCCAAGAAGCTCCCGCCTGACGGCTAATCACGATATCCATCATGTCGTGGATGAAATACCCTAGCGGAGAGAGAGCAAAAGGTCATGAAAGGACCTGGACAAGAAGCTCCCCCCCGACCCCACCTGCATAATACTTTCCGGGCAAGACCTACCTGTGGAGAAGCAAACCAGCAGATAGCCAGAAAGCGACCATGCCGTCTCAATCTCCACCAGCAGCTCCGGGGTCTGCCATATGCTAGGAGCGAAGAAGGCAGGCTCTCAACATCTCGCTGTCCCCAAGGACCCTCAAATTCACACACACACCCCCATTACCCTTCCCGGTCCTCCGGGGAATCTGGCTCGCGCTATTGGCTGACGGGGCAGTGAGGAGAGGCTTGGCCGAAACCCAGGTGTCTCCCGTTTCCCAGATGAGCTTCTCCCCCTCCCGTGGGTCCTCTGCCACTCCTAGTCGGAGAGTTTTGCAAACCGGGAGATCAGGTGAGACCGCACGGCCTCGGCCTGCTCGGCAGGGAGCGGAGGGTAACGCGGGCTCCCCTAGCCACCCTCCTTCAAAACCCCAGTCCTTCACTCACCACAGCAGCGCCCAGATTCCGGACACAATGGAGTGGGCGAAAGAGACGAGCAGGTTGTGCCAGCGCCAGGTGCGTAGGGGGTCGGCGCGCACGTGCGCCGGCAGAGGCAGGCGGCCGAGCGCGCTCCGAAGCCCCCGGAAGGTCAGCGTGGCGCCCAGGAGCAGCGGCAGGGCGGGGTGCAGCAGA
>NW_027551561.1:4799130-4805934 GCF_008692635.1 Crocuta crocuta | reverse complement strand
GCCCCTTTCCCTTGGTCCCGCCCCTCCGGCTCCTAGGCTGCTCTGGGGCGCGAGCGCCGTTTCCCCGGGTCTTCGGGCCCCGCCTGGCTCCCGCAGGCTTTCGGCGAAAAGGGGCGGAACCTGGGGCGCCGCCGCCTCCGCTGCACCCCTCGCTGGCGCCTCCCGACTGCCGGTGGAGTCCCGCCTGGCTCCCTTGGCCTCATTAACCCGCGTCCGCACTTTCCCCGGGGCTACTGGCTCCCCCTCCTGGGCGGGCACTGACAAGACTCACTCTCCGCCCACAACTCCTGTCTTGGCAGAGCGGGGCGGGGCACGTCACACACCCGCGTCCCTTAAGCCCTGGTCCTGCAGGTGGGTCCGAGCCTCACTTCGTCAGTCATCTCCGCCCATACCCTGTCCTTCCACTGGCTCTCTAGCTTCTTCAGGCCAGAGACCGACACGGTTTTCTGCCTGTTTGGTGCCCTGCATCGACGTGGTGCCTAGAAAGGGTCTACTAATCCATCACCACCCCTCTTCCCAGCTCGCTCTTGGGTTCCCGGGGCCGGGCGGCTGTCACAACCCTCCCTCAGACAGTCCCAGCTCTCGTCTCCTGGCTCCCTGGACGAGGAGGACCGCGGATTTGCCCGGGCTGCTGGGGTGACCCTTGCTCTTCAGGCCAGCGGCCCGAGGCAGTTGCAGCTCGTGGTCACTAGGTGTCAGCCGATCCCCACCTTGGCGCGGGGTCCCCTCCTGCCTCCAGCGGAACGAAGAGCTAACAGAACTGCTAAGAAGCAGGGGCTGTGACGGCGGTGAGGGAGTAGAAGTAGTTGGAGGTGAAGGGGGAGCTAGGGAAAAGTTGCTGCGAGAGGGAGGGAAAGCTAGAAGCCTTAGGGGGCCAGGAGGTTTGGGTGTTTGCTCTCCCTTCCCTGATGGCTCCAAGGTTACATATTAACCCCTGTGGGGCTCCTGGGTCAACCACCGCATGATTGGTTCCTAGGTGAGAGCACGAGTGTCCCGGCTTGAGCGGCTTTTCCCCTCTGTGCTCTGCTTTGGTCACAGGCAGCTTTGTTTGTCAGCCAACAGCCGCCTGAGCTAGCGACTGAGGGCTCCTCGTGGGGACCCTTCAAGTGGTCCTTTCACCTGGGCAGGTTTGAGTACCCTTCTGAGAGGTGGGGCGGGACAGAACACAAACACTCCTTTCCTCGCTCCTCACTCACTCAGGAATAGGGACGCTGTCCCTTAGCTAATAACCACCCTCTTGCTCCTTAACTGAGCTTTTATGGAGCTTCCGCAGAGGCGGCGGCACAGGGAAACAACAGGCTTAGTTAAACTCACTCCTGTTCAAGACCCTAGACAACCGTACCGACCAGCCCCCTACGTTTAGGGGCAGAAGCCTGGAACCCACATCGGCCAAACAGCTCCCTTTCCTCCTCTCTCTGATGCTTTCAGATAGCGGTCCACCTCCCTCTCATCTTCCCCCCCTTTCCCCCCGACGAGAGTCTCCCTGTAGTTGAGCGTTGAAGGCCGATTACCTGCGGCGAAGTTGTGTGTGTGCAGGGGGAGGTAGCTGAAAGTGCTGACGAGCGCGGTGCTTACGAGTCCGGACGGCCTGGAGACCGTGTCTCCTCCACCCTAGGTGAATCAACTTGCGCAGCTCGGGGGTTTCCCCGGTCCTTCCCTAGGCAAACACGAAACTCCACTAACCTTCCTCCCTGCCCCACAGACCGAGAGTGCTGACGCTCTCGGTACAGTTTTGGTCGTTTATCATTTGCGTGCCAATGAGAATCTGCTCTCCCCCTTCCAAACAGGGTCACTAGTGGGCAAAGAGGTGGGCTGAGAGAGGTCGGTCCTCGCTTTCCACCCTCACACGGTCGTGCAGGGCACCCCTCCGGTCTAGGGAAGCTTTTTGAGGGCCGGATGCCTTCACGTGTGTGGAAAGTGGCTGGTACCGTACCGCTAACCGCTCAAAGAAACGGGATAACACTCCATTCTTCTTCGGGCCCTGAAAAAACAACTGGGGGCGGGGGCTGGTAAGACGCTGTAAACAGCACAAAACAAACACAGGGCAGAATCAACCCGTCTCACTTGCTCCGCCCCGCAATTATCGTGCAACGTAGGGGGCGTGGTCCCGGGGTGGGCGGGTCCGCGCACGCGCCGCGTCCGGGTGTGGGGGGTTCCGGAAATGTGACTGAGAAATGAGATGGAGAAGTACGAGCGGATCCGAGTGGTGGGGAGAGGTGCCTTCGGGTGAGCCAGGGATCTGGGGAAGGATACTGGTCGGGGAGAGGGAAACTCAGTCCCAACTCTGTACGAGAATTCGCTGCCTGCTTAGCCCCGCCCCGAGGCGTGAGCGCACACTTGGAAAGCCCCGCCCAGACTTCCGGTCTAGTCTCAGCTGGGAGACTCCGCCTCTGAGGAGGTCACGCCTCCAACCAGGCTTTGCGCCCCCGCAGAGTTCTGTTCTTTGATGCCGGATTCATTCATTCAACAAATACTGAGCGCCAACTCTACCGGTCTGGCTCTCGGCGCCCAGTATACTGTAAAGACCAAAACAGGCGTGGCGTTTTCTCTCGAAGCCTACAGACTGTAGGAAAATAATACAATAAACCAGACATTGAAGCAGTTACTAACAAGCTGCGAGCCTAGCACGCACCAGAGAGTACTTACTTGGGATGGTCAAGGAAAATTTCTCTGAGAGGTGAGGTTTAAAGCCAAGACTTGAGGAATGAAGACCAGTAATCCGAAGGCGAAGGCAGAGCTTTTCAGGCAGGGGAAACCGCATATGGGAAGGTCCTCACGTGGGAAAGAATTCAGAGTATTCAAGTAACTGAGAAAAAGGCTGAAGTTGGAATGTAGCGGGCCAGGGAAAGAATGGTATAAAATGGGATTGTCACAGAGGGCAGGGACCAGATTATGGCCTTATGGGCGGAGGTAAAAGGGTTGAATTTATTTGAAGTGTAAAGGGAAGAGGTGTAAGCAGACTGGTCTTGATGTGATTTAAACATCGCTCAGGCTGCTGTGTGGAACTTAGATTTGAGGATGACAAAAGTGAAGAAGGCACCATTTTAAAGGCTCGTGCAGTATTTTAGGCAGTAAATCATGATTTGGCCAGGGGTTGTAGCAGAGATCAGAGAGAGCAGTGGATGAGTTCACAATATTTTGGAGGTAGAAACAGGGTTTACTGATGTGTGAAATGGAGGAAAGGTTGCGGCATAATTTTCAGGTGTCTGACTTTGTGGTGATGTCATTTACTGAGATGGAAGAGACTGAGAAAGGAAAGGTTTTGGGGGCAGGAATCAAAAGTTCTATTTGATTTTTTGGTTAAAATTTAGGATGCATGCAAGCCATTTAGGTAGAGATGCAAAAACAGTTGGATTTGTGAGTCTGGGGCTCAGAGGAGGAATATTACTTTATATCAAATATAAATTTGACACTTAGATGATCATCTTATAGTCCATTCATTCAGCAGATACTTACTGAGTTCCTTTGTGCTAAATATTGGGCTATGCTCTGGGGATATAGTTGCGAGGGAGAACAAGAACCCTACTTTTATGGATACTAACCAGAGGTGGAAGAAAATAATAGTATAAATGGCTTCTACAAATTGAGTATTTTTGATGTGCCACGCACTGTGCTAAGTCCCTTACCTGCATTTTCTCATTTGATCCTCTCAGGGAAGTTGATTCTGTTTTTCAGATGATAATGTCATATAAAGCCAAGAGCAGATAGGGGCGCCTGGGTGGCTTAGTCGGTTAAGCGTCCGACTTTCGCTTAGGTCATGATCTCGCGGTTCGTGGGTTCGAGCCCCGCGTCGGGCTCTGTGCTGACTGCCAGCTCAGAGCCTGGAGCCTATTTCAGAGTCTGTAGCTCCCTCTCTCTGACCCTCCCCTGCTCACGCTGTCTCTCTCTCTCTCCTAGAAATAAATAAAAATAAAAAAATAAAGCCAAGACCAGATAAATAGTAAGAGGAGGAGCCAGGATTCGAACCCAGGCAGTTAACTCCAGGGTCTGTAAGAACTTAGGGAGATCAAGACTAACTTCACCGTGTCTTTGGTGAAAATGAATCTCAGAGAAGTTAAATGACTTGCCCAAGGTCTCACACAGAAGTGGTGGTCAGTTCTCCCTGTTCCTAAACTCAGTGGTCTGTGCATTTAGTTAGATGACCTCTTAGTCCGGGTTCCCTTTCCCCTCCCCTAAGTACTACCCAGTGAGCAGGTCTGCCCTGCCCAATGTGTGGCTGGAGGCTCGGCTGGTACCCACCCCCGTCCTCTGTGCCCCCAGGATTGTGCACCTGTGTCTGCGCAAGGCTGACCAGAAGCTGGTGATCATCAAGCAGATCCCAGTGGAGCAGATGACCAAGGAAGAGCGGCAGGCAGCCCAAAACGAGTGCCAGGTCCTCAAGCTCCTCAATCACCCCAATGTCATTGAGTACTATGAGAACTTCCTGGAGGACAAGGCCCTCATGATTGCCATGGAATACGCACCAGGTGGGCCAGCCTCCTTGCATTGTCCCGGCTCCAAGGGCCTCTCACCTCTGGGACAGACAGACACAGATGCGCCGGCTTCCCTCCTCAGAAATGAGTTTGACGGAGGGTCAGAGGTATAGGGTGCTCACCCCAGTTGTGTGAGGCTGGCAGGCCCTTGCCCTGTCAGGGCTGCTTCGTTTCATAAAAGGACAGTCCTAGGCATGGGGAGACCTGGATCTTAAGTGGGTCCTTGTGGCTGCAGGTGGCACCCTAGCTGAGTTCATCCAGAAGCGCTGTAATTCCCTGCTGGAGGAGGAGACCATCCTGCACTTCTTTGTGCAGATCTTGCTCGCGCTGCATCACGTGCACACGCATCTCATCCTGCACCGGGACCTTAAGACTCAAAACATCCTTCTCGACAAACACCGCCTGGTTGTCAAGATCGGTGACTTCGGCATCTCCAAGATCCTTAGCAGCAAGAGCAAGGCCTACACGGTGCCTGGGCGTGGAGGGGGCCTCAAGGGTGCTGGTGGTTTTGAGGGCCACGGCCCACGCTGTGTCCCAACTCCCCTCCCCACCGCAAGACCTTGGCCCTTTAGGCCCTAGCCGGGTGGTCCTGCGGGGAGAAGCACTTGGGCCTGATTTGGGGAGAATCTGTCTCCCGGTGGGCCTTGAACAGAGCCTTCCCTCCCCCACCCCCAAGCTATAACAGTCTCCTCCTGGGGTGCCTGGGTGGCTTAGTCCGTTAAGCGTCCGACTTTCGCTTAGGTCATGATCTCACGGTCCGTGGGTTTGAGCCCTGCATCGGGCTCTGTGCTGACTGCTGGTTCAGAGCCTGGAGGCTATTTCAGAGTCTGTCACTCCCTCTCTCTCTCTGACCCTCCCCTGCTCATGCTGTCTCTCTCTGTCTCTCTCCTAGAAATAAATAAAACATTAAAAAATTAAAAAAAAAAAAATCTCCTCCTCCCTCCTGCAGGTGGTGGGGACCCCGTGCTACATCTCCCCGGAACTGTGTGAGGGCAAGCCTTACAACCAGAAGAGTGACATCTGGGCCCTGGGCTGTGTCCTCTATGAACTGGCCAGCCTCAAGCGGGCTTTCGAGGCTGCGGTGAGTTAGCACCCCCACGGGGACAACTGGAACATCTCTGTCTCTCTCCCCAGGAAGTCCTTGGCTCCAGCCACCTCTTATGTCTCCTCTTTTGGCTGAGCTTTGTTTCCGTAGCTTAGCCCAGGGCAAGGCCGTGGCTTCCCTCAGGCTCTTGGTTCCGGAGGGGAGGGCTTGGGTTCCCCCACTAAACTGAGGACTCCTGAGGGTGGAGCTCTCCCATCAGATTAGGGGCCGCCCCAAGGGCAAGACTTGAGTTCCCCCAACAACCTAGGGTCCCTGAGGGCATGACTGAAGCTCCCCTATCAGGAGTTCTTGAAAGAAGGGTTCGGCAACTATATCACCAGGAGGCTCCTCATCAGACTGAAAGTTCTGAGTGCAGGGCTATGAGCACCCCATTAGACCCCGGGGGGGGGGCGGGGCGGGGCTGCCACCCAAGAGCATGGCTCTGGATCTGGCTGACCTCACACTTGGTGCTTTCACAGAACCTGCCAGCGCTGGTGCTGAAGATCATGAGTGGCACCTTCACACCCATCTCTGACCGGTACAGCCCCGAGCTGCGCCAGCTCGTCCTCAGTCTGCTCAGCCTGGAGCCCTCACAGCGGCCACCGCTCAGCCACATCATGGCACAGCCCCTCTGCATCCGGGCCCTTCTCAACCTCCACACCGACCTGGGGAGCGTCCGCATGAGGAGGCCTGTGCAAGGGGGGAGGGAGGCTCTGGGCCCAGGGGGCACCCAATGGGAGCACGATAAGCCTGGGGCAGAGGGAGCTTCGGGCAAGTCCTCCATTCCTGCCTGTGGGAGGGCCAGGAATGGTCCAGGTCTTGAAGTCCCCCCCCACCATCTGACCCACAGGGCAGAGAAGTCCCTGATCCCTGGGCCACCCATGGCCCCCGGCAGCACAGGGAGCAGGACCACAGGCGCCCGCTGCAGGGGTGAGTCTGAGCCGCCCACCGGTGCCTACAGGCCGCCAAGCCACTCCCACTAGTTTAACAGGCCTAAGCACTGTCCCCGCAGGTATACCCCGGGGACCCCCGCGACCGGCCATTCCACCACCGCTGTCGTCGGTGTACGCGTGGGGCGGTGGGCTCAGCGCCCCGCTGCGGCTGCCGATGCTCAACACAGAGGTGGTCCAGGTGGCAGCCGGGCGCACGCAGAAGGCGGGCGTCACACGCTCGGGGCGCCTCATCCTGTGGGAGGTGAGCGGGCTTGGGGGGGGGCAAGGATGGACAGTGGGGCTGGGGGCAGTCGGG
>NW_027551561.1:4789340-4799040 GCF_008692635.1 Crocuta crocuta | reverse complement strand
CGGGGCGCCACCCACACCCTCCTGGCCTCTGGCAGGCCCCGCCCCTAGGCGCCGGAGGGGGGGCGCTCCTGCCCGGGGCGCTGGAGCAGCAGCAGCCCCAGTTCGTCTCCCGTTTCCTGGAGGGCCAGTCAGGCGTGACTATCAAACATGTGGCCTGCGGGGACCTCTTCACAGCCTGCCTGACCGGTGAGGCTCTTAGGGGACCATGGGAAGGCCCCCCCCAAAGCCACTTCCCTCATTGCTCTGTCATTTGCAAAGTGCACTCTAGACTCATACTCTGCTCTCCTCTTTCTCTGGCACCAGGTGCTTTACTCAGTCAATCTCCTTTACCCTTCACAACAGGCCTGGCCTGGTAGTTACTGTATATAGTACTCATTTGAGGGAGGCCCAGAGAGAAAGATCTGGAAAGCTCAGATCTTAAAGCTCAAAGAGGAGAAGGGGCGCCTCTGGGGCTCAGTTGGTTAAGCACCTGAGTGCTGATCTCAGCTCAGGTCATAATCTCACAATTGGTGAAATAGAGCCTTGCATCAGGCCAAGGATCCTGCGCTGCTGACAGCGCAGAGCCTGCTTGGGACTCTCTCTCCCTGTCTCTCTGCCCCTCCCCAGCTCGCACTCTCTCTCTCTCAAAAAAAAAAAAAAAGAGTAAAGCTCAGAGACTGTCACTTGTCCCAACTCAGACACTCGAGAAGGGACCCCTCTGCTTCTCCTTTTCTACCTCAGTCTCATTCTTCCAGCTTTTTCTTGCTCCTCCAACCCATGGACTGGCTTATCTGGAAAAACAGCCCAACCTCTCTCTCCCTTCTCTTTCCTCACCACCCCCCTCTCCAGACCGAGGTATCATCATGACCTTTGGTAGTGGCAGTAACGGGTGCCTAGGCCATGGCAGCCTCAATGACATCAGCCAGGTGGGTGTCGCACGTACCTTGGGGAGGAGGAAGTGGGGAGATGGCAAGGAGGCCACATCTGAGAGCTGACACCCAGGTTGGGGTCAGGGGATCCCCAGCCCCTAGGTCTCTCCAGCTCCCAGGCTGCACCTGTCGTGGGCAGCACCAGGGGAAGTACAGAAAGACCAGCCCTTTCCCCAGTGGTTGCGGTGGGGGTGGGAGGGCAGTTAAAGAGAGAGCCGTCTGGTCTTGTGAGAATGTGCAGCCCTCAACTTCGTCCCTACCTGGGATGCCGAGGCCAGGCGGCTAGTCTAGGCCTGTTGCCTGTCTCTCTTGCTTCCCCTCCCTCTCTAGCCCACCATTGTGGAGGCCCTGCTGGGCTATGAGATGGTGCAGGTGGCCTGCGGGGCCTCTCACGTGCTGGCCCTGTCCACAGAGCGAGAACTATTTGCGTGGGGCCGCGGAGACGGCGGTAAGCTCCCCACCCCATTCCAGCCTCTAGGCTGCGTCTCACGGCACCCTGGCCATGACTTGTTTCCCTTCATACCCACCTTCCACCCCATGACTCCTTCTCCCTCTTTTCTCTTCAATTCCATTCATTCACTCTTTTACAAAACTTTACTGCATGTGGACTGTGAGCCCCCAGGGGGGGCTGGGTGCAGAGACAAGATGAAAAAGAGTCACTTCCTTCAGGTGCTTATGATGTAATGGGGGAGATTTCTTTCATCAGACAATACTTCTTCTGGTGGCCCTCTCTGGGTCAGACAGGTCCCGCTGGGCTTTGAAACTTAGAGAGGACCCGCAGTTCATGGGTTCGAGCCCCGCATCGGTCTCTGTGCTGACCGCCAGCTCAGATCCTGGAGCCTGTCTTTGGATTCTGTGCCTCTCTCTCTCTCTGACCTTCCTCTGTCTATGCTGTCTCTCTCTCTCTCTCTTTTAAAAAAAAAAAAAAAAATAAAAAAAAAAAAAAAAAGGAAACTTAGAGAGGATCTACACGGGGTTTCTGTCCTCCTGGCAGACTCATTCTAGTGGGGAGAGGGATGACATCTCCCTAGGACAAATGGACAGACAGCACGAGGGCTCTCCCCAAGGTCCAGAGATGTGCGAACCCAAGGAATGGCATGGGGCTTTCCTGGAGGAGACAGAGGCAGCATCTGGACAGGATCTTAAGAAACAGTAGGGTTTTAGGGCGCCTGGGTGGCTCAGTCGGTTAAGCATCTGACTTCGGCTCAGGTCAGGTTTGTGGGTTCGAGACCCGCGTTGGGCTCTGTGCTGGAGCCTGCTTCAGATTCTGTATCTCCCTCTCTCTCTGACCCTCCCCTGCTCACGCTGTCTCTCTCTCTCAGAAATAAATAAGAAACAGTAGGGTTTTGACCACAGAGGGGCCAAGGATGGGCATTTCAGGCTGAGCGCACAGCCTTCACTCATGCTGTTAGCTCCTCTCCGTGACTCCTCATCCTGGCGTCACAGACTCTAACACTCAAACCAGCCCCATCCTGGTTTCTCGTTTTAGGTCGGCTGGGGCTGGGCACCAGGGAGTCCCACAGCTGTCCCCAGCAGGTGTCCATACCCCTAGGACAGGAAGCCCAGCGGGTTGTATGTGGCATTGACTCCTCCATGATCCTCACTGTGGCTGGCCGAGCCCTGGCCTGTGGGAGTAACAGGTAAATAGGTACACCCAGACGACTAGCCTGCCCCCTTCCCCTCCCCGGCTGCTAGTGTGACATCTGTCATTGTTTACCAGCAAGGGTCAGAACTAGGGGGGCATTGAGAGCGCTGCTGGGTTCACCCCAGGGTGGGATCTGTCCCCTGGTGACCAGCTCTTGCTCACACTGCTGGGAGCAGGAGAATCTATACAAACTGTCAGTTGTACTTGACTTCTGGCTGCACCTTCAGGTTCAACAAGCTGGGCTTGGACCACTGCTCCCTGGGGGAGGAGCCTGCCCCCCACCAGCAGGTAGAGGAGGCCCTGAGCTTCACACCACTAGGTTCAGCACCCCTCGACCAGGAGCCCCTGCTGAGTGTGGACCTGGGCACTGCTCATTCAGCTGCTGTAACTGGTGAGTAGGACCTGGGCACAGGAGGCCCAGGCCCAGGCGGACACCCCTGACCTCCTTGGAATCTCACTTGAGGCATCCCTTTCCTTCCTTTCGTCTTTCCTCGCCTACAGCCTCTGGCGACTGTTACACTTTCGGCAGCAATCAGCATGGGCAGTTGGGCACCAGTGCCCGCCGGGTCAGCCGAGCACCTTGTCAAGTCCAAGGCCTACAGAACATCAAGACAGTGATGGTGGCCTGTGGGGATGCCTTCACTGTAGCCATTGGGACAGGTGATCAGTGGGCATCATGGGGGCAGTTAGGGGCGCGGGCAGGCTCATGGGCCGTCCGCGGTTGTCACGTTCAGGGTTGCTGAACCTCGCAGTGGGCCCCATATGCAATCCAGGAGGAGCGCTGTTCGCTAAGCTGGGTCCTCCCCCTATTTCTTTCCTTGGGATTCTCTTTGGCAGACGGTGAAGTGTACTCTTGGGGCAAAGGGGCCCGAGGTCGGCTGGGAAGAAGGGATGAGGATGCTGGACTCCCTCGGCCAGTGCAGCTGGATGAGACGCACCCCTACACGGTGACGTCTGTGTCCTGTTGCCATGGCAACACTCTACTGGCTGTTCGCCGTGAGTTACTCTAACTTTTCCCACTTCATCTACACAAGGGTTAATCCTACTAGCCCCTGCCCATGCTCCCATCCCCATGGTCACAGCCCCAGTCCCTAAAAGCCCCCAGATAAATGACAGCAGAAGCTGCGCTATACAATAGCTTCCTATCTGGGGAAGGCAAGGGCGTTTGCTTCTTGGGCCTCGTTGAAGGGCTGCTCCGGTGCTTCCCAGGGTCCGAATGCATGCTTTCTCCTCCTACCCCAAGTCCAGTTTAGTCTGAACCAGTTTCTGGCCTGCCAGGGTCCGGAGTCCAGGGCGCAGTGTGGGAGTGGGAGTGGGGGTGGGTATCCCTTGCCGGAGGCATTGCCCTCTGGGTCACCGCAGCAGTTTCTGTACCCTCCAGCGGTTACGGATGAGCCAATCCCCCCCTGAGGAACCCAGATACACCTCTGGACCTGGACCACCCTGATGCTGCTTCTCCTCTGAGCATTCTTGAAATGTGCACATGCCTGCAGCCAGACTGTCCCCACCAGCCCCCTGGATGGCCATTAACGAACGGGGTATAAGAACTAGCGAAGCACCCACCCTCCTTCGGCCCTGGATTCGAAAACCTCAACCCACCCTGTTCCCCCAACAGCTCTCTTTTCTCTCCCCACCCCTCTTAAGCTGGTGTCCCCAGGGGACCAGTCCTGCTAGAGCTGGAAACCAGATCTAACTTGGGGAAGCAGGGTGGTCTCCAGACTCTCCGCCGAAAAAAAGCTGGAGGCGGCTGTGGCTCCACCCAGTTCCTGCCCTTTCCTCCAGCCCAGTTAGAAAATAAGTCGCTGGTGCCCCCTGGGAGAGCAGCTCTGCGCTGGAGCAGGGCAAGCCCAGTCCTGCCTGGACTGGCCATTCTGGCCCCCTAGCTTCTGCGTTGCCTGGGGGCAGGGAGCCCTGCCACCTACCCCCCACTCTCGATATCCTGAGGCACGGATTTGCACAACTTCTGAGCTCTTCCTACCCCTGTGGACTGGAAACGCATCTGCCCAGGGCACCGAAGTGTCCACTGCGGAGGGGATCCCTGCTGAAGGTGGCCTCTCACCCTAGCCATTCGCCCCCCAGAGCAGGTTGGGAGAAAGGGCTGCTGGCTGGGCCCGACCAGTTTTCCAGATGACTGGGAAATAGCGCCAATAAAAACATCAGCTGCCTGCCTCGAATGTGGTCTCTTCAGGGTTGGGGGTGGTGACACCCCAGGGCTGGGCAGGGCCGAGGTCCGGGGAGGAGGAATGTGGGCGCAGCCTGAGGCTGGGGCCGAGGTTCCTCTGGCCCTGCGCCCAGCACGGCTTCCCCGCGACAGCCGAGCTCCCCAGATCTGGTTGCCAAGCTTCGGCTGCCTAGCACCTGCAAGCTGGAGTCGGGGCCCCTTGGCGACACGTGGCCCCCGAGACCGGGCTACACACTCCGGAGAAGCGAACCTTCGTGGCGCGGCCCAGTCCGGCCGCCGGGGCCCACCGCCCCATCCAGCTTCAGGGCCCCCCAGCTCTGGGGAGCCACGGGGCCGCGAGCTCTNCCGCTGCGTGCCCGGCCCCGCTCGCCCGTGCCTGCCGCCCGCCCGCCATGCCCGGCTTCGACTACAAGTTCCTGGAGAAGCCCAAGCGGCGGCTGCTGTGCCCGCTGTGCGGGAAGCCCATGCGCGAGCCTGTGCAGGTTTCTACCTGCGGCCACCGCTTCTGCGACACCTGCCTGCAGGAGTTCCTCAGGTGCGGGCCCGGAGGTAGCGGGGAGCGGCCGGTGGCGACGGCCAGCGGGGGCGACGCATGGGGAGGGACCCGGGCCGGAGGCACGCCGGGCCTTTGTCTGCGCCGCGGCTCCGTGACCTCAGGGGCGCCCGCCGTGACGTCACGGGGAGGCGGTGACGTCAGGCCCCGAGGGGGGACCCCACGCACTAATCCGAAGGGGCCCGGGGCCCACAGGCGCCCGCGCCTGCGGGGTGGAGGTGGGAGTAGACGCCTTTCCTGACCCGTGGCCGGCCCTCCCCCCTCCCCTGGAAGCCGGAGCGGCCTCATCCTTGAACTTTGAATCCTTACGGGAAGAGGGGGACAAAACCCTCCGTCCCGCGCAGGGCCTTAAGCCTCCTGAGTTTCCGCCCATCCAGCCTCTTCTGGTTCTAACAATCCGAGGACGGCAGCTATTGTTCTCCCATTTCACAGATGAGGAAAGGAAAGATTCAGGGAAAGACTGCGACTTGCCCGCGGTCACACACTTGCTTAAAGCCTTAACTGGGGTTTCAGCCCGGCCTGGCTCTGATCACACAAGAGTGGGAGGACTGAGACGCTACAGATCGCCCCTGAAGCAGGGGAGCCCCCTGGGTGCCCCTCCTTGCCCCTGGGGGATCCTGAATACCGCGGGCGGTCTGTGAATCGTCAGGGAGGGGTCGCCCCCTGAGTGTTACCGAACTAGGTGACCCCTTGGCCCTGGGGCGTTTGTTGAGTTCTGGGCACCCTGCGGTGCCCTCACTCTAACGCCGCTGCCGGGAGACTGCTCCGGCCAGGTGTGGGCAGGCGAGACGAGCGAGCCCTCACTCCTGGGGGGGCCGTGCCCCGAGAGCACAGGGAAAAGCGAGGTCAGCCACTGCCTCCTGTCTGGAGGCTGTTCGCTGAGGGGTGCTGGGGGCGCAGGCAGGGGGCGCGTCTGGGGCTCCTGCCTTCCGTGCTGCTCCCCTCCCTCCCTCAGCCCTCCGCAGCCCCTGGCTGGCGGAAATCTCAGCAGGCCCTTTGTTTTCGGTTCCCCGCAGCCCGGGCCGGCTCCTGCCCTCACATATGCTCTTGCAGGAGCTGCTGTGCCGCCCCCTCCTCGGTCCTCCCTCCCCCCTTCAGTGTACACACACACACACACTCACACACTCCCCTACACACACACACACAGTCCCATTGTCTCGCGCGGTGCCCTTCCCCGGCCCTCTGGTTTCCAGATGAGGCCAGCTGAGCCCCTACCCCCACTCCAGCTGACCCACCCAGGCTGCCTGGGNTCTTGGCCCCTGCTTCTCCCCCTTCCCCCCGCCCCCCAGTCTGAGCAGTGCAGCTGAGGCCCCCGAAGGAAAGGAGAGGGGTGGTTGCGCGGGCTCTGTCGCTCACCGCCACCCCCTGTCCTACAAGCACGGGTGTCCATAGCCGCCGCAGAACCCTTGTCCTGGCCGGGCCCCAAGCTGCTCAGGCTGATCTGCCTGAAGCCTGGGGACTTGCCTTAGTCCCCTCCCTGTCTCCGAAACCACTAAATCAGCACATTCCTCAAGCGGCCAAGCAGACCCCTCCCCCCGTGGCCCACCCCTCTTTCCCCATTCCTGCCAGGGCTATTACTCAGGTGGGTCCAGGAAGGCTGGTTGCCCTGTGGGCATGGGCACACCTCTGCAGTGCCTGGACATGTATTGTTCTTGGCATCGGAGGCACGGCCTGTGGTGGTAGTGGGGTCAGGGGAGACGGGTGCTAGAAATCCTTTGGGCAGCTGGGGCACGCGAACTGCCCAGGTCCTACAGAGCACCATCATGGACGGGGCGACCGTGTGGCTTCCGCTTCCGCCCCGACCTCTGCCTCCCTCCCACCTGCCTGACTCAGACCTGCCCGGAATGCCATGCCTGGGGGCCTTCAGCCCTACCGGGTGAGCCCTTGGCCCTGCTCAAGCCCCGCCAGGTGTGTGTGACTGGTCCTGGCCAGGGTCAGCAAGGGCATGTCCGTAGGCGGCGTGTCAACGGCCTCGTTGGTGCAGGGTCAGAAAGCTTTCGGTGCGTGCCCTGCAGTGACCACGGGCTTGGCTGTGCTTGCCTGGGCGGCCTGTCTTGCCTCAGCCTCTCTTCTGTGTTTGTGGTGTAGTAAGATCTGTGTGAGCCGGGGAATCAGACAGGCATCCAGGTGCTGTGCCAGCTGGGAGTCTCAGTTCTTGCATCTGCGAAATGGGAACGTGCAGCCCCTTCGCAGAGGCAGGTGGTTAGGGCTGGATGGGAGTGTAAACAGTGCCTTAGAGTGAGCCTCTCCTCCTCTTTGCTTTGGGAGGCACACCCTCGTGGGAGGAGGGAAGAAGGGATGGGGTAAAGTGGCCCCAGCCTGACCTTTGCCCTGGGTTCTTGGACAAGAACGCTGATGGGGGCTGGGCATCCCTGGCACTTAATCTCAGCACTCACCCCTACCCCGTCCCCCAGCCGGTGAAAACTGTAACAGGGTGGAGGGCCGGTGTCCTGTTCCTCTCCCAGTCCAGCTGCCCTCCTGGGGGGAGGGGTACCAGCTGCCACCTGTTGGCCAAATGCTGTCTGAGGCAGCTGCCTGCCTCCGCAGGGCCCATAACCCTCTCCCCAGGACAAGAGCTAGGATATTCTGGGGTCCTAGGGGAGTGGGTACCTGCAGGCCTCTGGCTGAGAACGGGTCTAGTGAGAGAGGGAGGCCGCCCTGGTTGAGGGGTGGGACCTGGGTTCTCCTTTCCCACAGCTGGAGCCTGACTCTGTCCCCTCCCCCTTCACAGTGAAGGAGTCTTCAAATGCCCTGAGGACCAACTTCCTCTGGATTATGCCAAGGTGAGTCCGCAGTGCCAGGCGGCGGCCCCGGTTATAGGCTTTTGCCCTTGGTGGCGGCTGGAGCTGCTGGCAGCCAGTTGGCTCAGGGCCCATGTCAACCCGGTACTGTGGAATCATGTGCCCCCACAAAGGTGGCCCCTTCCCTCCCACCGGGCCAGTTTGCAAATGAGGCCAGTGTTTGCCCTGGAGGGCAGGCACAATGCCCAGCCTGTGGGGGTGCACAGAGCAGCTCTGTGCTCACAGGACGTGCTCCCCTCCCCTTTGGGTGGCGAGCCAGACTCCTGGCTGGGGGCCAGGACCCCTCTACCAGGAGGAAGGAAGCAGAGGATGGGGAGGCTGCCTGGAACTGAGCAGGCTCATTGGTTGCCACTCCAAAGGGAGTGCCCTGTGCAGGCGTGTTGGGGACCCCTGGTGTCTGGCTTTGGAGCAGATACCTGCTCTGCCTTCCATCCCTCGCCACAGAGGGGGCCGTAGCTCGAGAGAGGCTGTCACTGGCTCTCAGGTGGAGCTGGCCCGTCTGGGGGCGGTCAGGGGGGAAACTGGGCACGGTGGCGGGCTCTGACCCTGTCCAGTTCCTCCCCGTCTACCCAGATCTACCCAGACCCGGAGCTGGAGGTGCAGGTGTTGGGGCTGCCCATCCGCTGCATCCACAGTGAGGAGGGCTGCCGCTGGAGTGGGCCGCTGCGCCACCTGCAGGTGAGTCTCTGGTGGGAGGGACGGGACCACCCCTTCCTTGGCAGGCACTGACTGTCTCCCTCCGCCTCCCGCTCCCCCCCAGAGCCACCTGAACACCTGCAGCTTCAATGTAATCCCCTGCCCCAATCGCTGCCCCACGAAGCTGAGCCGCCGGGACCTGCCCGCGCACTTGCAGCACGACTGCCCCAAGCGGCGCCTCAAGTGCGAGTTTTGTGGCTGCGACTTCAGCGGAGAGGCCTTTGAGGTGGGTGGGGCTCGGCGGGGGGGCTCAGTGGGGCACCTGGTGGCCCAGGGACCCCCTAAATCGGCCTCTCTGGCCTTTCCACAGAGCCACGAGGGTGTATGCCCCCAAGAGAGCGTGTACTGTGAGAACAAGTGTGGTGCCCGCATGATGCGGCGCCTGCTGGCCCAGCATGCCGCCTCTGAGTGCCCCAAGCGCACCCAGCCCTGCACCTACTGCGCCAAGGAGTTCGTCTTCGACACCATCCAGGTGAGGCCCTCCCAGAGCTGCGGGCTGTGGGGCAGGCGGCGGGGAGGGGTGGGGTCAGCCTGCTGACCGCCCGTCTCTCTGCCCCTGTGGCCGTAGAGCCACCAGTACCAGTGCCCGAGGTTGCCCGTGCCCTGCCCCAACCAGTGTGGCGTGGGCACGGTGGCTCGTGAGGACCTGCCAGGCCACCTGAAGGAGAGCTGCAGCACCGCCCTGGTGCTGTGCCCGTTCAAAGACTCTGGCTGCAAACACAGGGTGAGACGCCCCTCCTCTTCCCTGTCCGCCCCCTTCTTGGTCCCTGAAGCCTCAGATGGAGACCAGGCTCTTGCCGGTCCCTGCTGCCCCTCTGCTCTGAGCCTTCAGTCCTTCCTTCTGCTGGCCAGCAGCGGCCTCCTAAGTGTCCTTGACTGTCCCCGGTCCGAGCTGGGTGCCTGCAGTCCCGTCCC
>NW_027551561.1:4770128-4789315 GCF_008692635.1 Crocuta crocuta | reverse complement strand
GACAGTGCCCCAGGCTGGCCATGGCCCGGCACGTGGAGGAGAGCGTGAAGCCGCACCTGGCCATGATGTGTGCGCTGGTGAGCCGGCAGCGGCAGGAGCTCCAGGAGCTGCGGCGCGAGCTGGAGGAGCTGTCGGTAGGCAGCGACGGCGTGCTCATCTGGAAGATCGGCAGCTACGGGCGGCGGCTCCAGGAGGCCAAAGCGAAGCCCAACCTGGAGTGCTTCAGCCCCGCCTTCTACACACACAAGTACGGCTACAAGCTGCAGGTGTCTGCGTTCCTCAATGGCAACGGCAGCGGGGAGGGCACGCACCTCTCGCTCTACATTCGCGTGCTGCCGGGTGCCTTTGACAATCTCCTGGAGTGGCCGTTTGCCCGCCGCGTCACCTTCTCCCTGCTGGATCAGAGCGACCCTGGGCTGGCCAAGCCGCAGCATGTCACTGAGACCTTTCACCCTGACCCAAACTGGAAGAATTTCCAAAAACCGGGCACTTGGCGGGGCTCCCTGGATGAGAGTTCTCTGGGCTTCGGTTACCCCAAGTTCATCTCCCACCAGGATATCCGCAAGCGCAACTACGTGCGGGATGATGCCGTCTTCATCCGTGCCTCTGTCGAATTGCCCCGAAAGATCCTCAGCTGAGTGCAGACGGGGCTCCAAGGAGATAAGGGGGTGGAGCATGACCTCAGCCAGAACGGGCTGAACCTGGAGAAGGGGCCGGACCCCCTTTCAGCTGTTTCTGCTGCCCAGGTTCTGTTCCCCCGGGCCCCCTCCCCTCTTCCTTACCAGCCTCAGGTGCCTCCTATTGGTGCTTCAGCCCTGGCCCCTGGGGGGAGCAGGTCTTGGGGTCATCAAGGGCTTGGAAAAAGTGATCCCGGGGCCTGTCTCCTCTCCTGGGCAGGGAAGACATGCCTTGGTGCCGGCCACACTCTACCCGGGACTGAGGTGCCTGCTGGTGCTATGTCCCAAGAGCCATAGTGGGGGGTGGGAGTTGGGAATGTGAGGGGTAGTTCACAGAATCTGTCTTGAGATCTGATTTCTCTTCCCCTTCCCCCCAGCTGTGCCCCCTCTGGTTATTTATTTACCTAGTGCCAGGAGGGCACGGCAGGGGAGCCTTGGTTTTTAATAAATCCTGAATTGTATTTATTAACTTGGTTCCAGCCTCACTTATCTGGGATGGTGAGGGCCCTGGAAGGCTGGGCCCTACTGTGAAGGCCTAGGGCCACGGTCGGGACTCTGCGCTGCTGGATCGCCCTCTGGCGGATGACAGGGAAACCGCGCCAGGCTTTGTGCGGAAGACAGTTGCCTGCCGCTGCCTCTGGTGGCTGAGTGGGGGAGGCGCAGGTTCTGGACGTTCCATGAGCCTGGAGGCCTTGATCCATACTCCACGGAAGACTGCTTACTGCTTCTGCCCCCAGGCAAGTCTTTCTTGGTCTCGTGATAATAGCTCTCATGTAGCAGACACCGCTAAGCACCTATGTGCGTTATTCCATTTAATACAACAGGCAAATGAAATCGCTTGTCACCATCCTAGAAGGACCCATCTTAGTCGTCTGTAGTGAAGATTTAGTGAGACGATGCTTGTTCCCAGGGGAAGACGCGCTCAACGTCGCGTTAGTCCGACTCCACAGCCCAGCCCACACCCAGGGACTAAGCTGAGCCAAGGGACTTTTGAAGTGTATTTGGATTTTCTCCTCCACACTCATTTTTCATAGCCCTCCGTTGAGTGCCTGTGATTATCCACATTTGACTGATAAAATAGGAAAAGGCGTGAACTGACTTCTCGGTGATCTTTCAGCTGGTTTGGGACAGGCCTGGATTTTGTTCTAAGCAATCCGTAGCAGTACAGCTCTCTTCAGTAATGGTGGCAGAGCTGGGTTTGGATCCTTGCTGTGCTTGCTTTTTGGCAAGTTGCTTAGCTACGTGGGGCACCGTTCCTCTCACTGGTGAAAGGAAAGTAATCCTGTTCACCTAGACTTGTAAACTACGAGACGCATCGGCATAAAAGCCCTTCCTCTCCTTGCCTGGCCCTGTGAAGAGGCCCAGTGTATGGCAATTATTATCTAGTAAGGAGAAGGTTCCAGGGTGGTAGTGTTTGCCTTCTCCACTCTCTCCCCCACACAGGTTGAGGTGAAAAGACCCCATGTCAGTGATAGGGAGAGACCGTCTGAGACAGCCAGCCTGGGAAACTAACCATCAGCTTAGCCTTCAAAAGGTCACATTCAGTAATCTAGGGGGAGATGTGCCCTGGCTGCCTGGCTGGGAGACAGCCCCTCCTGCAGATAAGCCATCTTGGCACAGCGATGCCTGGAAGCCGGTAGGGAAAACCATGGGCCACCAGGGGCTCCGGCACGTGCCTTCTCTTCAGCTCCTGCGGCAGGGAATAGGTGACCCAGCATCAGCTTTCTAAGAGGACATGCTCGGTCCCGCTTGGGCTCCCTCTGCCGGCGGGACCGTGCCACTGCACCACTCCAGGGGCGCACTGATGGTGCCTCCTGGAGGTGCCCCCACATGCAGGCGAGACCTCGTTCCAGCGCTGCTGCAGACAGCTGTTATGTGGAACTCGGGCCGGGTTTTGCAGCAGAACCTGAGGTGCTGGTCTCCCCAAGCACCTGCCCAAAGACGCCAGGCAGGGCTGGGCTCACCTATCTCCTTACCGCCACATGGCCTTAGGCTGACTGCGGCCACGTGACCCAGGGAGGCGGCTGTTTTTCACAGGGGTGGCATGAGGGGTAAAGGGGGAAGGGCACCCTACAGCGAAGGGCCTGTTCTGAAGGGGACCGTACTTTCAACTCCCATCAGTACCCTGAGGGGCCACTTTTCTTGTTAGAGATTACAGCACCTATTACATCTACCTGTCAACGCCCGCAGCCATTCCAAAGTGGTGGGGGGGGGGGGGGGGGGCGTTTTAGTCTTCAGTTGGCCCATCAGCAAGCCAGATCCCGGTTTTCCAGCTGTCCTTGGGGTGAAAGGGGCAGCACGTGGAGCCTGCAGAACAGGCAGGAAACCACGCTTTCCCGCGGATCCCGGCATGCCCCGAGCACCCTCCTGGGCGACGCCCCCACGTGCCGGCTTCCGAGTGGCTTCCGAGTGGGACCGACACTATAAGGGCTCCCCTCCTAAAACTGAGGATTCGCTTCTCTTCTGGAAAGGAGACACGTTAGGAATCATTACAAGAAAAGTCACCTCAAACATTCACAGCATTCAACGAATAGGACAAGATCAGGTTTTTTCTTTTTACTGGTTTATAATAATCTTAAAAACCCCATCACACCCATAAACCACCACAGGTGAGCAGATGAGGGAGCTGGAGATGAATGCTACAGTGTGTGGACGGTGTAGGGAATCCGGGTATTCCCTAGGGGCGGTGTGGGATGGAGGCAGGGAATGTGGGTAGGAGGCCCTGGCTTGGACCCTTATTGCTGGTTGGGGGTTGGCTGGCAGAGGAGGGAGAGGGGCTCAGGGTGAACTAGGAAACATCTCACACCAAAGGCAAGGGGCAGCTGGGAGGCGGGCACAGGGAGGGGTCACAGTACATTTTTCCATGCAGACTAGGGGTGGGAGTGAGAGCTTCAGAGATTTGCACCCCTACACAGGAAGAGATTTGAGGGTCCGAGGTTAGATTTAAAGCCCCCAAGTTGGTGTCTGGTCCAATTTCCTAAGATGGCAGCTCACCTTTCGGGGAGAGGCATTGGAAAAACTTACAGCAAAACTATCTGGTTTGGAGATCAAGCAAGGGATACGGGGAGGTGGTGGTGCTCTTTGACTCTGAGAAGGGAGAACCGGAAGGGGCCCTGGGTGAGACGGCGGCGGTCAAGCCTTGGGAGAAGGCGCTGCGCCAGGAGCTGCAGGTGCTCCTGAGGGCTCAGGGACAGGGAGGTACCAGTGTTCACAGATGGCAGGAAAACAATCAGGGAAATAACTTAGGATTTCATGTTGCTATCATTTGGCATAACACAATCAGGCATTTTTTTCTTTTTCTTTTTTTTTTCTCTTTTTAAATATAAGGCAACTTGCCAACACATAATTTAAAAACTGGTCTTCAGTCACATTGCTTCAGATCACTAGAGAATTTCTGGCTAAAGAACAGTGGATAGTATAGTAAACAAAACCCCAAATCTTAAATAAGAACATCAGCTCACATTCCCCAGAGACAAGAGGAAAGGAAAGGGTTTTTTTGGTTTAAAAAAAAAAAAAAAAAGGCAGAGCCCAACTTTAAAAAAAGGGGGCAAAAAATTACAAAACATGATCTAAACTTAAAGTTACAGAAAAGTTTTAAAATTTCTAGCCAACTACTTGCCACTTGGGAATGAAACACGTGGAGCATGGGGTGGAGGATGGGCACGTGGAGGGTGGGCGCGGGCAGGAGGGGCTGCTTCCAATGTAGGTCCGCCTCCAGCTGTTAGAACCGTGCTCATTTGGTAAAGGAAGAATTCAAAGAGCTTAAGGCTTTGTGTTTTTTTTTTTTCTTTCTTTCTTCGTTAAACTGAGGGGCTGCAAAAGGAGGCGACTAGAGGGTGAATGTACCTGTGGGGCCGCTCACACAACGCTACTCAAACCCACACTACATTCATACAGAAACAGGACATTTAAAACTTACAGTGTAGAGCAATATTCTTAGCCAGTGTACAGAGAACCAAATGCATTTTAACTTTTTTTTTTTTTTTGGTGTTTTTAATTCCCAACTCCAATGTGATCATCCGTTACCTACCTAATTCCTCAAGATCCTATTTTGTTTTGTTTTGCTTGTGTTTCGGAGGGGTGAGGAGGACGGGAGCAGCAGGTGAGCTGGGAGAGAGACAACAGTGAGAAAGGGATCTTGGGTGTGCTGGACGGTCACTACCTTTCTCTAGGACTGGAAAGGTGTGTCAGGAACTAAGATACCAACACAAAGACACATTTTCCCCCCAGGTCTCAAGGCTGTGGCCACGTGCCTCCGGGGCGCCCTTGAGTGTAGCAAGGACAAATGCCGAGGCTCTGGAATCATGCAGATGTAAAGTAAAGCCCTGAGGAATGGAGCGGGGTGGGAGGGGGTGAAAACTAGGTCAGTTTTTGAGATCTTTGGGTGAATAAGGAAGTAACTTCCAGAGCACTTGGGAAGTCTGGGTTCTTAGTCCCAAAGAGAGGCAGACAGGGAGAGGCCTAGCTTAAGGGGCTGGGGACCTACAGCCACCTCACTAGGGCCCTTCCTTACCCACACCTCAGTCCTAAGGAAAACAGAGGTGCAAGAAAAGACAGGAGGTGGCTGGTGGGAAGCCGCCAAGGTGGAGGGACTGATAGGCAGCAGAGAGAAAAGCCTGGAGTTGGGGTTAGGTCGTAAAACCCAGAAGTTGCTAGGGATGGTGGAGGGGAGGGTGAGGGCACAGGGGATCCCCCGCGGTCCTCAATTAGATCCCACCAAATTCCCTTTTGTAGACCTCTAAGGACGATCACATTGGAGCAGCGAAAACTCTGAAACTATCCAATTACCCAAAAGTAAGTCTAAACCTAGGAGGGTGATGTATGATGTGTAGCTTGTGGAGGGCACCCGAGCTACCTATCTATACCCAGGGTGCTGAATATGAAGATTTCGACTATCTGCGGGATCAGGGGCTCGGTTGCCAGGGGCTCGGTGGGCCTTGCTCAGCATGGCCAGGCTCTGTTCTCGGAAGCAGGCCTGCTGGAAATCCCCGCTTAGGTAATCCACCGTCTGCATCAAGCTGTTCTGGCTTGCCACTGGACCGCCCCCGGCCCCTGCTCGGTAGTGGGCCCCAGCAGCCGTCCCACAGTCAAGGGGTGCACCCGTGGGCTGCCCACCATGGAACGGCATGGCGAGGTCCTGAGACCCCGAGCTGTCGCTATTGGGAGTGGGCAGAATGTTGTTCCACAGGGGTTGGAAGTAGTGACCATTGGGGTAGGCCAGTGGGGCCGCCAGGCCGTTGACGGGTGGGGACGGGGTTGGCTTCTCCAGGGGTGGCTTCAGATGGAAGGGCTGTGCCAGGCAGAGTTCCTGCGGGTAGGCAGGGGCCTTGCCCACAAAGCCAGGCCCTGCCAACTCGCGTCCTGCTGCGTGCTTGCCTGTCAGGCCAGGGGCCGGCGTCCCACCGGCCTCACTGCACATCTGCTGAAGGTGGGCCAGCTGGTGCTGGTTCCAGGCGACTGGCTTGAGGTCGCTAGGGTAGCCAGCGGGGGCTCGAGAGATGCCCGTGGGCAGGTTGACAGGGCCCGTGGCAGGCAACGCGGCTGTGGCCGCGTGGGTGTGCTCCATGGGATTGACCACACATGAAGGCATTGGTGTGGGGACGCTGTGGGTCGACACCCGGGTGCTTGCATTGATGAGCAGACTGCGACTAATGGGGCTGGGGTTGGCGATCTGGCCCTCACACACTGAGGTAGTGCTGATGCCTGCCCTCGTCTGGCAAAACTGGTTGATCTGGTGCACGATGCTGCTCAGGTCCGGGGGCTGGCTGTGCTGCAGGGTGGCCGCCATCGAAAGGGGGATAGTTGAGGTAGACACGGTCACATTCGGGGGGGCATCTGAGTCTGGCATCTTCCGGCCTCCATGCAGCAAGGGATTGGGGGGGTGCTGGAGACCCTGGTGAGACAGGGCCTGAGGGTGGACCAAGCCCTGGGTTTGGGACATGGGCTGAGGGTGGCCCAGGCCCTGAGGCTGCTGGAGGCTCTGAGGGTGGGACAGCGCCTGGGGTGGCGGGATACCCTGAGGGTGCTGCAGCGTCTGGGGAGGGGCATGGGCCAGGGTCTGTGCATGCTGCAGGGCCTGCTGGCGGGCCAGAGCCTGGGCCTGGGGGTGGGCTAAAGTGCTGGGTGCCACAGTAGCATAGGGTGCCACTGGGGGGTTCATGATGGCCTCAGGGAGCAATCGGGCTCGGGTGCCGTCAAAGTCCTTGAGTATGCTTTTGGCTGGCACTTTGACAATGGCAAGCAGGCCTGCCTTGGTGGCTGCCTGAGTCGGGTAGGGGCTGTAGCGCTGGGCTGATGTGTCGAGGCCGTTCACAGTACGACGAACGTGTTTCCGCTGGGGAACCTTCACACTGTTGGGGAAGATTTTTATAGTCAGTGGGTTGTTTGCGACCTTCTTAGCATACGCGTCCAATTCGGCTGGGGTAGGATAGTGAGCAGCTCTCATTTTCTGTGTAGTGTCCCCTAGAGAGAGAGAAGGGTAAGGAGAGCAAAGAAGGAGAGGGAGCTCATCAGTGCCAAGCCAATTAGCCCTTCTAGATTCCCGCTTTGAGGGCCTAGGGTGGAGTAGGGGTTAACGAAGTTAGATGCAGCCTCACCGAGCCCCCAAGTAACGGCTAACGTTCGGTCAGTGCTCACAACTGGCCAGGCCTTGTGCCCAAGTGACAGGCCATCTCGGCTGAGTCCTTGCTACTGCTTTAGAAGGCAGATACTATCAGGATTCTCCTTTATAAATGAGGCCACCAAAGATCAGAAGAGCAGAGCAACTTTCAAAGTCCCGGACTTTGGAGAGCCTGAACCTGGCCAGTTCCCACAGAAGTAACTGAAGGTTGCTCCTCTGAGTGGAACTCTCTCCATGTTCCTACCAGCCCATGCTGGCCTCGGCAGCGAAGGCTCTAGGCAGATGCCCTCCCTGGTAGAGAGGGCACCCGGAGTGACTACTCCTCAGTCTGCAGCAGCCGGCGAGGCAGCAGCTTTCTCTGGTGCCTTGGCAGCTAGGGCGCCATCCCCACTGGGTGGGCATCCTGGCTCGGCTAACAGGAGGCCTTCTTTTCAGAAGCAGAGGAATACGCTGCCAAGACCCCTCCCCCAGCCTTAGGCCACAAGTTCACTTTTGTTTACCGCTTACCCTCTTCTGCCTGACTGGGAGAAGATCAAAAGGCTTTATTTACTGCCTCGTGGGGGGTGACAATAATGACAGGGCAGCAGGGAGGGAACTGAGAAGAAAGGTTTCAGAGAATCTTTAAGTCCTGAGAGCCAAAAATAGTCTGTATTTGGCCCTTGTCAGCTGTCACTTTCCAAAATGAAAGAGGAAAAACCTGCCTTCCTTTGGAGCTGCGGAAATACCCACTCAATGCGCCTCATTAATGTTAACAGTTTCTTTGTTCCCATCTCCAGGAGTCACCCGGCAGGGGGCTCCAGCGGATGCTGGACTTCCAGTAAAAAAGGAAAACGTTCAGAGAACAAGAGCTCTTTAAGGATGTCAGGCTCCCGCAAAAGGTCTCAGCTCTGTTGTCCTCCCCTGAGGTAGGGTTTCTCCCAAGTATACACAGAAGGTGCTTAATAAAGGCGTGCTAAGTACCCACCCAGTGTGCGCCCGCAGAAGGAAGGGGCTTGGCGGGGAGCCCAGGCTCAGCGAGCTAACTCCCACCCTCGTTCCTCGCCCTGCAGAAGGCAGCCAGGACAGAGCAGGGACAAGCCGACTGAATGCCCAGCTTGTGGCCTCCGCTGCCTCGGCCCAAGACGACTCCATTCAGTCACGTCACTGGGCATCAACTGCAAGAGAAGGGGGGCGAGGAGTGTGCCAGAAGGAAGAGGACACAGCTGCTCTCCTTTGGTGGCATTGCCGGTTAGCCTGGCAGCAACTGCTGAGAAAACGCTGCTTCTGTAGCAGGAAAAGAGAGCTGATGTCCACAAGGCACAGAGATTTGGTCCCACGCCCACCAATGCACAACTTAGCGAAAGCACAGAGCGGAAAAGCGCTGTGCGGCCAGGGCCACACGCCGCCGTGCACCAGGGACTCCCACGTGTTTAACGTCTGCTTAATGAACTGTGTGCAGACTAGATGCTCTGTCCACAGATGAAATGTTTGTAAGATGACTGATTTGGAGAAGGTCTTAAAAGGATGAATGTGACAGTGACAACTGAAGGCAAGGAGGAGAGGGAGGCAGAGAGGCCCAGAAACCTTCTGTCAGCTAGGCAGTACTAGCTGGTGAGCAGAATCAAAGCCCTGACAGCAGAGTCTGAGTTCTGCTGCTGCTTACAAGCCACTGACCCTCAATGGGCTTCAGTCTCCATAAAGTGGGACCTTTTTGTGACCCTTATTACATTCTCCTGGACAAGAAAATACCAAAAAAAGTCTGGGACTGCTGAGAGACCGTCCCTCAAGACACCACAATTCCATTAGAAGCTGCACAGGTCAGCCACTGCACTCAGGTGTCTGACTGGTCAAGATCCCGTGACACCCTAGCCCAGTACCTTGCCCGGAGCAGCTCAGTGAGCGCCATCACAACAGATTCTACACTGACTGAACAACTCCGGGCTCAGTTGAGCAATGGCAGTCAGCAGCTGCTGGGTTTTATTTATAATTTTTTTTAATGTTTATTTTTTAGAAAGAGAGACACACACACACAAACACAGAGCGTGAGTGGGGGAGGGGTAGAGAGAGATGGAATAACAGAATCTGAAGCAGGCCCCAGGCTCTGAGCTGTCAGCACAGAGTCCAACGCGGGGCTCGAACCCACGAATGGCGAGATCATGACCTGAGGCAAAGTCAGATGCTTAACTGACTGAACCACATAGGTACCCCTGCTGGGTTTTAGTTCAGACAGGTAATATAGGTCTGCCTCTGGGCTTTTCTTCTTGAAGGCCAGGTGTGAGAGAGGTACAGTGACTTCCTGAATAATAGAGTTCCTTTGTTCCAAGTCCACATCAACTCTGAGGGTGTTTTTTTTTTTTCCTCCTAGCAGAGGCAGAAGGTAGCTTGGCCTGATTCAGGAGTATGGAATGAGACACTTATACCTGACTGGTTCTCTTTTAGTTCTCTTTACCCTGTTTCTGCTGATGTTGACCGTGGTGATGAGAATAGTCATATGAAAGAATCAGAATCAAAAAGAAATAAGAATGGGAAGGGTGGATATAGGCTACAGTATCTTTGTTTTGTTTTGAGAGAAGGGGCGCAAGTTAGTAAGGGGAGAATCCCATGAGGGGCAGAAAAAGGGAGAGGAAGAAATAGAGAAGCAGGGCACAAGCTTACCCGATACAGGGTTCGAACCCATGAACTGTGAGATCAGGACCTAAGCCAAAATCAGATGCTTAACTGACTGAGCTTAGCCCTTAAAAAAAAACAAAAAACCAAAAACCAAGTTTTCTGAACACTTTCTTATCTCAGTCCCACAGGGCACCCTGGAACCTTGCCTTCGTCTGTAACCTCTTCCCCTAAGTGTACAGCTAACACAAATACCATGGCTTCGTAAGCTATTCATTCATTCACTCACTCATTATTTTGTAAAGTAAGCTCTATGCACAAGTAGGCCTCAAACTCACAACTCCAATATGAAGAATCACATACTCTACCAACTAAGTCAGCCAGGTGCCCCTGCAAGGAACTTATTTAAATAGCTGGTACCAAAGGTCATCAGTCCAGAATAAGGCAGTGGAGAGAATAAGGAATCTGTGGTTAGAACAAAGAGAGATCCAGACTCAAGTACTGGCTTTATTAGCTCCTGAGACTCAGGGTCTCAGTGACTCCTTTATAGATTTTTAAATAATGTTCATCTATTTTTGAGAGGCGGGGCAGGGGGGGATAGCCGGGAAGGGGCAAAGAGAGAGGGAGACACAGAATTGGAAGCAGGCTCCAGGCTCTAAGCTGTCCACACAGGGCCCAATGTAGGGCTCTAACCCACGAACAGCAAGATCATGACCTGAGCCAAAGTCAGATGCTTACTGACTGAGGCACCCAGGTGCCCCAACCACTCTTTCATTTATAAACAGGAATGATACCTGCTGTTGTACCTCACATAATCATTAAGATCAAGAGGTTCAACGAATAGGAAAAAGGTCTGCAAACAGGAACCATGCTTATCAAAAGTTATTATTCAAGGATAGCAGGTTTGGTTGAATGTGCACATAAAGAGGAAAAAGTAACCTGACCAAGAAAGCACGCTGGGCTTGAGTCTGGGAGTTAAATGCAGCAGAAAGCACTGTTGTCTACACCATGGACTGGGGGGTAGAGGGGGCAATCCCCTTGAATCCCAGCTTCCCCACAGGGGCCTCCCTGTTTATCCTATTTTGAAGGTCAGAAGACAAGTGCCATATGCAGCAGGAAACTATCAATAGATGGAGAGGCCCCAGGCACTGTGTTTCAAATACTCCACTTTGGAGTCTGATCCAAGTATGACTTCTAGCCGAGTCTAGAAGTTCTAGCAGAACAGTAATGTGACACTGGCAAGTGCTACTCTATCCCTTCTCCTTAAAAGAAAGAGAAGAGTCTCTCATATGGAATTATTGAGGAACAAATGAGAACAAAGATTAAAAAAAATAAAACAGTGCCTGGCATACAGTAAGCACTCAACAAATATTAACTAATTTCTGAGATTTCTATGGGTTTATCCAGTTACTGGGTCAATTCACCATTTCCAGGCCCTTCCACTAGGGGGCAGATAGGCACAGAAAGTAGTAGTAAAACTGGGTGATTTTTATACTGCTACTCTACAGTGAAGGAGGTCAAAGTTGTCTAAAAGATTATTTGAGGACCATAAACCTTTTGTCATTTCAGCCATTCACCCAGAAATATTATGGATATAACTGATAGTGAGCTGGGGAAGTAGGAGCAGAGGTTTGGGGTTAATGGGAAAAAAAAGTGTTCAAAAACACATTTTTTGGTGAATTGGGAAAAGACGGGTCAGAGGAAATTTTGCCAAATAAAGTTCCAAAACAGCTGAGAACTCTCAAAGCAAGTGACAGCATGGAATATAAAATCTAGAAAAGGAGGGCATCCACCTAACCCCAACTGTGGTCCTGTATCAAATGCAAGATGTTCAAAACCAAGATGTTCCTGGGGCACCTGGGTGGCTCAGTCGGTTAAGCGCCCGACTTTGGCTCAGGTCATGATTTCCTGGTTCGTGGGTTTGAGCCCCACGTCGGGCTCTGTGCTGACAGCTAGCTCAGAGCCTGGAGCCGCCCACTCTGACCCTCCCCTGCGTGCATGCGTGCGTGTGTTAAATAAAAACATTTAAAAATAAATAAAAACAAACCTGGAGCCTGTTTCAGATTCCGTATCTCCCTCTCTCTTTGACCCTCCCCTGCTCATGCTGTGTGTGTGTGAAATAAATAAAAACATTAAAAAAAAAATAAAAACTAACCAAGATGTTCCTTAATCCGGACTGCCCCATGGCAGGATGGGAAATGTGTTATATCCTCCTACACACATAGAAAAGGAAAGGGAGATAAGAAAATGGAGTGGAAGGGACCAATCCTGTGATTCTGTACATGTGGTAGGTTAAGCCTGGGGAAGGCGATTAGCCAGGTGACTTAAAGAGCTGGCCAAGAAGCCATCTCCTGACAATATAAAGCACAATAATCTATAAATATCTGTATCCCCTCCCCACCCCACCAGATACCAAGCTCTGTGTTCCTTAATTTTTTTTAAATTTTTAATGTTTTTTATTTATTTTTGAGAGACAGAGAGAAACCAAGCGAGCAGGGGAGGGTCAGAGAGAGACGAGACAGAATCCAGAGACAGGCTCCNAGAGAGAGAACGTGTGAGCAGGGGAGGGTCAGAGAGAGAGGGAGACACAGAATCTGAAAGAGGCTCCAGGCTCTGAGCTAGCTGTCAGCACAGAGTCCGACGTGGGGCTCAAGCCCACAAACCATGAGATCATGACCTGAGCTGAAGTTGGACACTTAGCCGACTGAGCCACCCAGGCGCCCCCAAGCTCTGTGTTTCTAACAACTTGTAAGACCCTCCTGAGGATGAGGGGCAGGGAAAGAAGAGCACAGTCACAAAACTGGTTCTCAGGTCTCTATAGCTGAGAGGCCTGGGTTCTGAGCAGGACTTAGTGCCGGTTCCAAAAGGGAAGAGTTTATGCTCCATCTCATCGTAAATGTTCAATGCTAACACCTACAAGTCACAGGGCAGAATTGTTTTTCTTATACATTTTGGGAGAGGTGAAAAGAAAGCAAGTAAGCCTAAAACCTCATCAGGTTTTCTTCTCTGTAAAGGCTTGGGTACAGTTAAGCATAGTAACCAAGTGAGACAAAGGGATTCTGATACACTATTCCCCAGACAGACAAGCCTGAAACCAGGGAAGGTTATCTCAATTCTTGAATAAAAATTTGAGGACAGTGGTTGGCAGAGGCTGATTTGGGAAGGAGTGGAGACTCAAAGTCAGCACCCAAGATAAAGCTGTCAATATGCCTTTCTTCCCAAATGGCTCCCCCCCTGATCCTCCATCTCTGGGTGTAAAGCTCTTTGAGTACAGGAAGGAACCTAGAAGAAAGTCAGCGAGCTACTCTGTCATGTCATGCTTCCAAGTAAACTCCCTTCTCCAGTTGTGTCCCTGCACCCCAGAACCAATCAAAATGCAGTTAGTGTGCAGATTTCAGTGGCCAGGGAGTACAGACAACTTTATCACCTAATCATCGTTTACTGAAGAGAAAGATGGTACAGCATGGCATAGCATGCCTAATTGGGTCAGGTGGCTGTAGAAGGAAGACTGTTAAGTTTCAGCTTTGTCATTACAGCAACTTGATTCGTTGGCCAAATTCCAGAACTCGTCAGGCTCTGGGTCTTCCTCTCCTTCAAAGAAATTAAGTCAAGAGGCTAGACTATTTTTAACTTCTAGAGATGATCTCACAAAGCAGGGGTCGGCAAACTACAGCCTGTGGGCCAAAATATACCTGGTGTGTTTCTGTAAAAAGGTTTATCATAACACAGCCACACTCATTTGTTTATGTGTTGTCTATAGCTGCTTTAGCCCTACAACAGTAGATACAACAGGGACCATATGGCCCACAAAGCCTAAAATATTTGCTATCTGGCCCTTTACAGAAAAAGTTTACCAACCTCTGTCATAAAGGATTCAGGGAAAGTGCTGAAGCACCTTTTCTATTAAAGGGTAAGCCTAAATGTCTCAGTGATTTCCCCCTTTTGCTCTAAAAGGAAGGTCTTTCCCAAATTTAGGGCCATTTTTATACTTGAAGACATTGTACATGGTAATGAGCTAGGAATAGATTCTTTTCCTTGCATATCATTGTAGTGCAGGGACAGAAGCCAGGAATCTGGGAAAATATGAGGCATAAAGCTCCAATTCCAGCCAGTTTAAGACAGGAATCTGGGGCGCCTGGCTGGCTCAGTCAGTAGAGCATGTAACCCTTAATCTCCTTCATCTCAGGGCCAGGAGTTCAAGCCCCACACTGGGCATAGAGCTCACTTTAAAAAAAAAAGGACAGGAATCTACTAGTTTTCAAAAGCTCAATCTTTTGGGCAAGCTTATTAGCAGGAATATACCCAGAAAGACAGAAAGCTATCTCCCTATCCCTATCTCAATTTACGTGTAAACTGAGGTCATTGGCTCAGCAGACAGCAAAACCAAAGGGAACTGTCTGTTTCCATGGTAGAGAATGCTAAGAAAGTCCAAAACAACAGAACAGGGTAAATAGTTTGTTTCCAAGATACAGTAAGTAATCAAGACTGTGAGTTTCACTGAATTCCTCATGGGGGTTTCAAACTGAAAGGTGACATATATATATCTATATATAGATAGTTGATATATCTAGATACATCTATCTATCTATATATAGATATAGTTGGTGCTCAACAGATAGCTAGCAGCAACAATTACAATTAAGATGCTGGACACTGGGGAATTCTAGTATTTAAGAGGATCTCTCTGATCAGAAAAGTGTTCACATTGGTGACAAGTTTTATAGCTGCTTTCTTGCTGTCTGTGCTGAAGAATATTTTGGAAGTACCAAAGTTCACAGTCAACATACCCCTGATGTGCCTCTGGGATTACTCAAATGTAGGGACGAAATAAGGATCACGTCCTACCCTGGAATCCAGATTACTTACATTTCTGAAGTCCAGTGTTCATCTGCGTGTGAGGAAGAAGCTGAAAGGACAGGTCACCTGGCCCTGGTAGACAGGCTAGCATGGCAGACTGGCATCAACACAACATGGGGCAGTCACTCACACTGCAATGAACACAAAAACAAGGTCACAGAATACAGGGCAACTCACTCAAGGAAGATACCAGGGACATCGGATATGAGCAGCAGAGGCCCAAGTTTAGATAGATAAGCAATTTAATTAGCAGGATGTTGGTTGAAAATATATCTACGCCTTTATCTGCAGCAACAATTTGCCCGTTACTATGGCTAAAATTATGTTTCAGTCAGCACAGATACATGGGCGGGGGGGATAAAACCTGGAAATACCTATCCACACAGATAACTGGAGAGTAAAGTGCATTGGTATAAAGTGTTTTACAGTTCACAAGCTTTAGATGCACCCTTTCGGCATCTGCATTTCCTGTAGATGGCCTCTCCCTGCTGCTCTTGGAGAGGCCCCTGGAGTTCCCATCCAGATACAGGACATGCCAGCTCTCATCTGGGTCCCAGCTCCTAAGGCAAGAGCAGAATGGCTAGGGCAGATTCTAACTGACGTGAAAGGAAAAATGCCTTCTCCGTGAAAACAGAACAGGGTTCCTGAAGAGAGCTGGCGCTAACAAAGCCTAAGAAGGCCTGGCTCAGTCTATTTACAGGCCTGGTTGGGGCAGGGGCAGTCAGACATTGCCAGAGGCAGTGCAGTATGTGAGCTGCAAAGGCACCCAAAGTCCAACTTGCTATGGCAGAAATCTGAGCTCACTTTTAGAAGGAAGAAGGGGCAAAGCGTCCTAGGAGACGCAATTAACTACTGTTAAAGCAAATCTGTTTCTAATTTCTGGGGATTTACCTTTCCTATTGTCTACCAAACAATTAGACCCCCTTGACCCCAGAGAACAAATCTGCATTGTTCCCAGAGTAAATCAGTGAGGTGGCAGGCTGCCGGCAACCCTCTCCAGGCAGGTAACCCTGCCATCATATCAAGACGGCATGGTTTCATCTGTGATGTCTTCCAGCAAGACCTGCCCCAGAAAGCGGCGCTGATGTGGCCTCCAGGGAAGAGCAAGGCAAGCTCCCTGTGTGCCAAGGACTAAGCTTTTCTCAAATAAATATATTCTACTAAAATACATGAAATTCCTTTCCCATACTGCAAACCCCAGAAATCAGAGTGGCTATATTAAAGCTCTAATCCCAACAAAAGCAGAGTGGGGGGTGGGGGGGGGGAAGCTCTTAAATTTTAAAAAAAGACCACAAACCCTCTTTGTTTCTCTCTGAAGGGCCCTCCCAGCTATGTGAAACTACCTTGTCGGCAGTGTACCTGAGAGCTCCAGCTTGCAAGGCCACGTAGCTGAAAAGACACTCTGTAAAAGAGGCTGCTCAAACTGTGTCTAAGACAGCAACCACAGAAAGAACTGAAGCTTGAATGCTTTAGTGAGAAGAGAACTGCCCAAGAGTTCNGTGGAAGCTCTTAAGTGTTAAACAAAGACCACAAACCCTCTTTGTTTCTCTCTGAAGGGCCCTCCCAGCTATGTGAAACTACCTTGTCGGCAGTGTACCTGAGAGCTCCAGCTTGCAAGGCCACGTAGCTGAAAAGACACTCTGTAAAAGAGGCTGCTCAAACTGTGTCTAAGACAGCAACCACAGAAAGAACTGAAGCTTGAATGCTTTAGTGAGAAGAGAACTGCCCAAGAGTTCTGGCACAGATTCAGCCTTTTCAGGTCTCCGGTGCTGGGATCACAGAACCTACGCAGGGCATCAACTGCAGCTCCTCAAGAAATAAAAAGGCTTCTGTTGGGGTCAAATGACTGAGGTACAGTTTACAATCCCTTCTCTTGTGAATGCTGTTCTCTGTTTAATAACCTCTCCCCTACGGTCCTAATGTAGGAGAAGGCAAAATCCAAGGGAAGGAAGGGAATTAACAAATATTGGAGGCTAATATTATGAAATAGGCTCTATCAGGGGCATTAGTGATGTTTTCTCAATTAGGTCTCCCAGCCTTTCCTGGAGACAGGTAATAATTCCACACGTCACCTGTCATGTCATCATCTCTCGCCTGGATTACTACAATAGCCTTCTAAATGGTTTCCCTGTTCCACCCTTGCCCCTATCACCCAATCTACTATCCACACAGCAGCCAGAGTAATTTATTTAATTAGAAATCGTATCAGTTCAAAAACCTCCAATGGTTTCCCATCTCCCACAGAATAAACTACAAAATGCTAACTAGTCCATAAGGCCTCCATGATCTGTCACTACTACTTCTCTGACCTCATTTTCTAAAAAATTTTTTTAATGTTTTATTTATTTCTGAGAGAGACAGCTGAGCAGAGGAGGGTCAGAGAGAGAGGGAGACACAGAATCTGAAACAGCCTCCAGGCTCTGAGCTAGCTGTCAGCACAGAGACTGATGAGGGGCCTGAACCCATGAACCGTAAGATCATGACCTGAGCCGAAGTCGGACGCTCAACCAACTGAGCCACCCAGGCACCCCTGACCTCATCTTCTAACCTCCCATGCCCCTCTTTCAGATTCCACTTTCAGCCACAGTGGTCTCCTTGCAGCTCCTCCAATGAACCAAGCACACTTCTACCTCCATGCTTTGTACTCCATCTGGACAGCAGCAGTACTGTGATGACGGAGGTACAGAGGACACATTCACTAAGCTGTCCTGCAGATACACTCTTAACCTCTACTTTCTGGAAGGAACCATCTAGCATGATCACCACTATCTCAGACATACCTATTAAATCTTGATGTCTACAACCAGGAAGAGATGAGTGTGGGAAGTTGTGGATCCTAAGAGTTGACCATAATATACTGCACCTCAAACCACAACTCTGGATTTCCAATAGGAAGAGGAGGCAATTAAACCAGTTAAACGGGGGCAAAGACACATTATGGATTTACTGATAGTGACCAAAGGAGCAAAAATAATAGGTGAATTCTGTAAAGACTCCAGAGAGTCGGGGCACCTGCGGCTCTTGATCTCAGGGTTGTACGTTCGGGCCCAACGATGGGTGTAGACATTACTTTTAAAAAAAGAAAAAAAGATGGGGCGCCTGGGTGGCTTAGTCAGTTAAGCGTCCGACTTTCGCTTAGGTCATGATCTCGCGGTTCGTGGGTTCGAGCCCTGCGTCAGGCTCTGTGCTGACTGCCAGCTCAGAGCCTGGAGCCTGTTTCAGTCTGTGACTCCCTCTCTCTCTGACCCTCCCCTGCTCACGCTGTCTCTCTCTCTCCTAGAAATAAATAAAAATATAAAAAGAAAAAAAGACCCCAGAAGATCAAGTTTTTTTTTTTTTTTTTTATTCTTAATTTTTTAAATTTCTGAGAGAGGGAGAGAGGCAGTGTGAGCAGGGGAGGGTCTGAGAGAGAGGGAGATACAGAATGGGAAGCAGGCTTCAGGCTCTGAGCTAGCTGTCAGCACAGAGCCCGACGCGGGGCTCAAACCCACAAACTGTGAGATCATGACCTGAGCTGAAGTCGGACGCTTACCCGACTGAACCACCCAGGCGCCCCAGAAGATCAAGGTTTAGTTTGGGCAGTAGGGGGTGAATGAGGAAGAAAGACAGCAGAGCTTGGGGCCCTCCTGATAATGTCCCCAGCAGGAACCACCCAGCAACTCTAGAAAACTCATCACTGAGACTGCTAAGACTACAGCCCCTAATTTGTGACCCTTTCTTTAAGAGTTCAAGGCTCTACCTGCCATCCCTTCCAAAACACTGCTCTCTGTACTAAGGAGGTCTTCAAGCCCCTTGACCAGTTTCACTTAAGAATCGGATTCTGCTATGGCAAGGAATATGGCAAAGTCATGAGGGTTGTGGTGAAACAGGACAGAAACAATTCCCTTCCACAACCCATTCTAGAAAGAAGGGATGTGCAGTATAAAGTACTCCTGCGGAAGCCTGGCAGCTGAGCACAGGCCTTTTCTTTAAAAACTTCAAACCACCCACACATTCTGATTACCACCTGGCTTTTTCTAAAAAGCAAATTCCAATATAATTTTACAGTTGACACTTCCAGAAGCCCCAGTAGAGCCAGAAATCAACACTAGCACTACCTCCTGAAGAGGGCTCAAAATTCAAGTCCTGACTTCTAAAACAGAATCAAGAAGTAATCTAAAGCTCAGGCCAAGTGAGCTGCAGACATTACAGAGGGTAAAAAAGATCTCCTTGGCAAAGCCTCTCTGTGAGCTCTCAGCCAGCCTTCCTACCGCCAGCTGGCCTGCTCCCTAAGCAGAAGGACTATGGTATCACAGTACGCCCAGAACGAAGGTGTTCAAACTCTGCTAGGGCACTTACACCAGAGCTAGCATTTCCAGACTATCTCTGAGGAACAAAACCCTTGTGCCCACTGGGAAAATTCAAAAGTACTTTAATCTGCCCTCCCACCCACCCCTACCCCAGTCAGA
>NW_027551561.1:4687489-4770110 GCF_008692635.1 Crocuta crocuta | reverse complement strand
GTCAGAAGACTGCCAACACTTACATTAGAGTTGTGATGTCACACTCTGCTTTCCTGGGTGGCGTCTGATAAAGGACTATCTCTACCACAGGGCAGGGCTGCACAGGTAAGAAAACCTCGGCTGTGTCTGTGCTACTTGTCCCTGCTTATGTTTAAGACCACTGAAAGGTACAGAGAGGAGGAGAGAAGATAAGGTACTGGAAAAGGGATTTATTTTTACTCAGGGGGCTCGAGGGTGAGGTGAAGTAGTCTATAGCCATCATTTCCAGCCCAGTTTCAACACCCACAATCCACTGCCTCCCACTACATTTGTTTGCCAATTTTCTCTCCCGTTTTCCCTTCCCTGCAACCCCTTACACCTTCAGAAAGAACCCTCTTCCCTCCCAGTAGAAACTGATTCATGCTGTGGTTCAAAAATATGAATCTGCCATTGTGGTCTTGAGAGAGAACAGGTACAGAGCACGGGGAGAGAGAGAATCCTAAGCAGGCTCCAGTGTCAGCAAAGAGCCTGACGTGGGGCTCAATCTCACACACCTTGAATCATGACCTGAGCCAAAATCAAGAGTCAGACGTGTAACTGACAGAGCCACCCAGGTGCCCCCCATGTATATGCATCTTAAGAGAATATGATTAACACTGAGAAACTGCATTAATTTAAGAGTCCTTAGTATCTCTGATTAAAGCCTTCTCATCCATGAGCTAAAGGCTTATCTAAAAAGACTACTTTTTGGGGTGCCTGGGTAGCTCAGGCAGTTAAGTACAGTCATCCTGAGATAGAGCTGGGCGTGGAGCCTGCTTAATTTAAGATTCTCTCTCTCCCTCTCCCCTGCTCACCTGCATGTGCTCCCTCTCAAATCAATCAACCAATCAATAAAACAAAAAGACTACTTTCTGATAATGGGGAAAACCATTTTATCCTACAGCTCTCTTTTCCTTTACTCCTGGGGTCTAAGAAATTAGGCTAAAACCTAAGGGAAACACCAAAACAGTGCTCTGGGGAAAATAAACAGGGCAAAAGAGAGCAAAAATTACATGTTTATCAAATCAGACTTTGCAAAATCAGTCATCTTTATGGTCTGTTACAATAAAACAATTTATTCAACAGGTAATTTTTGTCAGTCCAGGTTTAACTGTGAATTTCTAGCTGAACTGTACTTTTCACTAATTACCCAGCCTGAATAAAGTTCAGCCACTGCTAAAGGCATCTATTTTTAACCCATAAGGAAGCTAAAATTCACTTGGAATTGTGACCTCACAATTCTGGGGGGTGGGGGTGCAGGTAGCTAATGCTCAATCCGGGCTTTTAAAAAAATTTTTTTAACTCAACACATTTTTTAAATTTTTATTTTATTTTGAGAGAGAGGGAGCACACGTGAGCACATGAGTAGGGGAAGGATAGAGAGAAGGAGAATCCCAAGCAGGCTCTGCACTGTCAGCACAAGGCCGATGGGGGGACTCAAGCTCAGAAACTCCAAGATCGTGGCCTGAGCAGAAATCATGACTGAGCCACCCAGGTGCCCATGGGCTTTTTAAAATTTTTATTTATTTTCATTTTTTTCAAGTAACCTCTACAACCAATGCCAGGCTCTATCTCAGGATCCCAAGAACAGAGTCACATGCTTCAGGGACTGAGCCAGGCAGGAACCTCTGGGCTTACTTTTTTGAAAGCCTAGAACTACCTCTACCGCAAANGAGATCATGACCTAAACGAAAGTCGGACGTTTAACTGACTAAGCCACCCAGGCGCCCCTCAACTTTTATTTTTTAAAAATTTGTACGTCTTTATTTCATTTTTGAGAGACACAGAGAGTGAGTGTGGGAGGGGCAGAGAGAGAGAGAGGGAGACACAGAATCTGAAACAGGCTCTAGGCTCTGAGCTGTCAGCACAGAGCTTGACGCGGGGCTCAAACCCATGGACCGTGAGATCATGACTTGAGCCAAAGTCAGACACTTAGCCTACTGAGCCACCCAGGAGCCCCACTAACTACCCTTTAGAACCTATCACACAACAAGTCGTCTCCCTGTCCTGGGTCCCACCCTATCCTAGTCCCAAAAGGTACTTTCTCTACTAGTGCTTTTCTTCAGCAAGGATGCTCTTTCTGGATCTTCTTATTTAACTCATTCATGACCCAGTGCTTTCTCTTGAATGTGTTATTCAGGTGCTAGAAAGTATTCTCCCTGAGCATATTAAACTTTCAACTTGAGTGTGTGGGAGCTTCCTAAGACCAGAACCTTTTATTTATCCTTCTAAGTTAGGGTGTCAGGAACAAGATTATCACATAACAGATACTGAATATCACTAGCTCACATTCCTGAAGAATAGTATATACTTTAATGTCACACTCTGGAAACTATCTGAATTTACATCCTTGAATCATATAGATAACACAAGTGCCAGTAAGTGCCTGTGCATGTGTGTGTGCAGGTAACCACTCTGTGAGAGCACACCGGAGATTAAAAATGCCTGGGCAGCTCTTTCCACCTCCGGCAGCCATAATGAGAGGAGCTGCCGCCAGGTCCGCCCACCTGCAATGATAGTCCTGCAGAAGTGCTCCAGCTTCCTGATCAAACGGAACAAGCAGACATAAAGCACTGAACTCAATATTCTGAAGGCTCACAACTCCTGCACCACAAGACTGTGGGCGTGGAGGCCGGCTGACGGTAGAGGTTAGTGGTGGTCGTGAAGCTGAGATCCCACCAGTGAAAACCGTGCACCTCCTACGACTGGACCACCATGAACAAGAATGCCTGGAGCACCCTCTGCAGCATCAGCACATGGTCCTCAAGAACAAGTACTGCCCAGATCTGTGCACGGCTGCCATCCACAGAGCCAGTGCCATCCTCTGCAGCCAGAAGTCTATGATGGTAAAGAGGAAGCTGGCCACCCACCAAGAGTTCCGGAGCACCTGCGTCCCACCTCCAAAACAATGAAGATGTAAACCACCAAAAAAAAAAAAAAAAAAAAGCCCAGATAATTTTATTTATACTGTATTGAAAAGTATCATTTGATTTCTGTACTTTTTTTTTAATTTCTGTACTTTAATCTCCATTAAGTAGAAATCAGTGTTCCTAAAAACATGAAAATGAGGGCTGTGTTTATTGTAGGCAGTGAAATCAGCCTTGCAATTTTTCATTATGGTATGTAATAGGCTTGAGTTTCTAAAGGTCTATCAGGGCCGAATCACTATAACTTAAGACGAACCATCTTAGAAAGACTGATCTCTGCATTTAACCACATTCATAACTGCAAGCCAAGCTGTCAAACTGGGTAGAATTTCACTCACAAGTACCTGAGATTGAGCCTAGCAAGACAGTGAAAACAACAAGAAAACAGAAGAAACCACTTCCACGAGATAAGACACAAATGTTGAATTTTTACCTTTTACAATTTTCTATAGAAACTGATTCTGAATCAGAAAGTTTCAAATTATTGGGGCACNTTATTATTCAGATGAGATATAACTCAACAAATATGTTACAATTTGTGGCAATTTTTAATCTTCAAAGCCCAAGTCTCACATGAGTCCATGAAAAGGTGCCCAGTGACAGATAAATCCTGAACTCACACCCAGATGGAAAAACTGAGGCAAAAGACCCAAACTGTTTTTTAAAAGGGGAATCTGTTGGGGCTGCCTGGGTGGCTCAGTTGGTTGAACGTCTGACTCCTTAAAAAAAATTTTTTTAAATGTTTATTTACTTTTGACAGGGAGAAACACAGAATATGAGCAGCAAGAGAGGGGCAGAGAGGGTGGGAGACACAGAATCGGAAGCAAACTCCAGGCTCTGAGCTGTCAGTACAGAGACCAAAGTGGGGCATAAACTCATGGAATGGTGAGATCATGACCTGAGCCAAAGTTGAACACTCAATCAACTGAGCCACCCAGGCGCCCTAAACATTTGACTCTTGACATCAGGTAAGGTGGTGATCTCACAGTCCTGGGATTGAGCCCTGTTTCAGGCTCTGTGCTGAGCATGGTTAAGATTCTCTCCCTCTGCCCCTCCTCTGCTTGCACACATGCAAGCACTCTCTTAAAATAAACTTAAAAGATTTTTTTTTAAAAAAGAGAATCTGCTGAAAAGATACCAAAGTTGGGTACAATTTTAAGTCTTAGGGTGTCTAGAAAGACTTTTAATAGGCCCTGATTGTGCCAAAACAAGTCAGACCACAGACAGGTATTTAGTCTGAGAAAAATAAAAAAGCAATTCCCCAGTTAGCTTCTGTAAACTTAGATAGCCCATAGCCACAACACAGAAAAAGAATTTTAAGAATTTAGCAGGCTGTTAAAAAATTCTGGCAACCATGTGTTTACAGAACAGCTTAAACAAGTTGCTTATTCATGTCCTTTCTTGTCTCAACTGCACAAGGTACAAAAGAAGCTAGATTTCTCTAGTGACCCAGAATCACATCACCTGAGAGTGGGCCCTCTAACCTAGTCTAGAGTCCAACTTTCAAGTGTGAAGGGGGACAGGAATTGAAGAGGCTTAAGGGCACTCGGCTGGCTCCATTCTGGGTATGTAACTACAAGGTGTTACTGAAACAAGTCTAGGTGACGGTGTTTGAATCCCTGTGTGCCTAGGTTTCCTAACCCCAGTACAGAGGTGTCTTTCTTTTCTGGGTCTAAACTGCCTCATCAGAGTCTAAAGTGCTGGGTTTAGAAATTTCAAGAAACATCTATGAATCAACATTTTTGCTATGTGGGGCACTTGGTGGCTCAGTCAGTTAAGCATCCAACTCCTGATTTCGGCTCAGGTCATGATCTGCAATTCCTGGGTTCAAACCCCGTGTTGGGCTCTGTGCTGACAGCTCAGAGTCTGGAACCTGCTTCACATTCTGTGTCTCTCTCTGCCCACCTCCCCAACTTATGCTTGCTCGCTCTCCCCCTCTCTCAAAAATAAACATTAACAAAAAAATTTTCCTGATGAATTAAAAAATTCACAAAGTAAAAAATGCTTGTTTCATGATTCTTGTTTCAATTATTTCAATTACACGTGTGTATTTATTGGAAGTGCAATCCCTATTGTGAACACAGACAAAAATATTTGAAAAACATGGCAATATGCCATAGCTGCCTCCCAAGTCAGTATTTATTGACCACCTATCATATCCCTCTTCTTGCACTATTATATACAACAAAAACATAAAATTCCAAGCCACAGTTTTGTCTTTTAAGTATGAATGTAATTACTGACTTTCCTATGGAGTTGGGGAATTGTCTGTCCAGATCAGCACTCTGCCTAACACTTTGCAATCAGCTCTTAGTGAAAAATCCTTTCAAGCTGAACTATAAAGCCAGCAACTATAACCAAGGGAAGAATGCACTGGGAAAGTGACTACATAAAGGCAAAGAAAGACTTTGTGTTCAACTTGTCAGATTTCTTTTTTTTTTTTCCCCAGAGAAAAGCTGTATCAATTTACACTGAGGAAACTATATCCAAGAATAATACAAGTAATGATTAAACAAAGTTATCTCTCATTCTCAAACAATCCTGGCACAGAAAACTCTGTCCCTCCCTTCCTAATGTTCTTCCCTGAATGTCAGAAGTAAACTAACTCTGAATGTACTTTCAACTCATACCTCTTCAAAGTCAGCTTCCATTTGGACACTGCTAGCTAGGGCAGTATTTGGAAGCTGGACATCATAGACCCCACCCAGCTGTCTGACAGGAAATAGCCCTCTGCTCCCTCAGGTGTTTTAAATTTGGGCGGGGGTGGCAGGAGGGAGGGAAGCTGGGCTCATACCTTTCAATGTCATGCATCTACTATATCCACTATATATTCACTTTGTCTGCTACTTTCTTAGAACCTGTTCTCTGTACACAATGCCTTGAATTTATGTACCTTACATATCTAGTGAAGTTTCAGGAAAGGCTAACAGATTCAGTGCAAGGGGACAAAGTTTTATTTATAGTTAACATATTGCCATCCAGGGTTAGTTTGCCAGTAGGCAGATTTTTAAGGTAAGACAAAGCATAATTGCCATCTTAATACATTCTGTTCATTTAGGCCCTCCCTTCTCTGCCAGTGGGAGTAGAGGACCATGAGGGCTTCTGTAGCCTAGCAAAAATAGAAAGATCTTACCTTGCCATTTCACTGAGAATCACTGTAACTTGAAGCTTTATGGCTCAAATTCCACATATCCAAGGAATTACCAGGTTTCTGAAGCTAAAGAGTCTATGAAAGTAGGAGAGATTGCTAAGACTCAAAAGGACCCGGGAACTGAAAGCCTACTGAGAAGAGGAGCACCTCCTCCTTCTATACCCTACTAACCACTGCAACGAGCTAATGATATGTGGAATACTGGTTCATTCCACAGGAAGAAGAGAGAACAGAGGCGGGGCGCCTGGGAGGCTCAATCAGTTACGTTTCCGACTTTGGCTCAGATCATGATCTCATGGTTTGTGGGGTTTGAGCCTTGAGTCCTTGGGCTTTGTGCTGACAGCTGAGAGCTAGGCTTCTATGTCTCCCTCTCTCTCTGCCCCTCCCCAGCTTGCGCTCCCTCTCCCATTCTCTCTCTCAAATAAATAACCATTAAAAAAAAAGAAAAGAAAAGAGAACTGAGAGAGAGTCCCTGCTGGAAGAGTATTTTACAGCTTGAGTAAACATCCACTGAAATAAAATTCTGAACTTCGCTTTAAGAGGCTTCCTCATTTCAGGAACTGCCTTGTAAAACAAAATAAAAACAAAGTAGTCCTTTATAAACCTCTCAGAGATTCAAAGTACACAACTCATACATACACTGATCAGCAGAATTCTTTTGCTCCTTTCTGTAGCTCTGAAAAATTCCATAATCATTCAGCATTGTTTTGTTTTGTTTTGTTTTTAATCAGTGTGTGGCTAGTTCTAACTGGTCAAATAATGTGTGTTATACCATATTAAGCCCTACTCAAAGCAATTTAACTCAAGATTACTTTAGCATTGAATAAATCAGGGAAAAAATTATGTAGGTTTTATCTTACAGATGTCCAAATGATGTGCTTTCCTTACAAAGATATCTCAAAGAAATATGACTAACACTACCCAAATTAATATCTATGGACAGGATCAGAAAACAAAAGTTCCTAACTCTTCTATTCCTGGTACACTGCCTCCTTCACTCATGTACCCATTCACTCTCCTAATTTCTCCTCTGTAAATTCTCTCCACAGCTTCCCTCACCAACTGAATGTCCTTATCAACCTTCACCCTTTTCCCTGTTAAATCACATTAACTAGACTGGAAACAGAAGGTACCGAAGTGATGTGAGAGCGTCACCAGAGGGATGCAGTGACTACCATTCAACAGCAATGAGCCCCAATAAGGTCAAAGTGGATCCTGATTTTTAGATACTTGATTTCTAAATCTCTCTACTAACAGGAACAGATGATATTTGGAGAAATGGCTGAGGCACGGAAATGACTCTCAAACATCGTACTGTGCAGAAAAGGAAGGAAGTGCTCAAAGACTAACAGTGACATGTCAAAGAACACAGAAACTTTGGGATGTTCAACTGGTGAGGGAAACTGAAAGAGAAGATTACGCAGTAGAAATCGTAAAGAACAATGAATAGGTACATGAGTGAAGGAAACATGTCCTTGCAATAGAAGAATTATGAACTATTGTTTTCTACCACTGTTCATAAGATATTAGTTTGGGTAATATCAGCCAATCTTTTGAAATAAAAGGACAGCAACTCATTTGATAATCTTTGGATTAAACATAGAGGTATATAAATTTTTCCTGATACACTGACAAATTCTGGGATAACTTGAACATCAAACAAATAATAAAAGATTATATTCTATTGAATAAAATAGAAATCCATAATATATCAAGAAGTTGAATATTCTTATATACCTGAAACTAATGTAACATTGTACATCAACTATACTCAAATTACAAAAAAAAATTTAATAGAAAGTCATGAGTCCATACTAATGTAAGTATATAAACTAATAAATTGAAAGGGTGGAGAAGAGCAGGATATTTGCAGTTTCAAAGTATCTCCTTCCAAAATACTTACTAATTATAAAAGGAAAAAGAGTAACTTTGCATTGGAAATGTCTAGCAGGCACCACCTTAATCAAGTGATTGAACATTACCGGTAATAGGACACATAAAAATTCTGCACTTCTTGAAATTATGCAATGAAATTATGCATTACTCTCATAATATTCCTGCTGAATATATATAACCTAAATTAAACATGAGGAACCACCAAGCAACCCTAAATTTAGGGACTTTCTACAAATTAACTGTCAGAAGCATTAAAGTCATTAAAGTCAAAGGCCTGAAGAACTGTTCCAGATTGAAGGAGCTCAATAATATACAGCAGATAAATGCAATGTGTGGGACACTTGGCTGGCTCAGCTCATATGGCTCGTAGAGCACGCGACTCTTGATTCCAGAGTTGTGAATTCAAGTTCCAAGTTGAGAGCAGAGTTTACTTAAAAAGAAAAAAAAAGTAAAATAAATTTAAAAATGCAACATGTGGGGCCCCTAGGTGGCTCAGTCAATTGAGTCTGACCTCGGCTCAGGTCATGACCTCACAGTTTGTGAGCTTGAGCCCCACATGTGGCTCACTGATATCAGTGCACAGCCCGCTTCAGATCCTGTCCCCCTCTCTCTTTGCTCCTCCGCCATTCATGCTCTCTCTCAAAAAATGAACATTAAAAAAAAATGCAACACGTGATTCTGAACTGGATCCTTACTGAAATTAAAGACATTACTCATACAAATAGCAACATCTGGGGTGCCTGGGTGGCTCAGTCAGTGAAGTAACCAACTTTTTTTTTTTTTTTTAATGTTTTGTTTTCTCTTTGAGAGAGAAAAAGAGGGACTGAGCATGAGTCAAGGAGGGGAACAGAGAGCGGGAGACACAGAATCTGAAGCAGGCTCCAGGCTCTAAGCTGTCAGCCCAGAGCCTGACGTGGGGCTCTAACCACAAGCTGTGAGATCATGACCTGAGCTGAAGTCAGATGCTCAACAGAGAGGGCCACCCGGTGCCCCCAACCAACTCTTGATCTTGGCACAGGTCATGATCATGCAGTTAGTTGGTGGATTCCAGCCCTTAGTCTGGTTCTATGCTGACAGTGTGGAGCCTGCTTGGGGTTTTTCTCTCTTCCCCTCTCTCTTTGCCCCCCTCCTGCTGATGAACACATCCATGCAAGCTCACAATCTTGCTCTCAAATAAACTTTAAAACAAAACAACAAATAGCAACATCTGAGAGGGGGTCTGAGAATGACAATAATGCATCAATGTTACTGATTTTGATGGTTTTATTGTAATGCTGGATGGAGAGTGCCCTTGTTTGTTGTTGAAGGTAAATACTAAAGTATTCTGAGATGATAAAGCAATCAGGTCAAATGATTCAAGGAAGAAAAATAGTCTTTGTACTATACTTTCAACTTTTCTATAAATCTAAGACTGTTTCCACACATTTTATTTAAAAAACAAAACAAAATATGGGGTCCCCGGGTGGCTCAGTAGGGTTAAGCATCCAAATCTTGATCTCAGTTCAGGTCATGATCTCAAGGTTGTGAGTTCAGTCCCTGTGTTGGGCTCCGCGCAAGGCACAGAGCCTACTTTAAAAAACAAAAACACAAGGGCGCCTGGGTGGCTCAGTTGGTTAAGCGTCCGACTTCGGCTCAGGTCATGATCTCACGGTTCATGGGTTCGAGCCCTACGTCGGGCTATGTGCTGACAGCCACCTCAGAGCCTGAAGCCTGCTTCAGATTCTGTGTCTCCCTCTGACCCTCCCCTGCTCACACGGTCTCTCTCTCTCAGAAATAAATAAAACATTAAAAAATATTTTTAAACAAAAAAAACAAAAAACAAAAAACGGGTGCCTGGGTGGCTCAGCTGGTTAAGCGTCCAACTTTGGCTCAGGTCATGATCTCCTGGTACAGGGTTGGGCTCTGTGCTGACAACTCAAGAGTGTGGAGTCTGCTTCACATTCTGTGTTTCCCTCTTTCTTTGCCCCACCCCCATTCATGCTCTATCTCTTCTCTCTCAAAAATAAATAAAACATTTTAAAAAACTTTTAAGAAAAAAAATTAACAGAACAGGGGTACCGGGGTACCTTGGTGGCTTAGTAAGTGTCCGACTCTTGATTTCAGCTCAGGTCATGCGTAGAGCCTGACGGAGGGTTCGATCTCTCCCTTTCTCTCTGCCCCTCCCCTGCTCGTTCTCTCTCAAAATAAATAAATGAAGTTTACAAAAAAATAAAATAAAATAAACAAAAAAAGATAGTGTTGAAGTCTGGAAAGGGGGTGAGGATTGGAGATCATAAAGAAGAGTTGGAGAAAGTGGCCTGTTGGTAACCATTATCATTTCATCCTAATGCAGATAACTTAGCTCTACACTAGTGAGTGCTGACATTTGGGGTTCTTGCCATTTGGAATAGGTTTCCTGTATCTTTCTGCCTCATCAACTTCCAATTTCTTTTCAACACTTACCTGAATAACATTTTCTCCAGTGCCTATATTTCAAATTCTTCCCCAATCTCCATTCTGTTCTGGGAATGCTTCTACTGTGTAGCATTCAGTGCAACCCTCTTACCCTAAAGATGGAGAATCTCAGGGGTGCCTGGGTGGCTCAGTCAATTAAGTATCTGACTACGGCTCAGGTTATGATCTCAGGGTTTGTGGNCAAATGAGTAGGAAAGTATAAATAAATAAGAAAAAAAAAAAAAAAAGATGGAGAATTTCACTTTTGAAAAGGTTCCAAAAGAAATGTCTATCCTGAACAAGGTGCTATTAATAACCCTCCTTTTTCAGGCCTGTCATTCACCAACACTTCCTTCAAGTTCATGTTTCAAAAAGTTTCGCAAGCCCTTTCTTTCCAAGCACACATCCCGAAGCTTATCAGTACTGCCTACAAACCCCTATACTCTGAGGGAAATCCTTGTTATATCTTCCAGAGTAGAACAGAGTTACGACATTCTTTCCTCCTACCATACAAAAAGTTTCAAATGGTGACATAAACTGTATCTCCAGACTTCCTGAAAGGGACCCACTACAACTAGTTTCTCCACTTTTACGCCAACAGCAGCCGGCAGGCAGAGTCCTAGGTCATTCTACAGCAGAAAGGTTTTTGGTAACAATCCATGAGGAACTCTGAAGTAGTGCAAGGATGATGTTTATCACTCACGTTTTCCTCTTCTTTCCTTTTTAGTGTAATCAGGGAAGCTTTGGAGGAGAAACAACTGTATTACAGCTCTTCTCCAAGGAGCCATGAACTTTTCCCCTTACTTCACACAAACACTAAGACTCTTAAAATGCATTGCCATACTCCTTGGCCACTTATTCGCAACAAAAATTTTTTCTTAATTTTTTTTTTTTTACATTTACTTATTTTTGAGAGACAGAGTGAGGCAGAGTGCAAGGGGAGGAGGGGCAGAGAGAGAAGGAGACACACAATCCGAAGCAGCCTTCAGGATCTGAGCAAGAGTTCAGCACAGAGCCCAATGTGGGGCTTGAACCCATGAATCGTGAGATCATGACCTGAGCCGAAGTTGGACACTTAACCAACTGAGTCATTCAGGTGCCCCTCAACAAAATTTTTATGCAGCCACATCCATAAAGTATCTAAGGAGACTGATGAGCCCTTGTGAAGAGAGCCCAATAACAGTAACAAAGGACACTAAAGTGAGCAAAAACATCTGAAACAAAAACCAGAAAACAAAAAAAAAAGCAAGTCACCTGAAGATCTAGGAACAGCCCCAGCTTGGTTCTTTAGTTTTTTGCATGTCAAGGAGATAATGACCATTTACTTTCAGGGTTACCATCAAACAATACTAAGGGAAAGTCTGAAGGAAAACACCAAAGGGACTTTGTCATCTTCAGAGAAAGACAAACTAGTCCTTCTCTCCCTCTTTTTTCACCTAGCAAGCATGTTTCCAAAGATATTATGCAACTTTCTATTAAAATAATACAATAAAAAAAAATTTTTAGAGAGGCATCTTTGAGCTCTCCAATACCATGAGCAAAGCTCACCCTTCCAAGTTAAAACATTTACAGACAAGAAATTTTCAAAATTAAATGGTGGCAGACATGTCCAAGGAATATTGCAAGGGTTCAATCCCTTTATGAATCTTGTGATAGATGAATGTGTGGAGATGGCAATTAGTGAGCAACAGAATGATATTGGAATGGTGATAATACGAGGAAACAGTACCATCATGTTAGAGGCCTCGGAATGAGTATAAACAATGGGGATGTTCACCGGAAAATATCAACTGCTTCTCCACGTCCCCTCTCCATAGTACATGTTTTACTACAATATAAAAATAAGATCATGTGCATCTTCATACTGAACTATTTTGTTAAATAAACCTTTTTAATAGCCCAATTTAAAAAAAAAAAAACATACTAAAATTCCTATAGCACTAATGAAATGTATCCTCAGTGTCCTACTGATTTTAAAAGTGCCCCAAAGTTTACTTCTGCATTTCGAAGAGAATTTCATATGCAAGCAGAAGACTAAACTGCACCTTGCCAATTACTATAATCTTACAATAAGCACAAATTGCTTTGAATGACATTTAGTTCCATCTCAGTCTATTCTCTTATGATAAGGAGCAATGAACTCAAGGGTATGATCTCAGAATATAAAAAGCCATTAAAGCTGGCTCCTAATAGAGTCTTTTAAAATATGATCCTACACAGCTCTTCAAAAGAAGGACAATATGTTTTAATTGTGAGATGAATTTTTACAATGCTTTGATCTCCTGTCTAAAAGAGGTCTGTAAAAAGAAATAACTACAGTGGAGGGAAGGAGTAAAATGTGTCATTCTGGTTATTAAAATCCATCAAGTTCATACTTCAGCCTTGGGATAACTGCAGCCAAAAACTGACTTGCAAGTAATTATCACCACTATCTGCAATAAAAGTTAATTGGACATAATTGAACTAACGCCCTAATCGGAGGGAAGCTGCAACTGGCAAACAGCCCACTCCTCCGGCTTCTTCAATCTGCAAATGAAACTGCTAATGATAATTTGTGGACAAACAAGAAATTGCTCTCACGGTTTCCTCAGTGCAAATCACTCAGCAATTCCAGCTAATGCCCAGCATGTTGAGCCAGGAAAAAAATCATTAACCAGTCCTTCCTTTGATAAAGATGAATTTTAACAATTAACAAGTCCGTTAAGGTTGAGGGTTGCTGAGAATTGTTAAATTTCCGTTAAACACTGTGGCCTGATCTCTACACCCTGGTACTATGCACTAGACGTGCCCTCTGCCACTACCATGTAGTACTAAGAGGAGACATTACACAAGGCCAGAAGCTACTATTACACTAATCATTTATCTTCCTCTAAGAGAATCCTGGGTAATCTCATTTTTTTAGACAGGCAAATGGCATTGTTGATCTGCTTCAAGAGGAAAGATTAAATCACTTCTGAATGGATTTTGGAGTTGATAGATCCCTGCTGCCTGACTCATCTGTCTTCAATTCTGGATAAGAGCTGCATCCTTTCCCTTAGAATTTAGTGTCACTCTCTGCTTTTCAACTGTGTTTATGAGCCTAAGGGACTAACACTCCCGTAAGGTTATTGTGGAATCTTAGGAAGCCACTCTAAATGGGAAAATCGTGGTCTAATAACGGTGACTTATAAATGTGGAATGATCCTGCTAAGGTGACAGAAAGGAAGAGAGGAGCCCACGTGGCTCAGTTAAGCATGTGACTCTTGATATCTGCCCAGGTCATGATCTCTCAGTTTCTGAGATTGAGTCCTGTGTGGGGTTCTGTGCTGACAGCATGTAGCCTGCTTGGGATTCTCTCTCCCTCGCCCTCTCCCTCTCCTCCCTCTCCCCACTCACACTCTCAAAGTAAATATATAAACTTTTTTAAAAAGTAAAAGAGAAAAGCAGGTACAAAGTCTGCTGACTTTTCTTCTGCTTTCTTTTTAGTTTTTATTTTTAAGTAATCTCTACAACCAACATGAACTTAAACTCACAACCCTCATACTCTACCAACTGAGCCAGCCAGGTGCCCCCTGCTTATTTTATTTGGGGTCTATTCTGGCAAGGAGGTGGCTAGAAATTAATGCATTTAGAACCTTTCCCAAAGCAGCAGCTGGAGAACTGGTTCATTTGGTACATTTTTTGTTAAAAGTTATGGGGGGGGGTGTTCAAAGAAGTTATTTTAGAACATTTCAGTTCACTCCTGCAGTCATTAAAATACACTTTCTGATGGAAATAGAGGAAAGCCTAGAAATAGCTCAGCCAAGATGTAAAAAACACAGAGAGGATCTAGAAACTGTAATATGGACAGTAAAGGGAAAAAGAGTTTAACCTGAAAAAGAGATCACTTAGTAGGAACATTCTTCATTCATTAGCTCCCTGTGATGCACTAGGCACTGTGACAGTACTATGTACTGGAAACACAAATATGACAGATAATAGCCCTGGTAAGAAATGTGATTACTGTGGTAAATCTTCCACAGTATATATAAATTATCAAATTACTATGTTGTACACCTTAAACTAATACAATGTTGTATGTCAATTATATTTCAAAAAGAAAAAAGTGAATAAAGTTGTTTGAAACCAAAATAATGAAACAAATATTTCCAAGGAACAGTGAGAAAGAAGGGAGAACAATAATATGGGTCATTGAAAGCTGAGCAAGAATTTACCAGATTGAGAAGAGTAAGCCACTCTAGGCAGAGAAAACTAGCATAATGAAAGGCAAGTACAACTATGCTAGAAAACTACCATAACCAGGGGCGCCCGGGTGGCTCAGGCAGTTAAGCATCCAACCCTTGATCTAAGCTCAGGTCCTTATCTCAGGGTCATTGAGTTCAAGCCTCACACTGGGCTCCATGCTTGGTGTCAGCCTACTTAAAAAAAGACAAGTAGCCTAACTAAATGTATGTTTGGGAAACCACAAGTGGTATAGTATGAAGAGCTGAGTGTTGAATGTATGTGCCAAACCTGGAGGTTGAGCCTGATGTGCCAAATTATGAAGAGCCTTATATCTCATATTAGAGGGACAAAACAACAGATTAAGCATAAAGCTGGGTTGGAGTCCCATGTTTCAAGGACAGTAACATGATCAGATGTCTATTAAAAAGTCTTTTTTAATGTTTATTTATTTTTTGAAAGAGAGAGGATCAGAGTGCAAGTGGGGAAGGGACAGAGAGAGAAGATGATGCAGAATCCAAAGCAGCTCCAGGCTCTGAGCTGTCTGCACAGAGCCTGACTTGGGGCTTGAACCCATGCACCATGAGATCATGATCTGCGCCAAAGTCAGATGCTTAACTGACTGAGCCACCCAGGAGCCCCTCAGATGTCTGTTTTAAATAAATCTGCTGAAAATGTGAAAGACAAACAGGAGAAGGCAGAGATCAGTTAAGTGGCTATAGTGATTTCAAGGTGAAAGATGATGATGATCTTAAACAAGGATGCCGTAAGAGAGCCGTCATACAAAGAAGGGAATAGATTTCTTTCTCTCTTTCTTTCTTCCCCCCCCTCAGATTTTTTATTTTAAGTAATCTGTACACTCAACGTGGGGCTCAAACGCACAAACCCAAGATCAAGAGGCACATGCTCCACCAACTCAGCCAGCCAGATGCCCCTGATAGAATTATTTCCGAGGTCAAAAATAGGTTCATAAAGTCTGAAGAAAGGCAATTTTAGACTAACATAAACAACAATTTGAGCTTATTCAATAGTGGCATACTACTAGGAACACTGAAGCAAAAGCAATGATTATTCCTTAAGAATAATGGAAAAGAATTTATTTTCAGTAACTAAGAATTTGGACTAGATGACCATTAAACCAACTTCCAGATTCCAAGATTCTAAATCACTTACAAAGGTGATTTTATAAAGTCATTAACGACTGCTTACTTTTGTAGAAAGGTTTATAATTTTCTAAATGCTTTCACATGGATTCTCTCACTTGCTTTTCTCAAATGCCCTATGAGATAGTTTACACAGGGATCCTCTGTCTCTTTTTCAGAGATAAACTAGGAAAAGCTCCTAAGTGCCTAGACTACAACCAGGTATTCTGACCCCTGGCTCTGAGCGCTTTCCATTCTCACCACTGCCTCCAACAGTGCCAATGCTGAAAATCAATTCTGAGAAACCATCCCTCTTTGGTCACCTGTTCCAGTGTTTATTTCAAAATCAGGAAATTCTGCATGTCTTATATCCACTGTTGAGGAGTTTCAGCCTATTTCTGTGTCCTCTTCTAGGTGAATATGAGATGGTCATCTATTTTATATAATGTTCCTTCATATTTGTGTACTATAAAAAGTCTGTCATTTCCCTAATCCTGGCTAATTACCCCCCAATTCCTTAAGGGTTTTCCCTCCATATATTCTTTCCCTCCTTAAACTAGTCAAGTAATGTGATCCCCAATTTTGTACTAGCTCCAGGAAGACAATAAATTCTTCCCGTGAACTCCAATTCTAATCCCCAGGTATCTATTAAAAAGTACCTCTCCAATTAATTCATACCAATATTTACTGAGTGCCTACTACATAGTAAGACATTGTTCTAGGAGTGAGGGACTTGGCTAAAAAAAAAGAAAAAAGAAACCTCGTGCTTCCATTTTTACATGGTATAGAGTGGGAGGGTCAGACAAATTTAATGAACAGGTTAGTTACTCTTAGAAGGTGATAAATGCTATGAAAAGGAAAATAAAGCAGTATAGGGAGATGAGGAGTACTGGATGGGACAGCCATTTTAAAAAGCATAGCTAGAGTGCTCCTCACTGAGAAACTGTAGTTCTCTCCATGCTTTATCTGCCTGGTTTCAGTGCAAGACAGCAAGACAGCTTTTAATTACATAATAGATTTTTTTAAAGCAATTAAACTACAACCAATACAGTTTTTTCCCTTCTCTCATTTCCAGTTTAACTCTTAGACACTTGTACTTTCTTAAAATTTATTTGAGAGAGAGAGAGCGAGCAGGCAAAGGTAAGGGATATAGGGAGACACAAAATCTAAAGGAGGCTCCAGGGTATGAGCTGGCAGCATTGAGCCCAACACAGGGCTTATGTGTCTTATGACCTGAGTCGAAGTTGGACGCTTAACAGGCACCCTGACACTTGCACGTTTAATAAAAAGCAATTTATCAACTTGTTTAGAAGAATGGAATCATTTCTGTAAGGTAGAAATACTCTTTAAGCAACAATGCAACAAAATAATGCAAACCTGCACAGGCAGACAGGCAGGCGCATACGCATGCGCGCGCGCGCACACACACACACACCTCTGACTTTGTGTTTTTTTTTTTTAATTTTTATTTATTTCTAGGAGAGAGAGAGCGAGAGACAGCGTGAGCAGGGGAGGGTCAGAGAGAAAGGGAGTCACAGATTCTGAAACAGGCTCCAGGCTCTGAGCTGGCAGTCAGCACAGAGCCCGACGCGGGGCTCGAACCCACGAACCGCGAGATCATGACCTAAGCGAAAGTCGGACGCTTAACCGACTAAGCCACCCAGGCGCCCCACACACCTCTGACTTTGATAAGCATTTCCCTGGTTGAGCAACAATACTTTCTTAAGTAGCTGTGAGAAGCTGAGAGATGAGCAGATGTGGACAGATAGGCGGATGGAGGCAGTTAGTGGAAACAATTTCAGAGAGTTACAGAATTGATGTACAGGCTTAAGTGGCATCAGCCTCTCACTTTCAAGTGCACTTGGAACAATCTCCCAAAAATGTACTATGAATGATAAGAATGATACGTCTCATTTGGGGCATTTGTTTAGCTTAGAGAAGAGGCAAAAATTAAAACACAGCTTCCTGAAAAAGCAACTTGTTCCAACTTAATTTTACCATTGACCATGGAAATAGGCAAAGGACTTTTTTTTCTTTTTAAAATTTTTAAGTTTATTTATTTGGGGGCAGGGGGAGGGGGGTAGAGCGAAGGAAGGGAGAGAATCCCAAGCAGCACAGAGCCCGACATAGGGCTTGACATCACAAACTGTGAGACCATGACCTGAGCAGAAACTAAGAAGCCTGGCGCTTAACCAACTGAGCCACCCAGGAACCCCCAAAGGAGTTTCCTTAAAAGGAACCGTTCCTTTTGTCTCTCTGCGGAAATGTTCTAACACACTATCACACTCCAGTTGCACCATAACCTCACAGGGATTGAATGAAACCTAAGTACTCAAATCCTTTGTAAAGCACTTTAGTGAATGCACAGTAACACTTAGCAGGACAGGTTAAAACCAAGATATAGGATTCTTCATTAATCCACTGGTCTCACTTTATGTTGAATGAAAAAAGGTTCTGGGAGGATAAGATAAGCAAAAGGCAAACCAGAACCTTCACAGTTACAAAATTAATGTCTTCACAATAGTACAACTACTCCCAGCTGAACAGCTGGGTAATACGAAAGGCCCATTCAGGAACCCAGGAAATGTGTCTTTTCCACTGATATACTGTGACCTGAGATGAGCTGCCTTTAACTTCTCATAGTCTTGACACACCTTTCCTTTTAATATAGATTAAGTTCTACCCTTTACATAGTGATAAGTGAAATGCCAATGGAAGAAATACTTTAGCTTTTGAAAGGAAAGAAGAAATTTAAGTTATGACTAATAATGCTTATGCTTCTCCTCTGAAGCAACAAGAATGATGTCTAAATCCCTTCAATTCTGCTAGTGGCATAAAATCTTATTTTCACTCAGATCAGCAACTGATCCTCAAAACCACTTTGCTGAGTGCAAAGAATTAGCAATTGGTCACGGAAACCTTGCCTTTTATTTTATTTTTTTAATATTTTTATTTTATTTATTTCTAGGAGAGAGAGAGAGACAGCGTGAGCAGGGGAGGGTCAGAGAGAGAGGGAGATACAGACTCTGAAATAGGCTCCAGGCTCTGAGCTGGCAGTCAGCACAGAGCCCGACGCGGGGCTCGAACCCACTACTGCGAGACAATGACCTAAGCGAAAGTCAGACACCCAAACGACTAAGCCACCCAGCCGCCCCGAAACCTTTTCTTTTAAATCTGCTGTAATATTCAGTTGATCTTCCAGAGAGAGAGAGAGAGAGAGAGAGAATTTCCCCACCAAATAGTACTTTAAGAAATCCTGAGCTTTGAAACGTATAATGTATAGTACTTCTTTAATCACAACCTGATATATGACTTCTAAATGAATTTCATTTTGGCCAACAGTTCTCATCATTAAAGTATATACAGTCCAGTGTTAGGAGGGGTTTGCTTTGATAACACTTCTTTGGCTTCTCCATCTATGGCTTGACCACATATGATGAATGACTGGCAAATACCATGGGGCCAGAAGATGATGCCAACAAAGAAAGCATGCTAGTACCAAAAACTAGTTTATCTATGATCTACTTGGAAGATCTCAATTCTCCCTAAGACCTCACTGTAATTAGGTGATGAGGGCCGAAGTCTTCAAAACTTAAACAGAGAGCTCCTGGGTGGCTCAGCTGGTTAAGCATATGACTTTGGCTCAGGTCATGATCTCACAGTTCATGAGTTCAAGCCCCGCGTCAGGCTCTGTGCTACCAGCTCAGAGCCTGGAGCGTACTTTGAATTCTGTGCACCCCTCTCTCTCTGCCCCTCCTCCCCCACACTCATTCTCTCGCTCTCTCTTTCTCTCTCAAAAATATATAAACATTAAAAAAAATTTAGGGGCACCTGCTCAGTTAAGCATCCGTTTTTTGACTCAAGTCATGATCTCACGGTTACTGAGTTTGAGCCCTGTGTTGGGCTCTGTGCTGACAGCTCAGAGCTTGGAGTCTGCTTTGGATTCTGTGTCTCCCTCTCTCTATGCTCCTCCCCTGTCTTGTGCTCTCTCAAAAATAAATATTTTTAAAAATAAAAAGGAAGGAAGGAAGAAACAAAGTTTAATCCAAGCTTGTATCTTACTGGTCTCCTGAATGATCAGAGAAAGAAAACAAATCTCCAATAATCAGTCTGTTCAGCTAGAAAGTCCCAGTTAAAAAGCAGAAGAGGTTACTAAAGCTATTGCTAGGAGTATCTTTGGATTTGTACTTGTCTGTATTTTGCCTGCTTGCCTTCCTGCATGAATAATCAAGAACTGACTGTGTTCTCTGAACAGGAATGAAACTTTAACTACAGTTCTGTCCATGTGTTGGTAAAGACGCCTCTGCCCTTTTCAGCTAGGTTGAAATGTAACAAACTCAGCCAATGACTGAATTTGATATAATCAGCCCAATGGTCCCTTCCTCAGATCCATCAGCACCAGATATAATAAAACTTCAGTTTGGCCTTTTCTTTACACCTCTATCTTTTATTCCTCCACCACCTCATCCTGAACCTTCCTCCTTTTCTTGATTGATAGTGCCATCTTCGTCTTTGGATTTCCTTCATGACTAGAGAAATAAAAACACTCTTTCACAGCAGAAACAGGAAAATTTCAAGTCATTTCAAATAAGGATCCTGAAAGGAGTTCTTAGAGAAAATAATTAAATATATTAGAAATGCATACCACCTGGCTGGCTCAGTCAGTAGAGCACGTGATTCTTGATCTCAGGGTGGTAAGGTCAAGCCCCACCTTGGGCACAGAGCTTACTTAAAAAAACAAATTAAAGAATTCAGAGACCTTGGTTCTGGGTCTGGTTTTAGTACCAAATCACTAAGTTATTTAGACTTTCTCAGGACCTTATTTTTCCTACCTCAGAGAAATGCTGAGACCACAAAGAGACTGCTTATTTAATTCACTGAATAAGAACTAATCTAAAAGTAAAAATATTTGTTAATGCTGGAAATGATTCTTGGGCTGAAGAAACCCTGGTCGTAACCTTTTGTGAGTTGTTATATAATTACACCCTATAACTCCACATTTAATTTCAAAATATAATATGTACAAAAGGTACCAAAGAAGTTCTTTAAAACAGGCTTTCTCCATTTTCTTCTAGCACCATATGTATTTACAGATAATGAAAACTCTTAAGTAAAATTCTAAGATCTGGCCAAATAAAAGGAGGACTGTCTAGTATTCACAGAATGCTAACATATAGAACAAAGTTGGGGGAAGGAGCAAGGGCTTGGATTCTAAAAAGATGAGCAATTTGAGTGGTTTAAAAAACAAAACAAAACAAAAAGATGGGTTAAAAGTTTATATCTAAAACGCAACTGTTCTGAATAGCTCTAACAATCCCTTAATAAGTGCAGTATCAAACATAGGATAATTAATTCAGTGGACTTTTCCTCTCTCACTGACAGATTGAACAGCTCTGAGGATAATCTCCTTCACTCTCCCAGGGCTCAGTTGGAAGATTCATTATTTATGCCCTCAATTGTTTACTCTGTCCTATTTTCCATCCATCCGGGCCCAAGGGCAGTGTTATCACTGGCCTGTTTCCAAAATGAATGTATTAGTTCACTGCCTAACTAGTTACAAAACCAAAGATAATCAAACATAATAGTATCCTACGACTGAAGAGCAACCCTACCCACCAATGGATCCAAGAGAGAAGTTAATGACAATGCTGACCCAATGTTACCAAAAGCTAATTCTTCTGAGATGGATGAAGTGAGATTCATTTGTCACTCAAGCCTCCCCCCTTCTTTTTTTTTTTTTTTTTGTGAGCCACTGAGCAACATATATGCAAATCTAACAGGATTCTTAAAGAGCAGTATCATTAGAAAGGCAGTTCTAGCCCTCACTGAGAGCAGACCTGTAAACTATCGTGGATTAAACTGATTGAGATGCATTTTGCCTAGCAACCATTCATTAGGAAGAGTTCAGTAACTCCCCAACAATCGATTCCAAGTCTTTATCTGAGCAGATAACAGACTCCACCAAGTCCTCTACCCTCTGGATTCAGATTTACAGGAAACAACTTCCTCAAAAGATTCAGCTTCCAAGAGTCAACCCTGGGGGAGGGGACTGGGTTTTAAAACACACAAAATATTGTCTAAGACACCTGACTGACAAAGCTGAATAGCTTAAAAACTACCACCAGTCACATCTCCATATGAATGCATTCATTGTCTCTAAATAAGTCTCTCACATAACAGCATTCCCAGTTCTTTTTGCTTCTAATATTTTCTCATCTTGAGCAAGCTTTTCCCCATTCCAAACCTTACAACACTCAAGCTGATTATTATAAGAACACCAAGGGTCCAATCTTTTCCTTTACCTTCTCAAGGGGATCATTTTATACTTCTGATGTGAATGGGGGATTGGGCTTGAATCTCCCTTTAGAGAACACAGGGCCCTTTTTCTTAACACATCATAAGCTGTGACTCACAGAAACAAGAAGGATGGATAAAAACAGAATTGCTAAAGAAAATTAAATCAGCTACTTTAACTTCAGCGGCACCATGTCCCCTCAACTAAGAGATTATGGGAAGTCATGGCTTCATATAATTGTGTCCTTGCAGAGGACCAAATTTCGAGTTCCAGCCCCCTTAAATGATATTTGGAGATGAGTGTAAATACACTTACGATGAGTTCTATACATAGCCTTTGTCTCCTAGGGGAAATACTTTGGGGAAATCACTGTACCATGCAAAATACTGATTACAAAAATCAGGCAAGAAAATAGATATATAAAAATATTAAGTGAACAAAGTGTAATGTAACTTTACAAAGCTGTATTAATTGTTTACCCATGGGTAGACAAAAAAACACCTAGGATCCCAAATGGGCTGGCAACTTATTTTTTAGTAGAATCAAGATGAAGTGTTACATGCTTTAATACAGCCTCCAAATATTTTTTTTTGTTACTTCCTCAGTTTGCTGTAACTTAGACATCAAAGTGCACTTTGTTTTACACAGTATCTAGCTCTCAAAGCTTCAATCAATGATTTTTAATAGTTCATTCTCAGTAACAAGTCAGTAAAAACACATCTGGGGCCTTTCAATTTAAACATTATACAGTTGCATGGGATAAGTGGATAATAAACAAGACAACCCAAATCCAACAAAGGTTTACTATGAGTCTACCTTTTTGCACAATTTTCTTTTAAAAGTCATCTCTATACCTTACATGGGGCTCAAACTTAGAACTCTGAGATCAAGCATTGCACGCTCCACTGACTGAGTCAGCAAGGCACCCCTTTTTTGTAGAATTCTGTAGCAAGGCTGCTTGAAATGTAATAGATAGATACACATATAGATAGGTATATAGACAGACAGCCAGACTGACTCCTGATCCCTAGTAAGCTTCTACAACTAAGATGGTGTCCTATCCTATTACACCTCTTCCTCATAATACTTGGAGGCTTTTACCACAAACTGACCCTTATTAGAGATCCAATAGTCAATGCAAGGAAAAAACCACAGCTCAAGCAATATCAACTGTGTCTTCAAAACTTATTTCCAGTTAGAACAGTCTGTGGAAACTTACCAGGATTATAAGAATCTCTCAATCATTTCAATTAATATTTACCAAAAAGTGTTGCCAAAAACTGATATTCATCCTGTCTGGCATTCTAGTTCTTTCCTAACCAACATTAAGATAAACCTGGTCCACACACCTTTGATGAAAATGCCCAGTTAAACTAAGCAAGTTTATCACGAATATTGCCACTTACCACAGAAAGACACAAACAGACACACAGACACACAGACACAGACACACACCTTTTGTTTCCAGTATCAAAAAATGTGGGTTTCGTATCTTCAGTTGATAACTTTCCACTCAATTAAAAACTTATAAAGAGGTTCCTGATTTTGTCTGAAGATAAGCTCTGTGTCCTTCAAAAAGAAGGGATCTATAAATTGTAGAAATAAAAGAACTCAAAAGAGATCAATATAATTTAAAATTTAATGCTGTAGCCACCCAATTTCATAAAGTTTGGGAGGGAGGAAACTTTAAAAAATAATTCAACAAAATTCATCTGGATTTTTTTAAGTTTGGTTCTGGTTTCATGACAGAAACTAACCTCTCTGAAAATATACGGATATAAGAAATAAACTGATGGAGAAAAAGACAAGACTTTTAGGTTTCAGTAACAGTAAGGCAAGTTTGCTTCTTTGCTGGATTTCTCCAGTAGGGTTGAGTACTAAACAAAGCCAGTGACAAGGTGCTCAGGAGGAGACTTTAACAGAGTTAATCGCTAACAACTATTAGGATTTCCTTTAACCACCATTTGACAGGAGCTGTTCCCTCTTTCCACTAGCACATTCTTCCTTTTCAGATTGTTTTTGCTGAATAAGGCAGTCCCAAGTAGGAAAATGGTGAAGACAGCCTTAATGGACACGGTTGCAGTACAGTTCCAAAACCCATTCCTAGTCTTCTTTTTCTTTTCTTTTTTCTTTCTATGTCTTTCTTTGTGGTTTACTGCATCAGATGCCACACAAGAAAGGGCTCCTCTTTTCTTCTCTGTTCATTTTACTTCAAAAAAGACATCGACATATCAGTAAAACAAGAGATAAGAGTCCAGAATCTCCTTACCCTGCTGCAGGGGCGAGATGATGGGAGGGAAAGAAGAATGAAGGGTAGAATCAGAAAATCAAAATAAACTGATGGGATGTGGAGCTCTTACTTCCCATTCCATTTCCCCTTTCCTCACAAGGTTAAGTCGGCTGAAGTCGGGGCTGCATTAGAAGAAGCACAGGCACACGCACACACACCTTGAGCCCTGGCCTTAAGGGAGGTGAGGTTCGCTCCGCAGCGCTCGGTGGGGATCCAGGCTCCGCCCCGCCCGCCCAGGGCAACTCAACCCTCCTCGCCCCGCCCGGGCAGGAGGGATGAGAAGGGGCTTAGAGCAGTCTTGGCAGGGGGAGGGGGAGGTGGCAGCTCCANCCTCCGCAACCCCCCTCCCCCCCACACAGCCAATGGCAAGCTAGGGAGCCAGGAGAGCGACCCGTCAAGCAGCCAACTGGGGAGGCCCACTGGGAGGTCAGCCGCCGGGGATAGGCCAGCTGCCCGCGGCCCCGGCCCCTGCGCGGCTCCTCTTTGTTAGAGCTGCCCCCCTCTTCTCCTGACTACCACCCCAAAGCCGGGAGACTAGTATCCCACAGCTGGGCCAGGTGATGCGGCGCCCCTTCTACCGCTCCCCCGCCCGCTCTCTGCCGGGGTGCTAGGAGTGGCCCCTATCCAGGCAATACCTCCCAGAGGGCCTCAGACTCCCACAGCAATAGCCACCAGATGACACCCGACAGTGAAAAGATGCTCCTGGGGCCTCTCTGCCTCACCCTTCTTTTCTCAGACTAATCAACTTCACACCGCGGATAGATTTAGGTTTGTGTATTAGATCAGCTGCAAACATCAATCCACCCTGTCTGAAACTCCTGTTTCCTGTGACGCAGAAATTAGGAGGGGAGGGGACATAAAGGGAAGGTAGTTATCTGGAAGCTGATGGGGGTAGGAGAAGGAATACAGCAAATAATCTGCAAAAACACACACAACACACACACAGTTGGCTCCAGCCCAGTTCAGATATAAAACATCTACATCCAATTAAATCCAAGTTAACCACTCCCTTGGCAGGTTTCAGTACAATCAGGAAACAAGTATCTTAAGTCTTGTTCAAGCCATATGCCAAATATCAGGGAGAAAAAAACCTCACCAACCGCCAGGTCGCCGCATAACTGGCAGGCTGCATCAACACTTCAATCACTAATGCCAACGTTAGGGGCATAACACAGCTGGGATGGAATATGTCAAAGATTGTAGAATGTTTTCTTAAGTGTAGTGGTATAGCAGTGCATGGGACTCATTTAGGAAAAATAAAATCAGGGCGCCGGAGTGGCTCAGTCAGTTGAGCGACCAACTTCGGTTCAGGGCTCTGTGCTGACAGCTAGCTCAGACTGGAGCTGCTTCAGATTCTGTGTCTACCTCTCTCTCTGACCCTCCCCTGCTCACGCTGTCTCTCTCTCTCTCTCAGAAGTAAATAAAAAACATTAATTAAAAAAAAAGAAGGAAAAATAAAATCAGGGTGTCTGGGTGGCTCAGTTGGTTAAACGTCAGACTTCAGCTCAGGTCATGATCTCAATGGCTCCTGAGGTCGAGTCCCAATCAGGCTTTATGCCACTAGCTCAGAGCCTGGAGCCTACTTCAGGTTCTGTGTCTCCCTCTCTCTGCCCTCCCCCGCTCACATTCTGGTGCTCGCTCGCTCTCTCTCTCTCAAAAACAAATAAACATTAAAAAATTAAAAATAAAAATAAAATAGAGGGACACTTGGGTGGCTCAGTCTGTTAAGTGTCCGACTTCTGATTTCACTCAGGTCATGATCTCACGGTCATGAGATCTCATAGCTCAGGAGTTTGAGGCCTGCATCAGGTTCTGCTGTCAGTGCAGAGACCACTTCAGATCCTCTGTCCCCGCTCTCTTTGTCCCCCTCTCTCATGGTCATGAGATCTCACGGATCAGGAGTTCAAGCCCTGCATCAGGCTCTCTCCTGTCAATGCAGAGCCCACTTCAGATCCTCTATCCGCTTCTCTCTCTTCAGATCCTCCCCGTTCGTGATCTCTCAAAAATAAATAAAACATTGGGGCACCTGGGTGACTTACTTGGTTGGGCATCCAACTCTTGGTTTCAGCTCAGGTCATGAACTCGGGGTTTGTGAGTTCTAGCCCTGTGTCAGGTTTTTTACTGAAAGCACAAAGCCTGCTTGGAATGCTCTCTCTGTCCCTCCCCCACTCCCTCTGTCTCTCAAAATAAATAAACTTGAAATAATAAAACGTGTTTTTAAAAAAGAAAGATACACAGAAAAAGAAAATGGGGATCAGAGAAGCTATTACCTATATTGTCATTTTTGTCCATAGAGTTCTTACAATTAATGTTAAATACCTACATTATACTCTACAATTCCACTTAGTTTCCCCCAAGTAGTACTATAATTTTTAAAAGACAACAAAATGTACTTGCAGTTTAAGTAACCCTTTCTTTCTTTTATAATGTTTATTTTTATTTATTTATTTATTTATTTTTATATTTTTTTATTTATTTCTAGGAGAGAGAGAGACAGCGCGAGCAGGGGAGGGTCAGAGAGAGAGGGAGTCACAGACTGAAACAGGCTCCAGGCTCTGAGCTGTCAGCACAGAGCCCCATGTGGGGCTAGAACTCACGGGGCGGGGCATGAAATCATGACCTGAGCTGAAGTAGGATACTTAACCAACTGAGCCACCCAGACGCCCCTAAGTAGCCCTTTCTTAACTATGAAGTTCAAAGCATTTCATATCTATAACCTTAGTCTTATAAGATGGGAAAGGAGCTGTATGGACATGCCCATTTTAAAGGCAGCTCTTCTTTCTAACCCAAATTAAAAGACTGGCTTAAACAGATTTATAGAAGAACCTCACTGATGTTTCAAAGAGTAGCACTCATTAGGTTGTATATGAGAAGAACTAAATGTGAAAACTTTTTAAAGTCTGCTAGCTGAGCTAGCACATTAAGTCCAGTCTCAACCCCTCTTCTCTTGACGTAAACCAAAAATTCAAGAGGTCTCTAATTCATATCATTTAGCAGTTCTCTGGCATTTTCTATATTAAAATAACTACACAATAAGAAGCTACTGTTCAAAGTAGCTAACCATAATCTTGATGTCCAATCTTGATGTCCCAATTAACTTGCCAAGATATCAAAAACAAAGAAACACATACCAGTCTCACCACTATTATCACAAATGTTCTTGGCAAGTGGGTAATTCAGATAAAATTTCTGATATCCTCTTCTAAAATATAAACTTGGAACTCTTAGGGAGTTTCAAATACCTTAACTAAATTAAAAAGTCAAATTCATCTTGCCCAAGTATCTATATAGTCCACAGAATTACAACTATTTAATAAAAGATCACTGGGGAAGCTCAAAACATTTTATTCTAAAGAATTCAAGTCCAAATTCTTTCCACACACCTCAAATGTACTCTTATTACCATTACCCTAACAGAGACCTTTAACATGTCTGTGGGGTAACTATAACTTCTTTCTAGTTTTCCTCATTCTGCATACCACTGCTTTCAAGCATCTGTTCTTCTTTAAAAATGCAGAAAGTTAGGGGCACCTGGGTGGCTCAGTCAGTTAGGCAGTTAAGCATCTGACTTCGGCTTAGGTCATGATCTCAAGGATCTTGGGATTGAGCCCTGCATCAGGTTCTGTGCTGACAGCTCAGAGCCTGGAGCCTTCTTCAAATCCTGTGCCTCCCTCTCTCTGTGCCCCTCGCCCTTCCCCCTTCAGGCTTTCTCTCTCTTAAAAATAAATAAATATTGGGGCGCCTGAGTGGCTCAGTTGGTTAAGAGTCTGACTTCAGCTCAGGTCATGATCTCATAGTTAGTAGGTTCAAACCCTACATCAGGCTCTGTGCTGACAGCTCAGAGCCTGGAACCTACTTTGGATTCTGTGTCTCTCTCTCTGCCTGCCCCAGCTCACCCTCTGTTTCTCTCTCTCTCAAAAAGTAAGTTAAAAATATACTGAAAACTCAGTAGAACTGATTTACAAAGACAAAACAATAACAACGATCTATCCCAAACAGAAGCTGGAAACTTTTTTTAGTGTTTATTTTTGAAAGAAAGAGTTTGAGCAGGGGAGGGAGAGAGGAAGAGAAGGGGGCAGAGAGAGAGAGAGACAGGTAAAAAGAGAGAAAGAGAGAATCTTAAGCAGGCTCCATGCCTAGCACAGAGCCCAACATGGAGCTCGATCTTAGAACCCTGAGATCATGACTTTCACTGAAATCAAGAGTCAGACGCTTAATCAACTGAGCCACCTAGGTGCCAGAAGCTGAAATTACTAAAAGGGCATTTTCCCTATAAAGACCTATCATGTGACATTTTCTAGAATTCAAATACCCATGTGACACAAACAGACTCTGATGAAAAGAAAGAAAAAACTATTTTCTTGAAGAGAAGAGCAGGTCTGAAAAAAAACAAGTGTGAAAGTTTAAAAAAAAAAACCAGAAGGAAGACAATGCCTTTAACTATTATTCCAATGTAGCAAAGTATTTTTTTTTAAGCTGGCTGTACTTTCTCTTTCAAACACTAGAGGGAAGTGTAAAATCCATCACTGTATCTTTGGGAATTAAATGTATTCATTCATTCACTCACATCAGCATATATTACTGCATTCATGTATACCAGGAATTCAATTAGACCCAAAGACCAAAAAAAAAAAAAAAAAGAAAATAAGCTACAGTCCCTGTCTTTAAGGTGCTTAGTCTAGTGAGGGAAAACACGTTAAAAAAAAAAAAAAAAAAAAAAAAGCAAACTACAAGAACGAACCAAACCTCAACTTTTACAAGACTGTAGGTTTTGGGAAGGGAAGAAGGGGAAGCATTTCTGGCAGAGGGACTACAAAAACCATGTCCATATAATAATTCACACTAGACAAAGCAGCATATCCAAACTGGCTTATTCTCCTATTTATTTTCCCCATCTTAAATTAAATGGAAATAATGCATAACTACAGGTTATCTTTAAACAATTATCTACAGAAAGTAGAGGCATAAAGTTTTAACATGTGTGGAAGATTTGCTAAAATATCAAACTAACTAGGTTTCAAAATCTACTATACACAGTTTTTAAATTTTTTATAAAAAGTTTAAGTAAGCTCTATAACCAACATGGGGCTGAAACTCACAACCTGAGATCAAGAATCACATGCTCTTCCAACGGAGTCAGCCACGCACCCCTGTTATACACGGTTTTAAAAACATGAAGGTAGGAGCTCCCGGGCTTAGTCAGTTAAGTGTCCCACTCTTGATCTCAGCTCAGGTCTTCATCTCAGGGTCATGAGTTCAAGTCCTGCAACAGGGTTCCATACCTACTTAAAACAAACATGGAGGTAACAGATACAATTGGAGTTAAGACTGCTTACGTAATTGGGGTGTCCGGGTGGCTCAGTAGGTTAGGCGTCCAGCTTCGGCTCAGTTCATGTTCTTGCGGTTCATGAGCTGGACCCCAGCATCAGGCTCTCTGCTGTCAGCACAGAGCCTACTTTAGATCCTGTGTCTCCCTCTCTCTGCCCCTCCCCCACTCGTGCTCTCTTTTCTCAAAAATAAACATTAAAAAAAAAAAAGACTGCTTACATAATAAAAACTCTCATTTGAAATCATGATAAATTATACAGCTCCCTGAAAAGTGTTGTCAAGGATAAAAAATACAGGTTTCCTAAATGTGCTCTTGGTCTTATACAAATTACGTTTCCCAAAGTCAGGAAATAGAATTCTCTGACAGTAAGCTTTCACTGATCCCTTTGTAAAGAGACATCTTGGTTAGTAAATCACTTGTGCACCTAAATAATTCAAGCCTACACAAAAAAGACTAACACTTGAACTCAAAGTCACCATGGAATGGAATAGAAACATTTGTGTGGTATATTTTCCCCTAATCCTAAAATGACTGTTCCATCTTTTGCTATAATTTGGGATGTCTGGATTGTGTGTGTTGGGGCTGGGGAGTTGGAGACAAGGAACAAGTTGTTAACTTCTCATACCGAGGGTAAATTTCTCATACTCAAGGGTGGCACATGGTAGAAAAAGTAAAAGCCAACATCTTGGAAAAGTTTCACACACATACACAAAATGAGGCAGCAAACTTGTGAATCAAGCATGATTTGGCATCAATTCTCTTCTAGTGCCAAAGCCAATGGCTTCTCCTGTAGATGAAATGGCACAGTTCCTGAAAAAGCCCTGGACGCTGTTTCCCCACAATCCTATAATCTGTCAGAAGACAGAAAACAAAAAGAAGGCTTTGCCAGCCAGAAAAAGCAAATTATAACCAACACAGAGCCAACACGTTACTTCAGACAGAAGGAGCTTTTCTATGTATCTTTGGAAGGAGACAAAAGAAGCTTACTATTGCTCAAATAACCAAGGCAAACATTTTAACCAAATACCATCTTGGATAAGCATTTGACGCAATAGTCTGCTTTCTCACTTCTTATTCATAGCCTTAAAGAATAATCTGCCACATTTATGGAAAAGAATTGATGGCCACAAAATACAAAGAATTTTTATAAGTCAATAAGAAAGAGACAACCAAAGGGAAATTTTCAAAGGACGTGAACTTGTAGTCAAAGAAGACATACAAAAGGTGAAATATTATATATAATTCCATATTGTTAGAAAGCAAAAGTAGAGGAGCACTTGGGTGACTCAGCTGGTTAAGCATCTGACGTCTGGTCTCGGTTCAGGTCATGATCTCATGGTTCGTGAGCTTGAGCCCCACAGTGGGTTCTGCGCAGGCAGCGCAGAGCCTGCCTGGGATTCATTCTCTCTCTCTCTCTCTCTCTCTCTCTCTCCGTCCCCCTTTCTCCACTTGTGCTCTCTCAAAATAAATAAATAAACATTAAAAAAAGGGGGGGGCAATAGAAAGTGCCTTCTCCATATAGGCAGCTCTTTGCCCCTGGGTCCCATAACCGTTCTGTAATAAAACCACCTTTTTTCACCAACAAAAGACAGAGACAGACAGAAAGAAAGAAAGAAAAGAAGAGAAGAAGGTGCTTCTCCATACAACCCTAAAGGTATTTTGACTTGATAGTACTGCCAACTGCAAGCCTCAGAGAAAACTTGGCAACTCAGAAGGAAAAACAAAAAACAAAAGATAAGGATACTTAAAAATCACACTGTATGGAGGGCTCAGTCAGTTAAGTGTGTGATTCTCGATTTTAGCTCAGGTCATGATCTCACCATTAGAGAGATAAGCCCCATGTTGGGCTCTGTGCTGATGGTGTGAAGCCTGCTTGAGATTCTCTGTGTCTGTCTCTCTCTCCCTCTGCCCCTCCCCAGCTCATGCCCCCCCCCAATAAAGTGTTAAAAAAAATTTTTAACTGTACACTTTAAATATCCTAAAATTTTACTTGTCAATTACACCCCAAATAAGCTGGGGGTGTTGGGGAGATAAGGGTGCCTAGCATAGGTAATATATACCTTAAAACATTTAGAACAGAAGCTTTGTGAAACATCTACTCTGGGAAGGAAACTATTAGAAAGAATGGATACAGGTAAACTGCAAAACCAAAGGAACTAAAATAAGAATAAAAGATGAACCTTTACCTGTGAACATAAAACAGCTGTAGCCAAACTCTAAGCCTACAATGAACAAGGGAGATCACAGAAGTAAATAAAAGAAAGTCTAAATATAACCACAGAGGTAAAGCACCTCTAAGAAAGTAAGCTTACTCAACTGCCTTGCTGTGGAAGTAGGCCATTTTCAGACCCCCCTTCCAGTCACCAAATGCACAAGAAAAGCAAATAATGCCTGGATGCGACAAAAGTCTTCCCATCAAAGAAGAAAAGAAACCTAAGCCTTTTACTTATTTATCCTTGATACAAAGAGGGAAAGAACTGTGGAGAACTCAAATTCCAGAAAAAAGGTTCAATTCAAAAAAAAAAATTCAATTCCAACCTATGTAAAGCGAAGAACATCATGTCACTTTGTTCTAAAATTAGCAATACACAGGTCCCTACTGAAAAAACAATACACAAGCTCCCAACTGAGCTGTCAGCAGGGTAAAGTTCTAAGCACATCAGCAGGTTACTGCTTAACCATTTCAATTTTCCCTTATCAGTTTCAGACACAGAAGGCCCACATCCCAAGTTTCCTCTATTGTTAATGCCACTCTAGAGGCTGAGAAAATTTTAGTTCATCAGATTCAAATTTCAAGCATTTTCTAAGTACATTACAGGTAATGATGCCACAGACTCTATATTTAGCCTCAGGTGTGGAACAAGGAGTGCTAGCTTTGCCTGAAATGGCACCATGTCCCTCCTCCAAGCCTAACTGCAACTATCACCTAAGTTTTCATTAAAGTGGCTATATGGTGTCACCTAAAAGANAACCGGCTACGATGTTTTAAATATAGATAATAAATTACCCCTACTGGTTCTTCAAACATTCAGCATTGTAACTGCCACAGGCTGCCATTCATATCTTCATGTGGACGAAAAAGCCAAGAATGGTAAAAACTCTTGTGATACAAATCCTCTTAAGTGATCTAATGAAACTTTTAGAAAGTCTCTTTAACTAAAATGTTTCATTATGGTTCCATAATTGTTACACTCTAGAAATTAGGGTAACAACATCTTTTCCCAAATCCAGAGCTATTTTTTCTTCAAATAGTATTTATAAAAATATATCACCTTTCTCAAAAGGAACTTTAGGCCTCTAACAGACAGCATGTTGCTAACTTTCACAACATCCTAATAAAGAACTATTATTTAGCATCTATATCACACTTGAACTTGCAAAAGTGTTTTACAATATTTTCATTAGTAGTCATGCCTCACAACCACCCATGAGCTAAACTGGTCCTGTTATCCTCATTTGACAGCTGAGAAAACTGATGTATTGTAAGGCCAAGGTCAAGCCAGTCTGCTTTTCCAAAACCAGGAACCTAACTCTTAAAAACAGTCTCATTCACTCAACCAGTGTATCTGTATTGCTCATAGCCCTAGTTTTAGTAGGTTCTTAGAACACAGAAATCCACCTAAGGGTACAAAAACACTAAATTATTATGACACTGCAACACAAATACACAACCACAATTGAATACAAATAGATAAGGATTTAAAAACAATGACACGGGAGTTTTCAGAAATTGGTTTCCAAAACCTCTATGTCATAACACAAAAACAAAAAAAGGATCAAATGCTTCTTCATCTTGTTTTTCTTTTTAATCCACTACAATCAGACTTCTATCTCCATCACTCCAATGAGTGGTTCTAGTCAAGGTCACCAATAACCTCTAGGTTCCCAAACCCCATGAGTACTTCTCTGTTCTTATTTGAGACAATAATCAATACAGTGGTCCACTCCATCCTGAAAACATTCTTTACTTGGCTTCCATAACATCAATGGTTTTCCTCCTACCTCACTGGCTGCTCCTTCTCCTTCAGACCTCTCTTTTGTAGCCACAATCCATTTCTAGGTGACCTCCTGATTGAATTTCAAGACTTCAAACTCTATCTACATGTTGATTTCACATCTACAATGCCAGCCCAGATTTCTCCCAGGAATGCTAGGCTTTTCTATCTTATAGTTCCAGTTGGCTGTCTAACAAGCACCTCAAACTTGATATGACCAAAGCAAAATTCTTCTGCCAGTCTTACCCATTTCAATAAATATCATCACCTACCTAGTTGCCCCAGCCAATAATGAGGAAGTTAGGCATGATTCCTCTTTGCCTCACTCCCCCTGGCTGCAGCCAATCCCTCAGCAAGCCCTGCCAATTTCATTTCCAAAAGAAATTCCGAATCTGTCTATTTCCCTACAGCTCTTCTACCATCACTCCAATCCAAGTCACCATCAACTCTTATCTGAATTAGTGCAAGTCTTGTAACTAGTCTCCTTGCCTCTACTCTGGATCCCCCTACAAGAAATCCATTTCCACACAGTAAGCAGAAGATTCTAATTACAAGTCAATTCACATCATATGCTCGCTTAAAAACCTCTAAAGGAGGGGCTCCTGGGTGGCTCAGTCAGTTGAGCATTCGAGTTCGGCTCAGGTCATTATCTTATAGCTCGTGGGTCTGAGCCCCATGTCGGGCTCTGTGCTGACAGCTCAGAGCCTGGAGCTTGCTTCAGATTCTGTGTCTCCTTCTCTCTTTGCCCCTCACCTGCTTATGTTTTCTCTCTCTCTCTCTTAAAAATAAACATTAATGGGACACCTGGGTGGCTCAGTCAGTTAAGCGTCCAACTTCGGCTCAGGTCATGATCCCACAGCTCGTGGGTTTGAGCCCCACAATGGGCTCTGTGCTGAGAATCTGGAGCCTGTTTCAGATTCTGTGTCTCCCTCTCTCTGACACTCCCCTGCTCACTCGCTCTCTCTCTGAAATAAATAAAACATTAAAAAAATTTTTAATAAAAAAATAAAATAAAAAGTTGTTTGTTGTCTGTTTACCCCCCCTAGAATACAAGCTCCATAAGAGAACAGACTCTATCTTGATTACCAGTATATTACTAGTGCTCTACACATACTAAAAACTCAAAAAAATTTGGCAGGCTTAGTTACTCCTACCCACAAAGAGCTCACAATCTAGTTGAAGAAACAAAACATTTAAATGATAAATGTAATGCTAGCAGGATAATAAAATGTTACAGTAGCCCAGCGGCAGGAATGATTAATTCTGCCTTGAGAACTAGGAAGACTTCACAGAAGAAATGAGCTATGAGCTAAATCTTAAGGATTAATTAGGAGATTCACCAGATTATTGGTTATGTTTGCTTGTTTTGGAAGAAGCGTCCACGGAAGGAAAGAAAATAGCTTGAGCAAAAATATAATGAGGAAAGGAGGAAGGAAGATGGAATCAATCATCTACTATGCATTAGGTGCTGTGAATGATAAAGAATCCTAAAGGGAAAGAGCATAAGTAGTCTTACAATTTAGGAAAATCGCTCTTGTGACAGGGATGGATCAACTGAAGGGGTAATAAGACTCGAGGCATGAATACCAGTTAGGAGGTTATTGCAACTGACCAAGTAAGAAATAAAAATGGTCAGGGCACCTGAATGTCTCAGTCGTTTGAGCTTCAGACTCTTGGTTTCATCTCAGGTCATGATCTCTTGGTTTCATGAGTTGAAGCCCCACATCAGGCCCACTCTAAAAGTGCAGAGCCTGCTTGGGATTCTCTGTCTCCTTCTCTCTCTGCCCCTCCCCCACTCGCAGTGTCTTGGTCTCTCTCTAAATAAATATATAGGGACACCTGGGTGGCTGAATCAGTTACGCATCTGACTCTGCATCCTAATTCGGCTCAGGTCATTATCTACTTATGGGGTTGACCCCTCATCAGGCTCTGTGCTGCCAGCTCAGAGCCTGGAGCCTGCTTTAGATTCTGTGTCTCCCTCACTCTCCACTCCTCCCCCGCTCTTGTGCGCGTTCATGTGCACGTGTGCTCTCTCTCTCAAATATAAATAAAATGTTAAAAACAATTTTTTAAAGAAATAAAAATGGTCTAATCCATGGCTTTGGCAATATGGTTGGAAAGGGAGAGGCAGATTTAGGAGATCTTCAAGGTTAAAATCAAATCTAGGGATCAGGCAGATATGAGTGATAAGGAAGAAGAAAGAAGCAAGGTCAAATCCAATATTTTTGATTTAGGCAACTGTATGGCTATCAATAGCATTCAACCAGGCAGGGAATCTAGAGGGCTTAGATTCTGTGGCAAAAATAATCAATTCCCATATTTATAGGTGCCTATAAGATGCCCAGGTGGATTCTGGAAATATGGGTCTGGATCCCAGGAGAGAGAGATTTGAGTTAAATACAGAGATTTGAATTACATTACCTGTGAAAAATAAAACAAGAAAAGGGTGACTAACAACAGGATTCTCAGCAATATTAACACTTAGGGACTGGATAGAAGAAAGGGAGACTATGAGAGAGACTAAAAAGGGATAGAAAAGAAAACCCAAGCATGGATAGTTTAAAGAAGCAGTAAAGTAAAAAACTTAAAAATTAGGGGCACCTGGGTGGCTCATTCAGTTAAGCATCCGATTCTTGATTTTGCCTCAGGTCATGAACTGTTTGTGGGTTCGAGCCCCACAATGCGCCGACATCATGGAGTTGGCTTGGGGTTCTGTCTCCTTCTCTCTCTGCCCCTCCCCTGCTCACTCTCTACCTGTCTCAAAATAAATAAACTTTAAAACAATTTAAAAAATTATGGGCCACCTGGGGGGCTGAGTTGATTAAGCTTCCAACTTCAGCTCAGGTCATGATCTCACAGCTGTGGGTTCAAGTCCCACATCGGGCTCTATGCTGACTGCTCAGAGCCTGGAGCCTGCTTCAGATTCTGTCTCCTTGTCTCTCTGCCCTTCCCCCACTCATTATTTCTCTCTCCCCTTCAAAAATAAATAAACATTAAAAATTTTTATTTAAATAAATAAAAGCAGAAGGCAAAATAAATCAAGGCGTAAAAAGCATCATCTGGGTTTGACAATCAGGTCACTGAGCAGAGCAATTTCAGTGGAGTGTTGGGGACAAAATCAAATTACATGCTTGAGGAATAAATAGGCTGTGAGAAAGTAAAGAGAGCAGGAGAAAGACTACTTTTAGGAACAAGAGAGAAACTGAGCAGTAACTGGGGGTAAGGTGGGGACAAAGAATTGGGGAAAAGAAATAAATACGAACAAAAAACAGTGATACAACAAGGTTGCAGTGGGATTAACAATATGGAGAAGAAAGGAAAGACCAATACAAATATAAATACAGTAAAGTCTGCAGGTGTGGAAAAAAGAAGTAAATAGCCTTTGAGAGAAAGGTGGGGGAGAGAATAACAGGGGACTCGAGATCAGCTGGGTTAACAATTTACAAAGAGCAGGCAAATATTCAAGTGAGACACAGGAGCCTAACCAGTCACCCTCACAACCTCCTACTAAGAGGAATGATCTTACCTTATCTAAAAAAAAATTTTTAATGTTTATTTTTGAGAGAGACGGAGTGCGAGTGGGTTAGGAGTAGAGAGAGAGGGAAGGGAAGAGAGAGAGGCTGAGCTGTCAGACAGGGCCCAAACTCTAGAACCGGGAGATCATGACCTGAGCCAAAGTCAGACACTTAACCAACTGAGCCACCCAGGGGCCTCTGATCTTACTTTACCTAAATAAAAGTTCTTACTTAGAAATTTAAGATCTGATGGAAAATCAGAGTAGTTGTGGAAAGAAAGAGCAGAGACATGATCCAGAAACACTAGCTAATAGTTCAAATTGCCTCTCACAAGGAAACAATAGCAGAGGGAAGAGGAAGGATGCCAAGCAGAGGGGGGACCTGGACCAGATGCCCAAAAATCACAGCCAATTTTCTCAATGTCCTACCAAATCTAAAAATCCACACTAACCTGGAAACTGTAATACTTCTAGGAATTTGAAGGGTGTGTCCTGCCACAATATTCTGAGTGTCCAAGTTTCAGTTCGTTAAGTAATCCCTGGGAAAATAGAGAGCTTGGCTAGACTTTGGATAATATTCATATATACCCCCATTAACTTGATAAATCTCTTCCTATACGTTTTCATGCTCTGGAGTGGAGAACATACTGATAACACAGCAGTGTCCTAGGATACGAAGAGAATGGGGAAGGCAAGCTAATAGCATCATGCTTTAAGAATAAGCAAACTTAAATAAAGTAGAAAATAAATGACAAAATATTCTTGAAGTCTTAAGAATTAGAGTACACACTGCAACAATGTGGATGGAACTAGAGGGTATCACGCTAAGCAAAACAAGTCAGTCCGACAAAGACAAAAATCATATGAGGACTTTAAGATACAAAACAGATGAACATAAGGGAAGGGAAGCAAAAAGAATATAAAAACAGGGAGGGGGACAAAACATAAGAGACTCTTAAATACAGAGAACAAACTGAGGGTTGCTGGAGGGGCTGTGGGTGGGGAGATGGGGTAAACAGGTAAGGGGCATTAGGAAGACACCTGTTGGGATGAGCACTGGGTGTTATACACAGGGGATGAATCACTGCAATCTACTCAAAACATTATTGCACTGTATGCTAACCAACTTGNAGAATTTTTGTATGCATATATATTTTTTTTTTAATTTTTTTTTTTTCTAAGTAGGCTCTACACCCAACAACCCCAAAAGTCCCATGCACTACTGACTGAGCCGGCCACGCACTCCCATACTGTGTACCTTTTATGTTACTTAAAATATACTCAAAAAAAGAAATAAAATTAAGTTAAAATTCAAATATATTTAGGAAATTACATTTCTGGATTTCCTCTTTAAAGTCTCCCTCTTCTACTCCCGGACATTTTTTTTTAAGGTAGGCTTCACACACAGCACGGAACCCAATGTGGGGCTTGAACTGAGGTCAAGACCTGAGCTGAGATTAAGAGCTGGACACTTAACCCACTAAGCCACCCAGGGGCCCTCAGACTGTTCTTTTATTTTCGCACAGTAAAATATATTTTTTAGTGCTCAGTTCTAAAAATTCTCATTACAGATGTGTAACCACAATCAAGGTACAGAACAGCTCCATTATCCTCCAGAAACATCCTCATTCTACTGCTTTGCAGTAAAACGTTCCCCTACCCCTACCGCAAGACAATCATTGATCTGCTCTCCACTGCCCCTATAGTTTTTAAGTTTTCTATAATATCATATAAATTCAAATAGTGAGTAGCCTCTTCAGTCTAGCTTCTTTCACTTACCATAAGGCATATGAGATACATTCATGTTATTACATATATAAATAGTTCCTTTTTATTGCTGGGTAGTATTTCACTATACGTATATATCACAATTGGTTAATTCATACCAAAGCTGAAGGATATTCAAGTTGTTTCTAGTTTTCAGTTGAGTACAAATAAGGAGCTACAAATATTGGAGCACCTGGGAAACTCAGTGGGTTAAGCATCCAACTTCGGCTCAGGTCATGATCTCATGGTTCATGGGTTCAAGCCCCAAGTCATGCTCTATGCTGACAGCTCCAAGCCTGGAACCTGCTTCAGATTCATATTCTCTCTTAATCTCTACCTCCCTCCACCCCCTGCTTCCCTCTTGTGCTCACTCTCTCTCTCAAAGATAAATATTTTTTTTTAATATTTTTTATTTATTTCTAGGAGAGAGAGAGACAGCGTGAGCAGGGGAGGGTCAGAGAGAGAGGGAGTCACAGACTGAAATAGGCTCCAGGCTCTGAGCTGGCAGTCAGCACAGAGCCCGACGCGGGGCTCGAACCCACGAACCGCGAGATCATGACCTAAGCGAAAGTCGGACGCTTAACCGACTAAGCCACCCAGGCGCCCCTCAAAGATAAGCATTTTTTAAAAGATCCATTTAATAAATAAATAGACAAATAAACAGACAAAAAATAAATAAATATAGCTGCTATAAATATTCACATACAGGATTTTATGTCTTAGGCTGTCAATCCACTTGGGTAAATACTTGGGTCATATGTTAACTATTTGTTTTACTTAGTAAGAAACTCCACAGTGTTTCCCAAAATTCTAGTTGTTCCACATCCCTGCCAACCCATAATCTAATCAATTTTCCTTTGTTGTTTTTTTTAGCCATTCTAATGGCATATCTCATTATGAGTTTAATTTGCATTTCTCTAATGACCGAGATGTTGAGATTCTCACATCCTTACTTGCCATCAACCTATCTTCTCCAGTGAAATCATTCAAATCTTTCACACATTTTATGGTGCTGCTTGCTTCTTGATGAGTTTTGAGCTCTTTATATGTTCTAGATATAGGTTTATGTATGTCTGATATATTTTATCCCACTCTGTGTCTTGTCTCTTTTTTTTAAAGCAGATTCCATGCCCAACATGGGGCTCAAGCTCACAACCCTGGGATCAAGAGTCACATCTCTACCAACTGAGCCAGGTGCCCTGTCTGTGTCTTCTCTTTTCATTCACTTATGTATCTTTTGCAGAGTAAAATTTTTTAATTTTGAGGAAGCCCAATTTATCAAAAAAAATTTTTTTTGGATCTTGTTTTTGGTGTTGTATCTAAGAACTCTTTTTTTTTTTATTTTTTTATTTTTTTTTATTTTTTATTTTACAAATAGTTTATTGTCAGTATCTAAGAACTCTTTACCTAATCCAAGGTAACAAAGATTTTCCGTTTCTCCTGTATAAAATATTCCAGATATTTTATAGTTTTCCATTTTATATAGGTCTGTGACCAATTTTGAATTAATTTTTACAAATGGTATGAAGTATAGTTTGAGGCACATCTTTTCTTTCTTTTACTTTAGATATCCAGTTGTTGGGGCGCCTGGGTGGCTTAGTCGGTTAAACGTCCGACTTTCGCTTAGGTCATGATCTCGCGGTTCGTGGGTTCGAGCCCCGCGTCGGGCTCTGTGCTGACTGCCAGCTCAGAGCCTGGAGCCTGTTTCAGTCTGTGACTCCCTCTCTCTCTGACCCTCCCCTGCTCACGCTGTCTCTCTCTCTCCTAGAAATAAATTAAAAAAAAAAAAAAAAAAGATATCTAGTTGTTCCAACAACTCATTGTTGAGAAGACTATCTTTTCTCCTTTGATTTGCCTTTGCACCTCTATCAAAAATCAAATGGCGGGGCGCCTGGGTGGCTTAGTCGGTTAGGCGTCCGACTTTCGCTTAGGTCATGATCTCGCGGTTCGTGGGTTCAAGCCCCGCGTCGGGCTCTGTGCTGACTGCCAGCTCAGAGCCTGGAGCCTATTTCAGTCTGTGACTCCCTCTCTCTCTGACCCTCCCCTGCTCACGCTGTCTCTCTCTCTCTCTCCTAGAAATAAATAAAAAACATTAAAAAAAAAATCAAATGGCTATATTTAATAGTGTGGGTCTACTTCTGGACTTTCTGTTCTGTTCATTGATCTGTCAAACTACCCTTTTGGCAATACCACACTGTCTTGATTACCGTAGCTCTTCAGTAAGTCTTGAAATCAGGTAGTAGGAGTCTTCCAACTTTGTCGTCCTTTTTCAAAATAGTTTTGGTTATCTTGGTCCCTTTGACTTTTTTTTTTAACATTTCTTTCTTTTTGAGAGACAGAGTTGGGGAGGAGCAGAGAGAGAGGGAAACACACAACTCGAAGCAGGCTCCAGACTCTGAGCTGTCAGCATAGAGCCTGATTCAGGGCTTGAACCCACAAACTATGAGATCATGACCTGAGCTGAAGTTGGAAACTCAACCGACTGATCCACCAAAGCACCCCCTTTTTTTCAATTTTTTTTTTTTTCCAGATAGAAAGAGTGTAAGGAGGAGAGGGGTAGAGAGAGAAGGAGATAGAATCTGAAGCAGGCTCCAGGCTCTGAGTTGTCAGCACAAAGCCCAACACGGGGCTTGAACCCAGGAGCCATGAGATCATGACCTGAGCTGAAGTCAGATGCCCAACTGACTGAGACACCCAAGGACCCCTAAAGTCTTTAAAATCTGTAGCCCCACCTAAATAAATATATAAATAAATAACTTTTTTTCAAAGAAATGCTTGTTAAGTGTGTGGGATTTTTCTTTTAGTCCTTATCTTTTAGAGATACATATAGAAATACTTATTAATTTATGAATCAGATTTGTTTAAAAATAACTTGGGTGGGTTAGTGGATAGGGGAAACACGGATAATAAAGATTGGCACAAATTCAAAATTACTGTAGTGGAGTGATAGGGGTTCGTTATACTGATGTCTACTCTCGCATATATTTGACATTTTCATAATAAAATGGTAAAAAGAAAACCTATCTACAGAATTAATCTTCTCTTTAACATAAAATCCCTAAGGTAAGGGAAAAAAGGAGAAGTATGGGGAGTTAAGCCTTGAATCAAGTTGAGACCCTAGGGATGTCTGGGTTTCTCACCATTTCATTTTCTTGTCAAAGCCAGACATTCTGTTTAAGGTCAGTATTAAAAATGCTTAGCTAAAAATCAACCAGCAACTATAGATACTCTGCATATTCCTTCCTTTCATAAAACATGTCTCTGCTTTTATTTCAAAATCACGAACTATAAAAAAAAGCACCTAAATCATACATACTGTCCTTCCAGAAAACAACAACAGCATAAGTATCTTTCACTTACCATCAGGTGTATTTATTTCACTGTTTTCAGTTCTTACATAACTGGTGAAAAAGCAACGGAGTAGCAGAGAACTAGACAGTTAGTTAGCTTGAATTCCTAATCCCAACTCTGAACTAACCAGGCACTGGTTCAAGATTGTCCTGTGGTCCTCAAACCAAATCTGCTGAGGTTCTAGTTCATAATAACTATCAGGCTCTAATCAGAGGTGTTCAGTGGAAACAGATTCTTTTTCCCATCATCTTTATAATAGAACTGATGTTGGACAAGGCAGTTTCAGGGTTCTTGGCTGGCTCAGTCAGTTACAGCCTGCAACTCTTGGTCTCGGAGCCCAGAGGTCAAGCTCCGTGCTGGGCGTGAAGCCTACTTACAAAAACTAAAAACTTGGGAGGCCTGGGTGGCTCAGTCAGTTAAACGTCTGACTTCGACTCAGGTCATATCTCACAGTTCGTGGGTTCGAGCCCCGCATCGGGCTCTGCTGACAGCTAGCTCAGAGCCTGGAGCCTATTTCAGATTATGTATCTCCCTCTCTCTCTGACCCTCCCCTGCTCACACTCTCTCTCTCTCAAAAATAAATTTTAAAAAACATTTAAAAAAATGAAAAAAAATTTTAAAAGGCAGTTCTCCAAGGCGCCTGGGTGGCTCAGTCGGTTAAGCGTCCAACTTCGGCTCAGGTCATGATCTCACGGTTTGTGGGTTCGAGCCCCACCTCGGGCTCTCTGCTGTCAGCACAGAGCCTGCTTGGGATCCTCTGTCCCCCTCCCTCTCCACCCCTTCCCTGCTGGTTCACTCTCTTTCAAAATAAATAAACTTAAAAAAATACAATAAATAAATAATGGAAAAATAAGGAAAAGTATTAGCTCTGCATGAACTACTATCGAGAAGGTACTTAGTACCACATTCCTATAAAGCCAATCCCTCCAGATGATGTGAATGAACAACATATAAAGCAACTAAAACTCAGACTCACAGAGTAACCATGCTGACTTTATCACTTATACCCCGATCATTTATAGATATGCATCTCTATTCTAAACTTTTCTACTAAACTCAAGACCCAAATATCCAAAAGCTTACTGGACATTTGCTCCTAGATTTCCCTGACACCTCAAATCTAATCTACCAAAATCACTGTCCCTCAAATATAACACCTTTTCACCCCTGTATTCCCTACCTTGATTAGTAACATCACCATCTGCTTGCCTAAGCAAGTAATTTCAAATCCGTCTTTGACAACTCCTTCCCCTTTACCCACTCCTCAACATAAAGTCAGTAAGATCCTTCTGGTCAATCTCGTAAAAAGCTCATTAACCTGTCTACAATTCCACCATTACCACTGTAATTGAGATCTTCAAGATCTCTCGAATGAACATCACACAAATATCTCAGAACCAACTATCCTCCCTGTAGCCAATTTCACCCTTTAAAATCTAGTGTTACTTTTCTTAAAACAGCGATCTGAACTTCTTCCTTATCTGGCTTGAAACTCTCCCATGACTTCCTGGCATCTACAAAATAAAATTCAGCCTCATCAAGGCCATTCACAACTGGGCTCCAACTCCTCTTTCACCTCACTTGCATTCCTTCCTCACGCCCCATGATCTAGCCACATTAAACCAGTGGCCCACAGGTCCAGGTAAATGAGTATGGACCTGTGAGCCAGTGGTTTAAAAAAAACTTTTTTTTTAGGGGCACCTGGGTGNAAAAAAATATTTAAAAAAATAAATAAAATTCTTTTTAAAAATTTTAATAATAAAATAAATGTATTTTTAATAAAGAAATTTAGCATTTTTCTGCTTGAGTTGTATTTCCTTTCACTCTAAGTTACAAAGATCTAAAAGGGACATAACCAAGACCTTGACAGGCAGTGAAAGGACAGAAATAGATACTAAACACTTCTCTGCTGAGAAAGCATTCACCTCTCACCATGAGTACAGTGACTTCACACTTATCCCCACTCTGGTCAGCTGTGAAGCCTCAACCCTTCCCTTGGCCCCTTTGCTTCTCACACCACTCTCATTTTCCACTTTATCAGTATCATCATTTTGGAGTTGCTATTACATTTTAGAAGTTGAAATCCAAGAATGAGCCTCATGTCTCTTCTGAAAATGTTCCAAGCTTCCTGTCCTGCTCTGCTGCATTATACAATGTTACTCTGCCAAAGACTTAGCTCATTTCCTTCTCCTGCTTGTCCTGATAGGGTGGTACACATCAATAATGCCCTCTCCCTTCCTAGTTTCAGACTCTTCTGTCTGTCTGTCATGCCCTATCTTCCTTGTCCACCTGTGAGGGGATATCATGTAGGTTATACAAAGGGTCTTTACTGACAATACCTGCAGCCAGCCAGCCATCAACGCTTACAAGATGTACCTCCCTCTAGTAGAGCATTTACTGTATTTCATCAATTCTAAGGCATACTCCCCCGCCCCCGTTTCTCTGAAAACAGGATATATCTTAGAACTGATAGCATGCCAGTCTCATTAGCATTTCTTCTTTCTTCCTTGCATGTGAAGTAATTGTGAGCCTTACAATCATTAGCACCACAGAGCTGATGAAATAAGATATTAGATTCTGTAACAATTACTTGGTATATATCTGTTTCCTCAGCTAAACTGTGAACTGAGAGGGTAGGGGCTGTATCATAAACATCTTTGACCAGCATAGATTTGGGCAGAAAAAGAGGGTGCATCCAACAAACACTAGTTGGATAGTTATTTATTTAGCATTTGCTAAGTATTAAGTAGTATCCTAAACATTTTACGTGCATTAAGCACATTTTACCCCTGTGCAGGAAGTATAATTATAAAGAAACCGAAGTAAAAGAAATACAGGTAAGCTCATTCAAAAAGATACACAAAGTTCCAGATCTGAACTCACCTTTGCTGATTATGTTTTATATTGTTTATCAATATAACAAAATATTCAACAAGCAACTACTCCAGGCCAACTGTGTACTATGGTAAACACAGGTAAGCAAAACCTGGCCCTGGAGGCTACTCTGAATCATAGATCTATTCTTGAATACGTTACCCTCCAAACATCTTAACCTACAAATTCACTACGTTAAATCTGCTCTCCTCTTTTACTTTTCAACATCTTCTCATATACCCCTTCTTTAAAGCTTTTAGCGCTCTTATCAAGAACCGAATGACAAAAAACAAACAACAACAAAATAATAAAAAGCCTTTTGTACTCAATTATTAGCAGCTGTGAAAACATCACAAGAGACTTTAGTTAAGGAATGGGTGGCAAGATCCAAAGGGTGCTAAAGGAACAAAGGTTCTGTTCATAAGCAAAGATTCAAAGAAAAAAAAGAGAGAGGTAAAAACACATAATTTTGTTTTTATTTTTTATTATTTTATCACCATAATTTTATTTTTAAATAGACTGCTTCAAAACGTTTTCCCAGGGGGAGGGGGTGCCTGGATGGCTTAGTCGGTTGGCCTTCTGACTCCTGCTGTTTGTTGGCTCAGGTCATGATCTCAGGTTCGTGGGTTCGAGTCCCGCATGTGGCTCTGTGCTGCCTAGTTGGGGTTGACTCTCTCGCTCGCTCTCTCTCTCTCTCTCTCTCTCTCTCACACACACAAACTTAAAAAAAAAGTTTTTCCCTGAGACAGAAGATGCTTTTTAAAAGGTTATTCATTTTATCACAATAAAAATGAGCTAGTAACCATTAATTCCTTTTTTTTTTTTTAAGCCCTTGCTATGTCAGAGATTCATGAGTAGTCCTTACATCCCTGCTTTAGATGGACTGCTCACACAACAGGTAATCAAGCACTGACCATGCCTTTTCTCTCCCCCAGGGGAAGGCTCTCCATTTGGTAACAGTCATCTACCACATAAAAATAACCACAAATAGGAAAAAGAATACAGAGAAGGACAGGAAATTCTCATCACAGCTGAACAAACCTCTTTCATTTTAACATGACACAGATGGCATTATGGACTCATTTGAACCAATGGAAATTTCCAGTAGAGGGAAAAATACATTACAAAATTAAAAATAAATGTCCAATTATTAAAATAAAATGGGCCAGCTAGGCTAGCTCTAACATTTTACACTTCTACTTCATCAGGTTCCACGTGGTGGTCAAAAAGAGAATAAATTTGTATTCTGTAAATGACCTATGACAACAGTAACAAGTACTTTCTTTTTAAAACTATCCTCCAAAAAAGAAAAGTTGGGGGGCGGGGGGGGGGGCCTGGGTGGCCCAGTCAGTTAAGCATCCAACTTCAGCTCAGGTCATGATCTCACCACTCGTGGGTTACAGCTCTGCGTCGGGCTCTGTGTAGATAGCTCAGAGCCTGGAGCCTGCTTCGGATTCTGTATCTCCCTCTCTCTCTGCACCCCCCCACTCACACTCTACCTCTCTCTCAAAAATGAATGTTAAAAAACAAAAGTTAAAAAAAAAAAGAACAATCGGTGGAGGCACCTGGGTGACTCAGTGAGTTAAGCGTCAGACTTCAGCTCAGGTCATGATCTCACAGTCCGTGGGTTCGAGCCCCACGTCAGGGTCTGCGCTGACAGCTCAGAACCTGGAACCTGTTTCCAATTCTGTGTGTGTGTCTCTCTCTGATCCTCCCCCACTCATGCTCTGTCTCTCTCTCTCTCAAAAATAAATAAACATTAATTAAAAAAAAGAACAATCGGTATTATGGAGTTATTGGGAGAGACGAGGAACTAGAGCGAAAAATTAAAAATGATATACCACTGTGCATTTCCAAGAAAAAGAGGTAAAACACGTTTTACCAGATGGAGACGTTAAAGACAACTAGGGTTCATTTCCCCCACTCCTACAAAATAATTCACTGTTCTTATCTGTGAATCTTCAAGGACCTAGTACAGCCACTCCCTACCTTTGCTCAAATGAAAGACAAATCACTCACTAATATCCAAAAGGCCTTGCCATTTCAAGCTCTCGATCTTTGGGGCCAGCAAAGCTGAAGCATCCACCTCATTCTGTCCTTTTGAAAGAAGTTTCCCCTCTTTCAAAGAGCTGTGGCCAGAAAGCCATTTTCTCTCTCTAGAAGCCCACAGTTTAACTCTGTCCTCTGTTTTGTCTACCTTAAATAACGACAGCAACAACAAAGCGGCCAGGAGTGCTCCTTCAGCCTCTCAGAAAAGAACCAGCTACCTTTTGGACTCTTGGCACAGCTGCTTGTCTTTCTCTGGGAGGCGCTCCAGCCTGAAGGTTCTGCAGGCACCAGAAAGTGGAGCTGAAAAGCTGCTTATCTGACCTCCAAAAGACAGACGAGGCCCTTGGGGGCAACCAGAGACTCCCACGCAAAACTAAACTTTTATACAATTTAAAAATAACAAATTGTACTTGCGCACCCCTCTTGGTGAGCCCTCCCAGCTTGTCTCAAACTAGTTTTCTCGGGGGCCTGTGTCTCCCTCTCTCTCTGCCCTACCCAACTCATGCTGTCTCTTTCTCTCTCAAAAATAAATTAAAAAAAAAAAAAAAAAGGAAACTAGTTTTCTCCACTCATAATAAAGCACATTAGCACCCGACTGTGTCACAAGACAAGGAACCTGAGTGAGCGATGTTCACAAAGCATTTAACAGATTGGCCCTCCATTCTCTATTTCCTTCCTCTTGAGTAAGGAGCTACACAGCATTTGTAAAAATGCCCAGGAGTATGGTATTTTTCCTACACAAGTCTGATGGCTAATTAGTCACATCACAAACTGGTATTTTTGCACATGATCTACTGTGCCTCCGTAGAACGCACATATGTGCCTATTGAGGTTTTACAAACAATATGCTTCGCCTTGACAAAGACATCAATCACTCTACTAATAACGGCAAGGTCTGAAATTCAGTAATACTGTTGGTGGCAAGAGTACCGTCGGTAGGGTACCTACGATTTACCATTTTCATAAACCATCTCAATCACATACATGGATGCCTGCAAGAGCCCACTGAAGCACTCCATCTTTCAGAGGTTCAGAAAGGTTAAGTGGGACCTGCCCAAGGTTATCTATCAGCTTTATCAATGGTGGACGTCGTTTCGAACCTGGCGACTCTTAAGTCCCTAGCTTTCTCCCATGGACCCCTCCCGGCTTTAAACAGAGGGCTCCTGACCCCCATCCTCCGCCCAGAAAAGCCCATGACTCTAGGCGACCGGCCCTTCCCCGCCAGGATCAGAGTTAGCTTCAGCTCCAGCAGGGCTTTCATCCTCCACCGCCCTCCCCCCGCGACCATTCTCTGAAAGAAGCGGAAAGGGAGAGGCGACCGAAAGCTCCTGGGGGAAGGGACGATGACAAACGGGGAAGCGCGGGACACTGCCCCTGCCATGGGCGCCTTCACTCTGCCGCACTCACCTCCTTCCTCCGCCAAGCTGTCCAGCCCTGGCGCTGGCGATCCGGCCACCTATGCCCCAAATTCTCCCATCATCACCTCAAACTGTCCCTCCCCCACGCCCCTTCGNGCCGCCACCACCCCTCCTCCACGCCCCGGCCCCTCAGTAGCCGCCGCCGCCGTCGCGACTAGCCGGGAGCCGCTCTTGCGCCTGCGCAGCCTGGAGTACCGGGGCCCTCTACGGACGCCCGCGCATGCGTAGCCGGCGCTGAGGCGTCTTCTTCAGTGCCTGATGCCCCGGACCCCTGAGTCTCAGGTGGACATGGCCGCTGGCCTCGAGGAGTGGTTAGGTTTTCAGGCTTTGGCGGCTGTCCTTAGGTTCGAGGCCTCTGGGTTACCTTGTCTAGGGTTCCTAAACGCTTGGACCGCGATCATAGACTTAATGACACTTCCAGGATTCTGGATCCTGCCTGCATTTAAAGGCCCGGATGCAGGTACTCTGAGGTGACTGATAAAGAACTTGGATCTCTTTTGGGGGCGCCTGGGGGGCTCAGTGGGTTAAGCGTCCGACTTCAGCTCAGCTCATGATCTCACAGTTAGTGGGTTCGAGCCCCGCGTCGGGCTCTGTGCTGGCAGCTAGCTCAGAGCCTGGAGCCTCTTTCAGATTCTGTATCTCCCTCTCTCTCTGACCCTCCCCTGCTCACACTGCTTCTCTCTCTCTCTCTCTCTCTCTCTCTCTGTCAGAAATAAATAAAAACATAAAAAAAAAAGAACTTGGATCTCTTTCAAAAAGACGCTCACATTTAGAAAACTTTGGGGGTAATTGTGTAAAAGGTAATTTTGACATCCGAGAATACACTACTGGCCAGGAGATGCTCAGAAGCCCCCGGGGATCTTGTCAAGGTGGCACTTAAACTTCTTTGGGACACTCTAAGTTCAATCTGTTTATCAAGGGCATGCTGTTTATTGGACAGAAATGTTCTAGGCATCTCATATGTGCCATCGAGGAACTTGCAGGCTTATAGTCCCTTACTCTCCAGTTCCCACTATGGAGCCTGGCCCTTTTGCAAACTGGGAAACAAAACTAGACCTTTAGCCCATGGAGACCCCAACCATCAGCCCCTAGACCACTGTGCTGCCTTGGCATAGTGGAACAAAAGAGGAGGCTAGGGACGCCTGGGTGGCTCAGTCCTTAAGCATTGGAGTCTTGATCTCAGCTCAGGTTATGATCTCACTGTTCACGAGTTCAAGCCCAGCACCGGGCTCCTCGCTGACAGCTTGCTTGGGATTCTCTCTTTGTCCCTCTGCCTGCCTCTCTCTCTCTCTCTCTCTCCCCCTCTCCCTCTCTCTGAAAATAAACAAACCAAAAAAAAAAAAAAAACTAGGCTCAATTGAGTCTGGAAATTCAGCAATGCAGATTTGACAGCTGAGGGCAATGTACTGCGGAAGGGAAGATGAGATACAGGACTAAGTTCTCTCCTTATCAACATGACCCCCATTCCACCTCTAGCCCAGTCTTACCTCTATAGCCTGGGAGTTTGCAGAGATAGGGACCTAGATATAATGTGGGGGTGGGGGGATTCAAGGAAGAGAAGGGGAGAGGGGGCGGGAAATAGTTCCATTCTTTCTATGAAAGGCGTTAAATTCTCTTACTTCTGGAGAAAGAAAAGCTACTCCTTCCTGATCCCAGGATCTGATATGAATGTTTAAAGTCCTAATCTAAGACTAAGGAAATTTTTTTCCTCATTTTGGAAAGAAGCAAGAATAGGCCCTACAGTAAAGTTTGAGAATGCTGAAACTGGAGTGTCACTAATATTACTAATTGCAGATTAGTAAATTAGAAATGTATACAATGGAATGCTCAAGTCACTAAGAAATGAAGGGTTACTCCCTGTGGCACCTAGGAACTTGAGGATTTTTTTTCTCATCAGATGCATGTAACATTTATGTACATACCGATATGTTGCCGTGGAAAAAAGTATATAGATTAGCATAATCCAGTCCCTTGAAAAGCAGATCTACACAAAAGAGTATGCCTCGTGTATGAACTAACTCCTGTCTCTCTGGAGTAAAATGTAACTGCTGAGAGAGTCGGGTGGTGGGACCCAGGACCAATTCCAGAGGCTAGCTCCAAACTGGAAGAGTTGTCATTACTTGCAAGAATATTATCCTTTGGGATGAGCACATTTGGCACCACGTGGGAATTGCAGAGCCAGAAAAGAGGAAGAATTGATATTGACACTATGTCCTGATGAATGGAATACTAAAAAGAAGCCCAGAGCTGACCTAGAACCTCCCAGGAACCGGACTTTCCTAACTCTCACCAGTCTCCTGCTGGAATCTTACATGATGACAGCAGATCTTCTTACTATAAGTCTTTTGAACCATTTCGCTACTTGAATTTCTTTTTTATATACATATTTATTTACTTTTAAAAGTTTATTTTTAAGTAATCTCTATATCCAGTGTGGGGCTCGAACTCACAACCCCCGAGATCAAGAGTCATATGCTCTCCGAGCTGAGCCTCCAAGTGCCCCAACCTACTTGAATTTCTTACCAAGAGCAGAATAATGGATTTCTTTTCCTGCTAAGCATTCATTCACTATAACCAATGATAAGCATTCGGGGAACAACCTCTACTCCATTTCCAGTCCATGAGATTTGGATGAGGCTCACTCTAGGCATGGAGAACAAAACCCAGATCCAGCCCACAGCATTCTCTAAGCTACAAAGATTGCTTCAGGAATGGGCATGTAACCAGTCAGAAACAAAATGCACAGGGAGAATTTTCTCTCAGGGGAAATCTGTTGCTATTTCTGACTAAAACTGGATGTGAGAATGGGGTGCCTGAGTGGCTCGGTTTGTTGAGCGTCCAAACTTTGGCTCAAGTCTGATCTCACCGTTTGTGAGTTCGAGCCCCACATTGGGCTCTGTGCTGACAGCTCAGAGCCTGGAGCCCGCCTCAGATTCTGTGTGTGTCTCTCTCTCTGACCCTTTCCTGCTCACACTCTGTGTCTCTCTCTCTAATATGAATAAACATTAAAAAATAAAATAAAACTGGACACGAGAAGATGTAAAATCTGGAGATGCTGCATCCATGTCAATACCACAAAGGTAGAGCCAATCTATCTACAGAAAAATGTAATTTATTCACTCACTGAACAAAAATCTATCGAGTACCCATTATGTGTTAGAGACTGTTGTAGGTGCAGAAGATACAACAGTGAACAATATATACTGTCCTTGTCCTCATAGAGCTTAGAGTCTAGGGGGGGACATATAATAAAAACAGCAAATACTTGAGTAACATTTACAATGTGCCAAGCACTGTTCTAAGTCCTTTATACATATCAGTTCTTTTAATCATCACAACAACCCTATGAGGGTACTATGATTATCATCATTTGATAGATGAGGAAACTGAAGAAGAGAGAAGTTACTTGCCTCAGGTCACACGGTAAATAATGGAGCTGAGAATCAAACCCAGAAATATAATCTTCATGCTCAATCACTATATTATAAACTCCCTTAGCACAGCAGGGGGAAAAAAGGAGTCTTAAGAGAGAATTTAAACAGTCATAGAAGAAACAGCCTATGGAGAGACCTGGAAGCGGAAAGACTACCAGGCAATTGGGGGACTGGAAATTTTTCAATTGAGCTGAAAAAGAGGAAGGACAAGAGATGAGACCGGTGGAGGTGCTTGGCTGGCTCAGTCGGAAGAATGTGGCTCTTGAGCTAGGGGTTGGGAGTTCAAGCTCCATGAGGGTGTAGGGATTACTAAAAAGTAATAAACTTTAAAAAAGAGACAGAGTGAGAGATGAAACTGGCAAAGTAAGCTAGAGCCAAGTTAGTTTGTACTTTATTCTGTGGACAATGAAGCAAGGGAGTGACTTGTTCAGAATCGGGCCATGAGAGGTTGGTAAAAGTGAAGACTCAATGATGCTCATATAGCATTTCAGGCTTTGCAACAGGACCGTTGCAGGTAGTGCTAAATACTGTGAGGACGTGACATTTGAGACCTCAATAGGGAGCAGAAGCCAAATCTAGAAGAACAGAGAAAACGGGAGTAGGATATAAAGGCCCGGAGGCAGAAAGGAGCTTGGTATCTTCAAAAGATGGAAAGGAAGCTAGTGTGCTGGAAGCCTTGAGAGTAGTAGCAGGGCTCAACGCATGCAAGGACATTGGATCAGTCTAGTTGTAATAGGAAGCCATTGAAGGGTTTTAATCACATCCTTCAATTGCTATCCCCTTAAATCTCTAAAATTCATCTGTGTCTCCCCACCATCTTCACTACACAATCTTAGTGAGAAACATACAATGACACCTATTTATTTATTAAAATAAATGTTTATTTTTGAGAGAGGGAGAGAGTGCGAGTAGGGGAGGGGCAGAGAGAGAGGGAGAGAGAATCCCAAGCAGGCTCCACGCTGTCATCAGCGAGGAGCCTGATGCGGGGCTCAAACTCACAAACCGTGAGATCATGACCTGCCCCGAAGTCAGATGCTCAACTAACTGAGCCATTCAGGCACCCTGAGATTAAGCATTTTTAAAAAAAATTTTTAATGTTTATTTATTATTGACAGAGAGAGATGGAGTATGAGCATGCGAGAGGCAGGAAGAGGGGGAGACACAGAATCCGAAGAAGCAGGCTCCAAGCTTTAAGCTGTCAGTCAGCACAGAGCCCGACATGGGGCTCAAACTCACAAACTGTGAGACATGATCTGAGCTGAAGTCGGATGCTTAACCAACTGAGCCACCCAGGTGCCCCGATATTAAGCATTTCTAAAAGAAATGCTAATGAAAGGAATATAGTACGGAGAGGAACTCTGTCTATATAGAAAAGAAAGAATAATCCATCTAACAATGTGCCAGAAGGAGTAAAACAACTGGCCTTAAAATAAGGACATTTACTGAGAGTCTATTTTTCTTTTTTTAAATGTTTTTTATTTCTAGGAGAGAGGGAGAGAGACAGCGTGAGCAGGGGAGGGTCAGAGAGAGAGGGAGTCACAGATTGAAACAGGCTCCAGGCTCTGAGCTGGCAGTCAGCACAGAGCCCGACGCGGGGCTCGAACCCACGAACGGCGAGATCATGACCTAAGCGAATGTCGGACGCTTAACCAACTAAGCCACCCAGGTGCCCCTAGAGAGTCTATTTTTCTAAATCCTACATTGTTCCAAATCCTAGATTCAAATGAATACATGGTATTAGGTAGATGTGTTTATTACTATCTTCTTCATTTTACAGATGATGAAACTGTAACTTAGAGAATTGAAATAATTTGTCCAAATTCATACAGCTAACAAGTGGTAAGCTGAAATATGAACCCAGGCATTTGATTAGAGGCATTTGATTAGCCTCTCCTAAACTCACAAAATACAAAATTCTCCCAGAGTATCCTTTGAGGGAAAATCTCTGGGAAAGAAGAGAATTAACAAGGCACTTTGACCCATTTCTTCTATGTTTTCGTGACATCCCAAAGATTCTTCCAAGGTGTTATCTGTTGCCAGTTCTATAGTATTTAGTATGTGTTCCTTGGGTGATTTTGCATTTATTTAATTAAGCTCTTCAACACTGTTTAACCTGAAATTGCCCTTCATCCTAATTACAGTTGAAGTTGCATTTCACCTTATTGTCCATGAAAGAAGATTCATATTTTTCTGATTGCCAGCTGTCCTATATTTAGTGATATTTTGTTCTTTGGGCATATGGGTACCCAAAGAACACCCGGAATATCATGTTCCAGAAAGGTTATTTCTTCCACTAACAGAGCAGGCAGCCTCAGAGCCGGAGCCTGGCGCCATTTGCAAACCATCAGTGCATTTGGCTGCCCCATTTCTGTCAATCCTGTGTCTCTCAGGGCTTCTCTGGACACTCGGCCTCCATTCCCAAAAGAGCAGCCCCATCAGTTGGTTCTGACCATCCTCCCAACAATTCTCTCCTTTCTGTTTCAATATCATCAGTTTTCTCCTCTCTACCTTGTCATTGCCAAGAGCAAACAAAAAAATCTCTAATCTTAAAAAAGAAAAGCCTTAGGGGCGCCTGGGTGGCTCAGTCGGTTAAGCGTCTGGCTTCAGCTCAGGTCATGATCACACAGTTTGTGGATTCCAGCCCTGCCTCAGGCTCCATGCTCACAGCTCAGAGCCTGAAGCCTCCTTCAGATTCAGTGTCTCCTTCTCTCTCTGCCCCTTCCCTGCTACTGCTCTGTCTCTATCTCTGTTTCTCAGAAATGAATAAATGTTAAAAATAATTGTTTTAAAAAAAGAAAAAGCCTTTAACCCCACTTCTCTCTCCTCCTTCTCTATTACCACTCCTTTTTGCTCTGCTCCCCCAGAAACATCTATATATCTTTAATTTTTTTTAATGTTTTATTTATTTTTGACAGAGAGAGACAGCATGAGCAGAGGAGGTTCAGAGAGAGAGGGAGACTCAGAATCTGAAAACAGTCTCCAGGCTCTGAGCTAGCAGTCAGCACAGAGCCTGACGCCGGGCTCAAACCCACAAACTGTGAGATCATGACCTGAGCCGAAGTTGGGACACTTAACCGACTAAGTCACCCAGGCGGCCCCCCCGCGGCCCCCCCCCCTTTTTTTAAAGCTCTACAGTCTGTGGTGCATTGGTTAGGAATCGGGAATCTTGATTTCAGCATAGGTCATGATCTCACAATTTGTGAGTTCCAGCACCGCATCAGGCTCTGCACTGATATCATGGAGGCTGCTTCAGATTCTCTCCTCCCCTCTGCCCTATCCCCACTTTTGCTTGCTCACACACTCTCTCCCAAAAATAATGAACATTAAAAAAAATAATCTCTATGGCCCAACCCAACCTGGGGTTCAAACTCACAAGCCTGAGATCAAGAGCCACTACTGAGCCAGCCAGGGGCCCCCACCTCACACTCTCAAATCCACTCCATTTAAGGTTTTCACCCAGACCACGATCCTGAACTCTTCCTGTCAGGTCACTAATAAATCTCTCCCCTTCACCACCCTCCCACCATGGTCCCCAGGACACAAATCCTGTGATAAGAGACTTTTGTCCATTTTCTTCATTCATGTATCCCTAGCACCTGGACATGGCCTGTACATGGAATATGCTGAACAAATCCCCATTCCTCCAATCCCCGCAACATCTCTCTCTCAATTTCAAGAGTTTAATTGAGAGGCTTCAAAGGATGAATAAGGCTTAAGGCCACAGACAGCTAAGATATATCAAGTTCCTCAGCCCGCTAAGACAATCTAGGGGATTGTAGGTGACTAAGCAGCGTCTGCCTTTACAGGCCCTCTGGTTTTTCTCCAGAAAGGAATGGTCTCTGAGATGACATAGTAATGGAGGTTTAGAGAAGGGAAATCGCGTCTGCTGCTCCTCGGAAACGCGTACCCACGGACTGTCTACTCCTTGGGTAGGAGCGGAGGCCGCTGTCGACCGCTCCAGGGGTCGCACTGGGAGAGGATCCTGCAAGCCTGAGGCTAGAGAAAAGGCCCCGTACGGGGACAGCAGAACAGCGCCCGCTATGGCTTCCAAGACCTTTCCTCTTCAGATGCGTCAGTTTCTCCAGCAACGGGAAGTTTTGAGCGGAGAATGATTTCTGCCGCTTTGCCTCATGGGAGCTGTAGTCTCTCAGGAGGCAGGGCTAGAAGGGCCTTTTACAAAACTTTGGCAGAAAAAGAAGAAAACAGGCTGTGTATGGGAGTGCAAAACAATCATCATATTTACACAAACTCCAAATACACATTTTCCTTTCCCTTAGCCTCGGTCAGTCTCCAAAGCAGTTTCTCCTTCATCCCACCTCCAACATCCCGTGTATCTCCGCTCTCGGGGCCAATCTAGCTCTCTCCGGCTCGCTTTTCCACTGCTCTAGCCAATCATAAGTGCGTCCCTCGTCAGTTCCCGGAGTGCCTTGCGGCCGTGATGGCTGCTCCCGGTCGGCACGCTATTATGTTTTCTCGGATGGTGTCCGGTGTCCGGCAGTGGGGCCCAGACGCCGCGAGGGGGTGGGTGACCGGGCTCTCCTCGCTCTTGGACTGTCAGCGGAGGTGCGTGTCTTGTTTCGCGGGCGCCGCCTCCTGTGGTCCTCGTCTGGCCTCGGCCTCTCGCCGTTATGGCGAGAGCTCAGCCTTGGACCGCTTCCTCGGACTCTCTCAGCCAGACAGTTCGTTGACTTCTCACCCTCCCGCCGTGTCCGTGCACAGAGGTAAAAGGCCCAGATAGCTTGTCCTGGACGGTCATGGTTTTAGCATTGAAAGTTCTGAGTCAGGGAAACTCCTTAGTCTCTGGGGATATCGTCTTTGGTCCTATATTATGGAAAACGATCTTGAGGCTCCAAAGAGAGGCGAGCCGTGAAGGGTCTCACAGGAGAGAGATACCACGTTCCACAGTTTTGGGAGCCAGAGGGTCACAACCAGCGAAGCAGGAGGTTGAAGGGCCCCGGGCAAGGCATAATTGTGGCCCTCTGCCCGGATTTGGGAAGCAAACTCGATCCGATTAGTGCCCCATCTGCTTGTCAAGAGACTGAGTTACACCCAGGAAATAGCAGTCTTTGATCTTCAAGTAGCCTAGGCTACAGTCTGGTGGGGAGTCTGGATACAAAAAACTGGTAATTGTGATGCATAAGGAACTCCTACTTAGAAGTACTGAAAAAACTTCCAGAGCCTTCATAACCCTTATTAGGGTGAGACTGTCAGAGCTGGAGAGCTTTCTAGCTTTATCTGATCTAGATGTACTTTCATACATGTACATACATTTACCAGGCACAACTACACAGTACAGTTCCACACAGTAATTGACTATTAAGTGCCAGGCATTGTGCTGATTGTTTTTACACAATTACCACTTGTCAAAAGAAGGTGTTTTTGTTTTTTTTTAAGTTTATTTATTTGTTTTGAGAGAGCGAGGGAGACAGAGAAACCCAAGCAGGCTCCGTGCTGTCAGTGCAGAGCCTGATGCCAGGCTCGAACTCACAAACTGTGAGGTCATGTCCTGAGCCAGAATCAAGAGTCAGATGCTCAATTGACTGAGCCACCGGGTGCCCCAAAGTTGTGGTTTTTTTTTTAATGTTTATTTATTTTGAGAGAGAGAGAGAGCGAGCAAGCAAGCAGGGGAGGGACAGAGAGAGGAGAGAGAACCCCAAGCAGGTTCGCACTGTCAGCATAGAGCCTGACATGGGGCTTGAACTCCCGAATTGTGAGATCATGAGCTGAAACCAAGAGTCAGGTGCTTAACTGACTGAGCCACCCAGGTGCCCCATCAAGAGAAAGTTATAAGTAGGTATTGTTAATATTATCTCCGTTTTACATGTGAGAAAACTAAGGGGCTTAGAGAAGTTAGAGAACTTGATAAAGTTATATAAACAAATTAACGGACAAACTAAATCTCAAAGCCAGCTTCAACCTGGTACACTAATCTTGTATTCCCTACTTCCTTTGTGGGCAGGTAGGACTCCAGATTGTTCTACCTCTCACTCCCCTCCTACCCCCACACACAGATGAACAAGATCTCCTCTTGACCAATCGTCCTGATATGCCTGAGAAGCCCCGGGTCCTACGAGTAGTCCTCCTGGGTGCTCCGAATGCAGGGAAGTCAACACTCTCCAACCAGCTGCTGGGCCGAAAAGTATGCTCAATCATTTCCTCTCTCACCTCTTTCTGTTTCTTTATGGACTGTTCTAGAGGGATCTGGAATCTCACTTGGGACTTCTTTGTTTCTGGCAGGTGTTCCCTGTCTCCAAGAAGGTGCACACCACTCGCTGCCAAGCTCTGGGGGTCATCACAGAGAAAGAGGCCCAGGTGGTAGGTACCTGCAAAGGAAGTCCAGCAGACGGGACACAGGGCGAACCTAAGAGGGTCTCCCTTACAGTTAGACATGAAGAAAATAGTGTTTAGTTCACTTTTCTGAGGGAAGGGAGTCTCCTCTTCCATTAGGCTTCGTGCAGTTCTCACTCTCCCTTCCACCTCTGGCATCTAGGCAGAAAGGTCTTATTCCCTCTTCACTCCTTCCTAATCTTGCATATATTCACAGTCATCATCTTTGTCCTGGATGCCATCTACAACTGAAACAGAGCTGGGGGGTGAAAATCTAAAGTCCGCTTGGCCAAGCGTGGGGACAGGCCCCTGACATCAAGGATGGCCTTTCTCTCACTTGCCCGTCATAAGTGCTCCATCGGGGGGGCGGGGGGCTGGGCGTCTCTCTTTCCTGATTTTAGATTCTACTTGACACACCTGGTCTCATCAGCCCCGTTAAACAGAAAAGGTAATAGCTGTGGGAACGGGTATGTAGAGGGGAAGGTGGTGAGGAGAGGGCGGGGCGATTCTATCCTAGGCGATTCCAGCCTAGGGGCTGGAAAACCCCCTTCCCACACTCTCTCCTCATCAGTCACAAAACCCTTCCTGACCTATGTTTGTCTGTCCCTCAGGCACCATCTGGAGCTTTCTTTGTTGGAAGATCCATGGAAGAGCATGGAGTCTGCTGATATGGGTTAGACTCGTGATGGGAATCTGAAGGCCAATTTACATGGTCATGGCCTCTCTCATTCCTGGTAGTTTGGGGGGTGGGGCTTGACCGGAGCCCATATCATGGATGTTTTTTGGGGTGGAGAAAGAGTGGTCATATCTTTTTCCTCCCCACCACCCTGCCCACTTCCAGTTGTGGTTCTTGTGGATGTCTCAGACAAGTGGACTCGGAACCATCTCAGCCCCCAACTGCTCCAGTGTCTGACCCAGTTCTCCCAAGTCCCTAGCATCCTTGTCATGAACAAGGTGAGCACCACCTACCTGAAGGAGGGGTCTGCTTTTCTCCAAGGTGCCCATCTCACACCCTCTGTCCATCCCCCACGCGCAGGTAGATTGCCTGAAACAGAAGTCCATTCTCCTGGAGCTCACAGCAGCCCTCACTGGAGGTGTGGTCAATGGCAAAAAGCTCAAGATGAGGGAGGCTGTTCGCTCACAGGCCGGCACTTGTTGCCCGGGCCCACCAGCTAAGGGCCCAAACACACAGTCTGTGGGAGGTTCTCAGAAGACTGGCTGGCCCCACTTCCAGGAGATCTTCATGTTGTCAGCCCTAAGCCAGGAAGATGTGAAAACACTAAAGGTCAGTTAGCTTTGGCCATAGCCTGTCCCTTGATTTTTTCCATCATGTGAAGACAAACCTCAGAGTTCCTCCTGGAAGTAAGAGTGAGTATGTAGGAAGGTCTTGGTTGGAACTGAGCTGCCCACCTGCGCTCTCTCTACCCATAGCAATACCTCCTGGCACAGGCCCGGCCAGGACCTTGGGAGTTCCACAGCGGAGTCCTCACCAGCCAGACACCTGAGGAGATCTGTGCCAACACCATCCGAGAGAAGCTACTAGAGCACCTGCCCCAGGAGATACCCTATAATGTGCAGCAGGTGCAGGCACAATGAAGGGGCGGGGGGGGGCTCTTCACCAGCCACATCCCCAGGACGGGATATCTGGCGCCCAGAGAAGTAGGGGTAGAGGTCTGTCTGACTAATGATGATGTCTCCCTGTACAGAGGACAGTGGTGTGGGAGGAAGGGCCAAGCGGGGAGCTGGTGATCGAACAGAAGCTTCTGGTGCCCAAAGAATCCCATGTGGTAAGCCGGATGAGGCTTGGAGAAGGGACCAGGGCTCTGTGAAGCAGGGGTTCTTCCTCCAGTGCTTGCGAGCCCTGAGAGCCGCCTCATGGCCCTCTCTTTTACTCCACCCTCAGAAGATCCTGATTGGTCCAAAGGGGCACTTGATCTCCCAGATTGCACAGGAGGTGGGCCGCGACCTCATGGACATCTTCCTCTGCGATGTCCGGCTTCGCCTGTCCGTGAAGCTTCTCAAGTGACCACTCTCTGCTGCCTCCCCCAAGGCATCCCAGCCAAAGCTGCTGGCAGGAGCTGCCGACCAGAACGGCCCCTGCTCAGGGCCTGTGGGGACTGGTGAGGGGCATGGACACTGCCTGACTGACCAATGACTGACTTGACCTTGCTTGAGTCTGCACAGCCGCTCTGCCTAGCCGTTTTTCCCCTTGGAGGGAGGAACTGGCCTTAGCTCAGTTCTCAGGTAGTTCCTCTGCCTGAAGCCCCAGCTGCTTAGGTCTAGAAGTTGGTTCTTTGGTGGGAACAATGCCACACTGCTTCGAGCTGGCAGTGAACCCAGAGTTTCTGCCTGAGGTGCCACTTGTTAGCAGAGAGGTCATTTTCCTGTCCCTCAGTTCTTCTACCTTGAAACCGTATGTGAGGACTTACGGGTCCTCAGTGAGATAGTGCCTCTCGCCCCATCCCTCTCCCTAGTCTCGAATTCCAATAAATTGAAAGACAAGCATGCTGGTTCTCATCTTTATTTCTTTAGAATAGGAAAGAGGAAACTTAACCCATACCCTCCCGCCCCCCACCCATTGTCTGAGCTGGAGGCTCCCACCCTTCCAGCGTTCGGTGGTCTCCTCCAGGGTCCTGAGCTCTCTTCTTGGCACGATTTCTGGGTGCAGCAAGAGAACCGTTACCATTACTAAACTCAGTAATGGTAACGGTTTCCTCGCCACTCCCAAGTGTCTTGGCGGTCAGCAGGCTGGGATAGGCTGCACGGCGAGACCTGTGGGTTTGTGGCATCCCCTGCCTTCCTCGTGTGGCTCCAGAGCTGGGGATACCCGGACTAGTACATCATCTATACTGTAGTATCTCATCACAAACTTACAGTATATGATGATATCCCAGCCAGGGNGGATAGGGCAGTGCTGGACACACAGATCCCCCCTCCCTGCTCCATAGCTCCTGAGCCAGCAGCACCCCCCCTTGGTTCTGTGGTCAGGGGTGGCCCAAGTTAGGTAGGCAAGGGGACTGGCCTGGAGAACCCTGTAAAGCTCAGGTCTGTTGAGACCTCCTTGGGGACCCAACACCAGAATTAAACAAGCCAGAGATCATATAATTCGCCAGAAGTTTCCGTCTGGTCAGACCAACAAGCAGACAGGCCCAGAAGAGGCACTTACCTGGAGCTGAAACTGCAGACTGGGGAGGCCTTTAGAGGTAGGGAGGCCCTGCCCTTGCCTCTCCACTCTAGCTGCTTGCCTTTTAATCCACTGGCCCCTCCCCTGGGTGGGGAACCTTCCCGGGGTTCTAGAGAGCCCCGCCCCTTAACCCTTTCCCTGCTGGACCCCTTGGAACAAGGGTCTCTATCCCCTCTCCCTATTAGGCCCTTTCTCATATCCTCTTTTATGGGCCTTGCTAAGGTCAGGATCTGCTGTTTGCTCCTATCCTCAGTGAACTTGGTCATCTATCTGCTGGGCCTGGGCGGAGGAAGAGCAGACTCACCCCCTCCCTGGTGGAGGCTGTTGTTGACCGAGGCAGTGGCAGCAGCAGTGGCAGTGGTGGGAATGTTAGTTGAACCTCTGTAAAGCAGAGAGGGTCCTGACAGCTGGGTCTCTAAATTGCCGGGGCAAGCTCTGGCTTAAATTTCAGTTCCCGGGCCCCTGCCCGTGTTTATGCTGAGCCCAAGGAGACTAGGCCTAGGCAGTCAGACCTCTTGTCCACCTCCCCTGGGTGGGGGTTGTCTGCTGGTGATTTGAGGGCAGGTGAATTTCAAGCTTTTCTGAGAGGCAGCATAAGAAGGGGTAGGGGCCAGGGCACCTGGGAGGCTCAGGTCATGATCTTGATGTTCTTGAGTTCGAGCCCCACGTTCTCGCTGCTGTCATCGCGGAGCCCGCTTCAGATCTGCTCTCTCTGCCCCTCCCCTGCTCACTTTGTCTCTCACAAAATAAATAAACTTAAAAAAACTTTTTTTTAAATTTTTTTTTTAATGTTTTATTTCTAGGAGAGAGAGAGACAGAGACAGCATGCATGAGCAGGGGAGGGTCATAGAGAGAGGGAGTCACAGACTGAAACAGGCTCCAGACTCTGAGCTGGCAGTCAGCACAGAGCCCGATGCGGGGCTCGAACCCACGAACCGCGAGATCATGACCTAAGTGAAAGTCGGACGCTTAACCGACTAAGTCACCCAGGCGCCCCTTTTTTTTTTTTTTTAAAGAAAGAGAATGGGTAGGGGTCTGTTTAGAGCTCAAAACACTTACAGTGAGAGCCTGGCAGCATTCAGTTCTCTGCCTCTGGGGAAGGCGAGACTACTTGGGTAGAGGCTCTTCCCTCAAGCAGGGTCTCTGTTATTTTTGACCCCCATCCTGGGGGACATATCTGCTTCTCTGCTCCCTCCCGTCCCCCATCCTAGACAGTCTGGTCTGTGTGCTGGGATGCAGTTACACCCCTCCTGTACAGGGGCTGATGAGACCAGGATGGGGTGTGGGAGGGGAGACCAAACCCTTGAGTTCCTTGGAGGTGTTCTGCTTCCTGCTGTCCAGAATGTTGGCACAGGCTCTTCCCTTTCTTTTTTGTTTGTTTTTAAGATTTTTTTTTTTAGGGGCGCCTAGGTAGCTCAGTTGGTGGAGTGTCCCACTTCAGTGCAGACCCTGCTTCCAATTCTCTGTCCCCCTCTGCCCCTCCCTCGCTTATGCTGTCTCTCTCAAAAAAAGATTTAAGTTTATTTGTCTTCAGAGGGGGGATGGGAAGAGAGAGAGGGAGAGAGAGAGAAAGAGAATCCCAAGCAGACCCCATGCTCTCAGTGTGGAGCCCAACATGGGGCTCGATCTCACGAACCATGAGATGTTGACCTGAGCCAAGCAAGATCAAGAGTCAGACACAACTGACTGAGCCACCCAGGTGCCCCGATATTTTATTTTTCTTAAAGAAATCTCTATACCCACCATGGGACTCAAACTTACAGCCCCCAAATCAGGAGTCGCACTGCTCCACCGATGGAGACAGCCAGACTCCCTGCTCTTCCCTCTGTTCGGCCCAATCTTCCCTCCTTTCTTGTCTAGTGAACTCCTATTCCCTCTTCATCCACAAGTATCACCTCTGCAGGCACATCTTCCCCGGCTAGTTAAATCTCCCTGTTGTGGGCTCATTTATTTGTGTGATTATTCACTTTAGCAAATAAGCATGAAAGCCTGGTATGTTCACCAGCGTATCTCCACCGCAGAGCAGTGGCTGAGAAATAAACTGTCATGGCAAGTGCCTGACATGGAGCTAAGCTCAGCGCGATGCGGGGGAGGAGAGCACCTTTGGCCCAGGGAGGCCGGCAGACAAAGCTGGCTTCTCAGGCAAGTCTCCTCTCAGACCCTTCGTGTTCTCCTGTCCACAGCAAAAACCACAGTCCAGAGCTGTGCACTGGGTGACAGCTGCTAGCAGGGCACTTAGCATGAGGCCAGTCCCCCCCACCCCCAGCCAGGGACTCGTAGAAGCTAATTCCCATATCCCCTCCCCCCATAGGGGCTCACTGAAGGCTGCAGGTGATGAACAATAGCAGGGGTGGGTAAACATCTCAACATTCATGGAACATTCTGTTTTTATGTTTAATTTTATCATTTTCAAGTAATTTCTACACCCAGCATGGGGCTCAAAACTATAACCCCGAGATCACAAGTCACACATGCTCTGCTGACAGAGCCAGCCAGGTGGCCCTCATGGAATATCTTAAAAGCTGCTCGAGGCCCTTGAGAGGGCCCAGATTTTTTGTTTGTCTGTTTGTTTTTTAACATTTATTTTTAAGAGACAGAGAGATAGAGTACGAGTTGGGGAGGGTCAGAGAGAGAGAGGGAAACACAGAATCTGAAGCGGGCTCTGGGCTCAAACCCACGAACCACAAGATCATGACCTGAGCTGAAGTCAGATGCTTAACCAACTGAGCCACCCAGGTGCCCCAAGAGGGCCCAGGTTTAGAAATAACAGGCCCAGGGGCACCTGGGTGGCTCAGTCAGTTAAGCATCTGGCTCTTGGTTTTAGCTCAGGTCATGATCTCACGGTTCATGGGTCTGAGTCTCAAGTTGGACTCCACGCTGACAGTGAAGTCCCCTCACCCCTCAAATAAATAAACTTGAAAAAGAAAAGAAAGAACAGGCCCTGAGTGACAGTCCCAAGTCCACAGCATCCAGCTCTGACGCTGGACAGAGTGCTCTCAGCTTCAGTTTCCACGTGTATAAAATGGGAGCGGTGCGCACCTATCTCATACGGGGCTTACGAGGATGGTGCGAGTGCTCATCTCAGACTCCGGGATCCGACCTAGCACCTGCGGAACCGATGTCGTGTCCATTCCCTTCCCCCCTTTCCTCTGTCTCACTCACTAGCTGTGTAGCTAGAGGCAAAGTGCCACTTCTCCGACCTTCCTTCGGTGATAACACAGAGCTCGCCAAGCTGGAGGAGTTGAGAATATGGCTGAGGGGCCTTTACAAAGCCAGGCAGTCCCTGCAGGTGAGAGATTATTGCCATGTCTGCTCCTTGTCCCCTTTCCTGTCCTGCGACTCCTCCTGCCACGCCACCTCCGCTCAAAGACCCCACAGCCAATAAGGCTTCATGCACCAAGGCCAAGATTCACGCCACTCATTGCTAGCTTCTGCCTAGTCCCTGCTTAGTCCCCAAACCACAGGTGACCATGGGCAGAAACCAGGGTCCTGGCAGTAGAAGAGAGCGATCCTGTGGCTGTGGCCCTGGCTGGGTGGAGGGTGCTGTCATCAGGGTGTGGGCTGGGACAGAGTCTGAGCCTGGGTGGGGTAGTCTGGGGACCCTGATAAGCAGACTTGGGGCTATCAGGGTGGAGGCCTGTGCTTATCAGGAGCCTGCAGGGGCCACAGTAGGACCTGAGGACACTTCCCGCCCAGAGCTGTCTCCTGGATGGCTGCCCTTCCATCCCCCTGCCTCCTCTCTGCAAGTCACATGGAGACGCTGCCCCTTCCCGGGCCAGCATGGGGGTGGGGGACACAATCCAGGTCTTTGGACGCGGCCTTGCATTCTAAGAGCTTTTGCTTGAGATCAGGAGCCCCATGGCTCTCCTGAGGCCAATGTGGACTGGCCTGGGACGTCAGTCTTCTGTCTAAATCCAGTCCCTGCCACAGTAGCCCCAAGCCCTTGACTCTTATTCTGACCTTCTTTGGATGAAGTCCTTCAACCATATGGTGAATAACAAAGTTAAGAATGGTCAGATCTGCAAGAATCCTTCAAAATCATGGGGTTCAAATAATCCATTTATGTAGGAGAAGAAACTGAGGCCCAAAGAAGGGGAGAAAATCACCCCCAAAGTCTCAGGTTTCCTCTACCTCTCAGTATCTGGGAACCCATGACCCTAAGAAGAACAGGAAGGCAGCAGCAGAAAGCCACAGATACACAGACACACACGTGCGCAGCACACGTATGTACTGCCCACATATACAGAGACATATACACACAGAGGTACACAGCACACATTAGATTCAGCTAGTAAAATTACTTTTTTCTTAAGTTTATTTTGAAAGAGAGAGAGACAAAGAGAACATGAGTGGGGGCAGGGCAAGAGAGAGAGAGAAGGAGAGAGAGAATCCCAAACAGGCTTTACTCCATCCGCTCAGAGCCCAATGCAGGGCTTGAACTCATGAACTGTGAGATCATGACCTAACCCCAAATCAAGAGTCGGATGCTTAACCAACTGAGCCACCCAGGCGCCTGAACCTATTTTATTTATTTTTTAATGTTTATTTCTTGAGTGAGAGAAAGAGAGAGAGAGAAAGAGAACGTGGGGGAGGGGCAGAGAGAGAGGGAGACAGAGGATCTGAAGCAGGCTCTGCACTGACAGCAGAGAGCTCGATGTGGGGCTTGAACTCACAAACCGTGAGATCAGACTCTCAACTGACTGAGCCACCCAGGCACCCCCAATTTTTTTAAGATTTTATTTTTTATTATTTTATTTTAGAGAGTGGGGGAGTAGAGAGGGGCAGAGAGAGAGAGAGAGGGGGAGGGAGAATCTTAAGCAGGTTCCATGCTAAGCACAGAGCCGGATGAAGGGCTCCATGCCACCACCCTGGGCTCATGACCTGAGCCAAAATCAAGAGTCGGACACTTAAGCAACTGAGCCCCCCAGGCCCGAGTGTTAGTAAATTGGGAAATGAAGCAAGACTACAACGCTGCTCTAGACTCCAGACACCGTGCTCTGTGCACAGACTTGCTACAAATGAGGTGGAATTTGTGTGTGTGCGTCTGTGGGCCCTTTCTGAGTTCAAAGGCAATGGAATCAGGCCGGAGTTTTGCCATTTACTAGGAATGTCATTCTGAGCACATTGCTTCATCTTTCTGAGTCTTGGTCTCCTCGTCTCTGAAATGGGGATGACTGGGACACCTGTGTGACTCAGTCGGTTAAGCATCCGACTTCAGCTCAGGTCATGATCTCATGGTTCGTGAGTTTGAGCCCTGCATCAGGCTCTCTGCTGTCAGAGCAGAGCCTGCTTCAGATCTTCTGCCTGTCTGACTGTCTCTGCCTCTCTCCCACACACACACGCTTTCTCTCTCCCCCAAATAAATAAACATTAAAGGTAAAAGAAAATGGGGATGACGAGAATACCTACCTCACAAGATCCTTGGGAAGGTGCAGAGAAAGAACATGTAGGAAGCCCCTGTGTGATTCAGGGGCTCCCTCCTTGCTTCCCCTTCCTCAGATTCTCCCACCTATCCAGCCTCCGCCCCTTTTAAAAAGGTTTTTTTTTTTTTTTTTAGTGTTTAAATAAGCTCTACATCCAGTGTGGGGCTTGAACTCACAACCCCGGGATCAAGAGTCACATGGCTCTACTGACTGCGCCAGCCAGGCCCCTCATGAGCAACCTCTCAGGAAGCCTCTTTCCCAGCAGCTCCAGCCCAGCAATAATCCTCTCTCTCTCTCTCTGACTCCTGCAGCTTGTGGGCCAGGCCTTTGTGTGGGAGCTCACATGCCCTGGAGTCACACGTCATCCCTGGCTTGAACCAGAACCTGTTGCTTTTCTTCCAGATCAGCTGCCCAGGATGGTCTCAGAGCCCAAAGGGGAAAGCGCAGCTCTGGATCTGTCAGACCCTGGACTCCATCACTACCTGCTAGGTAGGCGCGCTGGGGCCCTTGCCCTGCTCCCAGAGCCTTGAATTCTTTATCAGATACATGGGCTCAAAATGTCTTCTTTTCCTGGTTCTTGTGCAGATGAAACGTGGTGGGAGAGGTGAGCATTTCTAAGTAGAGCCTGGCTCGCATATAATAGGGGCCCAAACAGTTTCCTTCTCTTCTGGCTTTGCAGCGGGCTTTCCCCACTGTACCCGGGGTCACCAGCGCTCACTCAGGCACCTTTACGGATGCACACGATAGTGCACCCCTGCACACCTGCCCAGGCACGTGTCGAGTCAGAAATAGAAACCTTCCAATCAACGCCTCCCCAAGCCTGTTCGTCAGCTCCCACTTCCTATTCTCTGGGTCAGTGGGAACCCCCATGTCCAGACTCGGGCCATGACCTCCAGGCTGCAGGCACAGTCGTGAAGGCAGCTACCGGATGGCAAAGGATCACCAGGGAGCCTGGGTGGGTGTCTCTCGCTCCTCAAATCCTTCCCGCCATCAGGCAGGCCCTTACTTCCCTCCCTCCCTGCCAGGACAACCTGTCTGCCTCACAGCTGCTGGGCAAGAGATAGGCAGTCTGGATTATCGGGCCAGACAGGGCTCCTCATGACAGTTCCCCATTCCCCCCGCCCCCCCGGCCAGGCAAAGGTTCCAGGGCCTTTAACCCCCTCCGTGCTGGGCCCGGCCCTCAGGCCCAGGGACTAGGAAGAGCAGGGAAGGGGGTGGGCCCTGTGCCCCCCATGCCACTTCCCAACGCTGGAGTCATGAGCGCAAGGCTGTAGGGAACAGCATCACCTGTGTCCTCCAGGAGCCCGGTCTACATACTGGGCCCTCTCCTGCCCATCCTGGCTCCGTGGCAGCCTGGGGTAAGGAGGGACTGCCTGGGCAGGCCTTGAAGGGCTTAGACCAAAGGCCCTATGCTTTCTGCTCTCCCTTCCTGAGGCTGGTTCCAGGCTCTGGGATGGAGGCCTGGCTCCACTCTCGGGGTCCACTGGCTTCAGTGCAGATGCTGATGCATCAGCCCTCTCCTTCCACCCCTACATCCCGGCCCCTTGCTCCTCTCCAGCATCCCTCAATCCCCTCTCAGCAAGGCCTCTGCCTGTTTTCTTGCTGACTACCGTTTCCCAGGCTGCTCTGGTCCTCCCCTCAGGCCAGCCACTGTCCCTGACGCTAGGGCCAGCTAGCACCAACTCCTAGCCGGGCCCCACTGCAGCCAGCCAGGCCTCCTTTCCTGAAGGTCAGCAGGAAGGAGTGAAAAGAGCAGGAGTGTGGAGTCTGGGAGTCTGGCTTCCAGTCCTGCTTCTGGCTCAGATACTGTGTGACTTGGGCAAGTTCCTTCCCTCCCATGATCTTCGGTTTCCTTTTTTTTTTTTAATTTTTAATGTTTATTTATTGTTGAGAGATAGAGACAGAGCCTGAGCATGGGAGGGGCAGAGAGAGGGGGAAACGTTGAATCTGAAGCAGGTTCCAGGCTCTGAGGGGCCAGCACAGAGCCCAACGTGGGACTCGAACTCACAAACCGCGAGATCATGACCTGAGCCGAAATCGAACGCTTAACCGACTGAGCCACGCAGGCGCCCCCTTCCTCATTTGATAAAATAGAGGGCAGTAACTCCCTTCACAGGGTTAACTCAGGGATTAAATAAGTAAAATATATACATACCATTGTATGTATCATTTTAGTAACCAGCTGGAAAATAACATTAAAATAGGAAGAAAAAATAACAAGGAAAAAGAAATGCCAAGAAGGGGGCTTTATAAGCAAGTAATACCAGGTAGTACATTCTAAGTGCTAACCAAGTACCACGCCTGACGCTAACATGAGCTGTGTCAGTTAGTCCTTGTGACAATCCCGACCACAGATGGCCCCAAGTGCAATCCCTGAGCCTCTTCTCTCTGCTGTCTACACTCACTCCTTCACTGATCTCATCTCACCCCAAGGCTTTACATACTATCTACACAGTGGTGACTCCCCAGTCCATATGTCCAGGCCCAGCCGCGCCCCTAAACTAACCTGTAGGGGGGCCCAGGTGGCTCAGTCAGTTGAGCGTCTGACTTCGGCCCAGGTCATGATCTCATGGTTTGTGAGTTCGAGCCCCGTGTGGGGCTCGCTGTTGTCAGTGCACACAGAGCCCGCTTTGGGTCCTCTGTTCCCCCCGACCCAGCTCACACTCTCTCTCAAAAATAAACATTAAAAAATCGTTTAAAAAAATAAACTGTGGAGTGAATCTCCTACTTGCCAGTTTCTATACAACAGGCACCCCAGACATAGCAGGTCCCAAATTGCAGCCTTGATCCCACCTTGAATCTGCTTCTTCCGCTGTTCTTCCCATTCCGGTAAATAACAACTCCATTCTTCCAGACAGGCCCCACATCTTAGAGAGTTTTGTGGTTTTGTGTTTTTGAATTTTGCTTTAAGATTATTTATTCTCCTTTTGTAATCTCTACAGCCAATATGGGGCTCGAACTCATGACCCTGAAGTCANTATTTATTTATTTATTTATTTATTTATTTATTTATTTAGACAGAATTTCTTTCTTTGTTTGACGGGGTGGGTAGAGGGAGAGAGAAAGAATCTTAAGCAGGCTCCATGCCCAAAGCAGGGCTTGATCTCATGACCCTGAGATCATGACCTGAGCTGAAATGAAGAGTCAGCTGCTTAATGGACTGAACCAGCCTGGTGGCCCAAGGAAGTTTTTGGTGCTTTTTTTTTTTTTGAGGGGGGAGGAGATTGCTTATCTTTTATATTTTATATTTATTCATTTATTTTTAAATTTACATCCAAGTTAGCATATAGTGCAATAATGATCACAGGAGTAGATTCCAGTGATTCATCACCTGTAACACCCAGTGCTCATCCCAACAGGTGTCTTCCTGCCCCTTGACCATTTACCCCATCCCCCACCCACGGCCCCTCCAACAACCCTCAGTTTGTTCTCTGTATTTAAGAGTCTCTTATGTTTTGTCCCCCTCCCTGTTTTTCTATTTTTTGCTTCCTTTCCCATATGTTCATCTGTTTTGTATCTTAATTTCCACATTGAGTGAAGTCATATTTGTCTTTCTCGTTCTGACTACTTTTGCTTAGCCTAATACCCTGTAGTTGTATCCATATTGTTGCAAACGGCAAGATTTTATTCTTTTTTTGTTGCTGAGTAATACTTCATTATATAGAATATATGACTGGAGCAATATACATATATATTATATATATACACACATGCACATATACACACACACACACCACATCTTTATCCATTCATCCTTGATGGACAATGGACATTTGGGCTCTTTCCATGTTTTCACTATTTATAGCGCTGCTATACACATTGGGGTGCATGTGCCCCTTTGAAATAGCACACCTGTATCACTTGGATAAGTCTAATAGTGCAATTGCTGGGTGGTGGTGTAGTAGGAGGTATTATTTATTTATATTTTTATTTTTGAGAGAGAAAGACAGAGCATGAGTAGGAAAAGACCCGAGAGAGAGGGAGACACAGAATCCATAACAGGCTCCAAGCTCCGAGCTGTCAGCACAGTGCTGGATGCGGCACTCAAACCCACGAACCATGAGATCATGACCTGAGTTGAAGTTGAACGCTTAACTGACTGAGTCACCCAGGTGCCCAATAGGAGGTTGTTTTTTTTTTAATGTTTTATTTATTTCTGAGAGAGAGAAACAGCGTGAGCAGGGGAAGGTCAGAGAGAGAGGGAGACACAGAATCTGAAGCAGTTTCCAGGCTCTAAGCTGGCTGTCAGCACAGAGCCCAATGCGGGGCTCGAACCCACAAACCATAAGATCATGACCTGAGCCCAAGTCAGACACTTAACCAACTGAGCCACCCAGGTGCCCCATATAGGAGGTTTTTTAAAATTAACTTTTTGTTGAAAGACAACATGTATTCAAACCATGTACAACTTGTAAGAGAATTGTCACAAAGTGAACACACCCATGTAACAATCGCCTAGGGCAAGAAACCGCACATTACCAGAATATTCCCTAGAGCTTCTCGTGTCCCCTCTCAGTCATTCCCCTTTTCCTGTCCAAGAGGGACTTCCATGCCAACTTCTAATGCCATAGATTAGCTCTGCCTGCTTTTTTGGACTTTATATGACGGGATGATACACTATGTATTCTTTTGTCTGGCTTCTTTGGCTCATTATTTTGTTCGGGAGATTCATTCACATTGTTGCAGGTGTCAATTTTTTAAAAAATTTTTAACATTTTAATTTATTTTTGAGAGACAGAGCCTGAGCAGAGCAGGGGCAGAGAGAGAGGGAGACACACAACCTGAGGCAGGCTCCAGGTTCCGAGCTGTCAGCACAGAGCCCGACGTGGGGCTTGAACCCATCAACTGTGAGATCATGACATGAGCCGAAGTCAGATGCTCAACGGACTGAGCCTGCCAGGCGCCCCTGCATGTGTCAGTATTTCATTTCTGTTACTGTATGTCATCCAAAGTCATGAATATATCGCACTTTATCCATTCTATCATTTTTAAACATTTGAGCTATTTGAATTTAAGGGCCATTATTCATAATACTGGTATTGATATTCTTGTATGGCCATGTATGTATATTTCTGTTGAGACTAGAATAGTTGCATCAAAAGATATGCTTTGCCAGCAGGGCTCCTATGAGCTGAATATCCACTTTTCTCTTTTCCTTTTTAAAAAAATGTTTATTATTTATTTTTGAGAAAGAGAGACAGAGCACAAGCAGGGGAGGGGCGGAGAGAGAGGGAGACACAGAATCTGAAGCAGGTTCCAGGCTCTAAGCTGTCAGCACAGAGCCCGAGGCGGGGCTTGAACTCACAAACCGCGAGATCATGACCTGAGCTGAAGTTGGACGCTCAATCGACAGAGCCAGCCAGGCACCTCTGATCATCCATCTTTAAACGTTCTCCCTTTCACCCAGGAATGAGAATTAATGAATTAAAGAAAAAGAGAAAACATTTTTAATTACCAGCATCCCATTTTATATGTTGATTTTTGAAAGGGGAGGAGAGAGAGAGAGAGAGAGAGGGAGAGAGAGAGAATGAGCAGGGGAGGGACAGAGAGGAAGACAATGTAAAGTAGACTCCAAGTTCTGAGCTGTCAGCACATGTAGCACAGAGCCCGATGTGGGGCTCCAACTCAGGAGCTGTGAGGTCATTACCTGAGTTGAAATCGGAAGCTTAGCCATCTGAGCCACCCAGGCAGCCCTATTTATTTTTTTAAAAGTAAACTCTAGGGTGCCTGGGTGGCTCAGCTGGTTAAGTGTCTGACTTCGGCTCAGGTCATGATCTCACGGTTCGTGAGTTCGAGCCCGCATCAGTTCAGAGCCTGCTTGGGATCCTCTGTCTTCCTCTTTCTCTACCCCTCACTCATGCTCTTTTAAAAATAAAAAATAAAAAAAATAAAAAACACTCTGCCCCCAACATGGGGCTCGAACTTATCATGACCCCAAGATCAAGAGTTGCATATTCCACTGACTGAGCCAGCCAGATGCCCTGATAAACAGATAATTTTAATGTTCCAGTTTATTAATCTTTTCTCTAATAGTTAACTTTTTCTTTTATAGTTATTGATTTTTGTATTCGTTTAAAAATGCTTGTAGGGGCAGGGTGCCTGGGTGCCTTAGTCGGTTAAGTGTCTGACTTTCGCTTAGGTCATGATCTCGCGGTTTGTGGGTTCGAGCCCGGCATCGGGCTCTGTGCTGACTGCCAGCTCAGAGCCTGGAGCCTGTTTCAGTCTGTGACTCCCTCTCTCTCTGACCCTCCCCTGCTCACACTCTCTCTCTCCTAGAAATAAATAAAACATTAAAAAAAAATGCTTGTAGGGGCAACCGGATGGCTCAGTTGGTTATGATCAGGTCATGAGTTCAAGGTCATCTCACAGTTCATGAGTTCAAGCCCTGCGTCAGGCTCTGCACTAATAGCTCACAGCCTGGAGCCTGCTTCAGATTCTGTGTCTCTCTCTCTGTAGCCCTCACCCGCCTGTGTTCTCTTTCTCCCTTCCCCCACCCAAAATAAACATACATTTGAAAAAAAGTTTGCTTATCCTAAAGTCATAGAGATATTGTTATTTTCTACATGTTTATTATTTTGCTTTACACATTTAGATCTACAATCCATCTGGAACGGATTTTGTGTACAATGGGAGGTTCAGGATCAAGAGCCACTTCTTCCCCCCCCTCCCCACAGATATCTGGTATCTTTTATTGAAAAGACTGCCCTTTCTCACAGCTCTGCATTGCCACTTTTGTCATAAAACATGTGTCGGTGTCGGGGTGCCTAGGTGACTCAGTGAAGCGTTTGACTCTTGATTTTGGCTCAGGTCATGACCTCACAGTCATGACCTCACAGCATGACCTCCATGCTGACAGCACAGAGCCTGCTTGGGATTCTCTCTGTCTGCCCGTTCCTTGCTGATATTCAAACTCTCTCTCAGAATAAATTAAAAGGAAAACACACACACACACACGAAAAAAAGAATTCTAACGGCCAGAGAGATGAAGAGTTGCTCAAGATTACACAGGTGGTAACAACAGAGCTAAAATTTAAACCCAAGCAGTCTGATTCCAGAGTTCATGTTCTTAAGCCTGAGAAATGGGCTCCAGGACTGAGTGAGGCGCAGTGAACGTGGCAGCCCCTTCCATCTTCTGCAGGCAACGGAGCCAGGGCTCCCGAGGCTCAGATCTGGTTGCAGCACCTGGGCCAACGGCCACCCTGCCCCAGGAAGCTACCGGGGACAGGGTCAGTGCGCTGATGCCCTCCAGTGGCTACCATGGGGAAGAACAGACATGGCGTAGCTGTGAGGCTGAATGGGTGTTATGGGGAGCGGACCTGGGGAGTTCTTGCTTCCTAGCCTCTACTCTCACAGAAGACACAATAAGGGCATAGGCATAACAGATCTTTTATTTTACCAGAAGGGACAGGCAATGGGGCAGTGCAGCATCCAAGCCCCGGACCAGACATGCGGCATCCACATGCAGGAACAGCTACACAGGCTGGGGCAGAGCCAGAAGTGGGACACTGGGACCGCTGTCACCCACAGCCCCCTGCCAGGGTGCTTGGGCCCCGGGCTCCTCTGTCTCCACTACAGCAAGGAGACAGAGGACCGGGCTGCTTCCCCACGGCTGGAGCCCTACCACTCTGGCCAGAAGGAAAGACGGCACGAGGGATATGGGGTCTGGCCAGTCCACAGCACTCAGCTCCGGGCAGGCCTGGCACAGCCCCGCCCACTGGAAGGGCCTGGCCCGATAACCAGCACAGAGCAGCCCTAGCAGGAAGACGGTCTACACACCTTCTAGTCCCCAACGGGGCTAAACCCTGATCCCAGAAGAGCTTAGCAGAGTTGGGACCAAGCCCCACTCCACCTAGTAGGGACATGTCCATGAAGGGGACTTCCCTGAGCACAAGCAGGGGCCTCCTAAGGCAGTAGTAAACTGAGGGAGCTGCTGTAGACAGGAGGCCTTGCCTCTGCCCCTGGGTAGGGAGAGAGAGGTTAAGGGATGAGAGCAGGCCTGGGGCTGGGGGAGGCTGAAGTAGAGGGCAGCGCCTGGCTAGGCCGAGGGGTCCGGAGCAGGTGGAGCTGGGGACTTCCTGGGGTCGGGTTTAGGGCTGGGAAGACCAGGCCAGGAGAGGGGAAGGGGGCCATCCTACCCAGACCCTCCGCACCCAGGCCGAGTTTTGGCAAGGGCCATGGGAAGGATGGACAGATGCACAGAGAACTTCAAGGCACCAGGATTCTGAGGAGCAGCAGGGCCACTACCCCCCACAGACAGACAGTGATTATAATAAACGTCTTCAGCTTAAACTACATGATGTGTGTAGAGGGTGGGAGCAGAGAGGGACGGAAAAAGACAGACAAAGGAAGAGACATACAGGGAGATGTGGGTGGAAGAGACCAACCAGATGAATGTGGCAGTGAAAGTGAAGGCGTGGGGAAGAGGAGAAGAGGAGGGAGACGGCCGGAGACAGGACAGAAGGGAAGACAGCCACAGAAGGCCTGAACACGCAGCACTTCTGGTCCCTACAAAATAAGGCACCAGAGTCAGTAATGTTCCCGTTGTCGCTGTGGTAGTTGAACGGGTGCTGGAGGGAGAGGCGGGCGGCTGCTAACGGGTGCAGGCCTTCGGGAGCCTCACACCTGCGCACCGGTGGCCTTCTTGATCAGTGGTACCTGCGAGGGAGGGAGACGCCGTGAGGCCTTGGCTCTGGGGCTCGTGACTGTCCCACCCGCAGGCGGCCGGGCACCCACCTTGGAGAGGTCCACGCCTGTGAGGGCGTGCACAGAGGCTGGCAGCTCGGCCAGCAGTCGGTTTACTTCCGATGTCACCTTGCTGTTGTCCCCGCTGAGGACCACGATCTCATCGACTTTGGTCAGCGGGGCAGCGATTTTGGCAGCAATCTAGGCGGGGCATGTGGGAGGAGGGCTCGGTTGGTGATCCGACTCCGTCCTCCCGCACCTCCCTTCCTTTCTGGCCCAAACCCTCTGCTCTTGTTTGCAAGCCACGGCCGGTCGGCCGGTGAGAGGCAGTGGGCCAGGGATGGGCCCGTGGCTGTTGTAGGGTTCCTGCCCCCCGCTGAGTTACTCCCCCATGTAATGCGTCCTGCCACCCTGTGGCTGTGTCCCTGACAAGGCCTGCCGGACCCGCCCGGGGCGAAGGCCTCACCTGGGGCAGGGCCTCCAGCACCAAGGCCATCTTGGCTGCGTCCCCGTATTTCTGGTAGGCCTCGGCCTTGAGCTTCATCCTCTCAGCCTCGGCCTTGCCCATCGCCTCGATGACTGCTGCCTCTGCCTCCCCGATTTTGCGGATCTTCTCAGCCTCGGCCTGTGCTAAGAGGACCTGCTTCACCCTGCAGGAGTTCAGGCCGGGCGGGATCAGTGCGGAGTGCCAGGGGCCCCTCCGGCCTTGCCTGGGGGCCAGCAAACCCTCAAACCCTCTGCTCTGACGGGTGTCAGGGGTCGGGGACCCAGGAAGGGAGGTGCCTCTGGGAGAGGCCACCAGTGTCAGATGCAAACGGGAGAGGAGACCAGCCGGGATGCCCGCCGTGCCAAGTACCATACAGGGCCCTCGGGTCTCCTTTATCCAGTTCAGCCTTCCCAATGGCAATCTCACTGGGAAGGCGGCGCACCCCTTCCTCGGCCGGCAGGCTCAGGGAGGAGCGGCTTCCACACTGGGGCTGGGGAGGTGGCCGGGAGAGGAGCCTGACCAGTCCCCCCTCAGCCGGGGGTGCTCACTTTTCACCCTCGGCGATCTGCTGTATGCGGTGGGCCTCTGCCTCGGCCGGGCGGCGCACTGTGGCGATGAGCTCCTTGTCTGTGCGCAGGATCTCTTGCGCCTCCACTGCGATCTGCTTCTTGCGCTGTACAATCTCGATCTCGATCTCTTCCTGCCGGATCTTCTGCTGCTCACGGGCCCCCTGCAGCTCATAGGCCAGCTGGGCCTCAGCTGTCTGTGATGGGAAGATGGGCAGTCAGAGGCTGGCTGCCAGGTCGTGGCCCCGAGCCCCAACCCGGGATGCCCCACGGCTCCTCACCTTGATGTTGACCTCCTCACTGAAAGCTGACTTTTGCAGCTCGAAGGCTCGCTTGGAGTCGGCAATCTTGGTGTCTGCCATGAACTTCACATCCAGCATCTCCTTCTTGCACTCTGCTTCCTGGCAGCAGGAGGGGCAGCTGCTGAGGGTCCCCCAGCCTACCACGGCCCCACCACCCCTAAGATCCCTGGCCCTGGGGGCAGGAAGGAAAGCCCACGTACCCGGATGCCTGCATCTCGCTCGGCCTCAGCCACCCCAATGTCGGCATCTCTCTGTACCACAGCGGTCTGTGTCTTGCCCAAGGAGCTGAGATAGTCCACTTTGTCATACACGTCCTGGGAGGAAAGGGGGGGGTCATCCTTGAGAAGAGTCCTGGGTACAAAGGTGTCCCTCTTGCCAGCACCCCCTCCAGGGGGGCTACCGGGGGCTGCAGCCTTCCCAGCTCACTGCACCTTGATGGTGAAGCTGAGGATCTCGATGCCCATGCGGCCGACGTCAGGGGCAGCCACCTCCCGCACCAGCTTGGCAAACTGGTCCCGGTCCTGATAAATCTGCTCCACGGTGAGGGTCCCTGGGGACAGAGGGATCATGCGCTGGCTCCCTGGGGGCCCAGCCCACTGCAGAGGGGAGGCGGCGTGCAAGTGCAGTGGGAGTGTATGCCCGAGTAGTGCAGTCTGGGCTCGGGCCTCCTGGGGTTCCTCTTCACAGCCTGTAACACTGAGCCTCCTCTTGCACGGTCCAGGCTTGATGAGGAAAAGGGTCACAAGCAACCCCAGGAGCCTGACCAGACTGGCAGCCCCTCCCCTCCCCTTTCCCTCAAGTCACCTCAAGTTGGGAAGGGAAACCTTGGTGGGACTGACAGAGCTCCCTGTGCCAACCCCCGCCCCTCCCGGGCCCTGGTCTGGAAGAGCCCGCGGGGCTCCTGGAAGGCACAGAGGGGTCCCCGGGAGGGGCAGGGCCGCACCGAGGATGGAGCGCAGGTGACCCTCCAGGGTCTGCAGGACGACGTTCTTGATGTCCTGCACGTTCTTGCCCAGGAACTGCTCGCAGGCCACTGCCAGGAGCTCCTTCTCCGTCATGATCTTCACCTGCCAGTAGTTACAGAGGCACCTGAACCAGGCTGGAGGGGGGCAGACGGAGGCCCCAAACCCACAGACATGGAGGATGGTGGCTGTGCCCCGCCCCTCCTTTTTCAGCCCTGGAGGCCTAGGGCCCAGGCGGGGAGAGGGTCTGAGGCCTCTGGCGAGGAGAGCACACGTGGAATCCTTACCACTGGCGGCCTCGGGCCCGACACGGCCTCTCTGCCGGGCATCTGGGCTCGTCTCCCCACCCCGCAGCCCACTCACAATTCCCTCGTTAGCCAACTCCTCCCATGCAGCCTCCCCACGGGTGGGAGACCTGCAGGCTGAGGGGCGGAGAGGGCAGAAAGGAAAATGAGCGATAGGGACACAGATACACAGACGAGGGAAGAGAGCCTGGACAGGGCAGGAGACAGGTCCAGGGTGAGGCTGCGGGGGGTGGGTATCCACCTGCCTCTCATACGCGAGGTACGAAGCCAAGCACCCACTCGCCAGAGGCCTGTAACATGGCTGTACCATGGCTGCACCTTGCTGCCATGTGAGGTTGAGAGCTGGACCAGAGCAGGAAGCCCCTCACCCGACCCCGCACTGGGAACAGAGAGCAGCCCTGACAGAGCTCCTGTGCCGCACGTGGCCTCCCCTCTCTGGTCCCTTTAGCCCCCGCCCCTGGGAACAGGGAAGGCCTGGATTCTGGGGGGGTGGTGCTTCCAACACCTGCAAAAAATGGGGTGGGGTTAGTGAGTAGGAGCCCTCAGCGTGGCTCTGTCCCTCGCAGGCCCGCTGAGGAGAGAAGGGGTGTCTGTTAGTCCTACTGAGTGGCCAAGGGCCGAGTGAGCATGTTCCGGTGGCGACGACCCTCTCTTGGAAGGTGGACGGGGGAAGGGGCACCAGGGAGAGAGACTGCCCCTGGCTGCTGTCCTCTCCTCCCCCCAAACCCCGGCACAGGGACGAGGCAGCTCAACGGACATGCGTGGGGCTGCTGAGTTACTATACCTGGGCGACACCCGTCACAGTTAAAGCTACCCCCTCGGCCGTCTCTACGTCCTCGCAGCGGGGCTGCAACGTCATAATCTCTAGGGAAATCCTGCCAAGAAATGCAAAACAGGGGCATGGGTCTGGGAGCCCAGGGCCTGGGGCGAGGGGCGAGTCCAATACCTCACTGCTCCGCCTGGGATGGGCCGGGGTCCTGCTGAAGAGGGTGGGAAGGGTGCTCTAGGGGTCGCAGTCAGGGGTCTGTGGGGAGATGGGTGGGAAGGCAGAGCAGCGTGGGTGCAGTGGCTCCGGGGAAGCGGTGTAAGTGTCCTGCCCACGGCACACGTCCTCTGCTCACATGAGCCTGGCTTGCAGAGTAGGGAAACGGAGTAGAGCTGTGGCTGTGGGTGGTCTGGGCCAGTGGGGAGGGTCCACGTGGAGCTGTGTGTGTGCGTCCTGGGGAAAACACGTAAGTGCTGGTGCCCCGGGCTGGGCTGGGTGGGTGATAGGAACACCTCCCAGGGGCCTTCACCTGTCCCCGGGGCGCCCCCGGAGACTGCCTAGAGAGCCCTGCCTAGTAGCCTGGCGTGCTAGGAGTATGCCCGCTGCTGGCCGGAGACAGGTGACCCTGCGTCTGCGCCTGGCCAGGTGAGTCCTGCCCGGTCCCTTCACCTGGCAAAAGGCTGGACTTGAAGCCTACCCTCGGGGTTGGGCCCAGGTGGCTCAAGTGGGGAACCAGGGCTGAGGTCACAAGAGGGCTTCCTGGCCCAGACAATCTCCAGGGCACACATCACCAAGCTTAAAAGGGACGCAGGTATCGGCAGTTGCCTCAAGTCGGTAGCAGTGTGCAGGGGGAGCAGCGTTTCTTTAGCCAAGGGTGTCGAGGGAGGCTGGGACCCTACTGGTTCCACACGAGGTGCTCTGAGTCTCTCAGGCCTCTGCGCCGAAGCCTGCTGGTGCACGGCTACAAGGAGTGGACAAGGTGGGGACGGTCTCCTTCCCCAACAGAGCCAGCAGGCTGGGCAAGGAAGGGAGATGTGGTGTAGGGTTTTGCTTGAGACGCCTGAGATGCCTGAAGGGCAATTTCAGGCAAGGTAATGGGATCGGTAAGATGATGTCTGGGGCCCTTCCAGTAGGGCGCCCGGCATGCAGGCTCTGGGGGGGTGGGGGCTTTCTGGTGTTCACCGCAGTGCCTGCAGCTGGGAAGGATCAACAGAGCGCTGCCGAGTGCAGCAACGAGGACGAGCACCTGCATGTCGCAGAGAGCACGGGGAGTCCCTAAACACCCTGGCTCGGGAATGGGTTTCACTGGCTACAGCTGCATGGCAGTGGAGAGCGAGGCATTGGGCCACTTGCTTTTCAAAGCAAGACTGGGGGCGCTCCTGAGGGGCTCCGTTGGTTGGGGGTTCAGCTCTTGGATTTCAGCTCAGGTCATGATCTCACGGTTGGTGGGACCCAGCCCTGAGTCAGGCTCTGTGCTGACAGCGTGGAGCCTGCTTGGGATTCTCTTTTCCCCCCTCTCTCTGCCCCTCCTCTGCTTGCTCTCTCTCTCAAAATAAATAAATGAACATAGGGCGCCTGGGTGGCTCAGTCAGTTGAGTGTCCGACTTTGGCTCAGGTCATGATCTCAAGGTCAGTGGGTTTGGCCCCGCGTCGGCCTCTGTGCTGACAGTTCGGAGCCTGGAGCTGCTTTGGATTCTGTGTCTCCCTCTCTCTGCCCCTTCCTCGCTCACACTCTCTCTCTCTTCTCTCTCTCTCAAAAATCAACGTAAAAGAATTTTTATAAATAATAAATGAGCTTAAAAAAAACCCACACACGCGTGCGTGCACACACACACACACACACACACACACACAGTGAGACTGGATTCATAATAAAGCTTAGGTTTCTCCAGCACTTCTTTTTCAAAAATCCCAAAGAGCCCTCATGTTGTTTTATTTGCCTTTCCGATATCCCTACGGAACATACAGAAAACATGATTCCCCTATTCACACATAGGGAAACTAAAACCTAGTGACAAGAGATTTGCTCAAAGGCTTCTCAACAAAAATTAGGAGCAGGGAATGGCCAAGGCTCGTTTTGCTAAGGTCTGTCAAGGAGGTCGGAGGTGGCCAAGGAGCTTGATGAACAGAACTACTCATGGGACCCCTTTTCTGGCCCTGCGAGAAAGAGGGCTCACTTGACACTGGCGTGTCAGCACAGACGGGGGGACTAGCAAAGGGCTCCGCAGCACCCGGAGTGGTCGGGACTGAACCCTTCCTGTCCAGACAGCCGAGCTCTGGCACACAGGGGCCTGTGTATCCTGCCTCAACTTACCCCTTGGCATCCAAGGACATCCACTAGCAGACTTGGGCAAAGCTTCCAGAATCCCTTGCTCTTTCCCCACTAGCAGCCCCAGTCGGTGAGGGCAAGAGAGCTGGGGGGCTCTAGGGGGTCCATCCTGGCACCCACAGCAGCACAGGTGGGAGCGGAGGGGAGGGAGGCACACTCTCGGAGGGGAGTCCGTCCGGCTCCTGCCTGCCAGGCCCCACAGGGCAGGAAGAGAGAAGGTTAGACACAGAGGAGGAAGCAGGTGCGTTATTACCTGTGCAACCCCTGTTACGAATAGCGGGACCCCCTCCGACGTCTCAATATTCTCACAGCGACACAGGATGGTCATAACCTCCAGAGACAGTCTGAGGAGCAGCCGGGGGGAGGGGGAGGCAGGGGCAGGAAGGGGTAGGAGGGGACACAGCAAACACACACAGTGGTTACCAGACAAGCAACGATGCTGGCTGCTTGGGGCAGGGCGGGGCTGCTCTTAGTACTCAGCCCTCTACTGCCAGCTCGGCCTAGGGTTGTAGGGGGGCCAGAGGAAGGCCCCTGCTGGCCTGAGGCCTCTGGGTCTCTTCTCTAGCCCCCACACCGCTCTAAGGAGGAGCTGCTGGGCTGGGGGAAAGCCTACGACCTGAGGTCAGGAGGCCTGTGCACAGGGCACCTGGGTTGCCCCCCACCCTTGCTTTCCCAGGAAGGTCCTGGCAGACTCCTGGCGGGAGGGCCCGGGACATTTAGCCTCAGCTCTACCTTCCAAACGCAGGCAAACCTGTGTTTCCAAAATTGGACGGGAGAGGCCACTCTGGGGACTAGAGAGCCACAGCCAGCACCGAATCCTGCTTGGGTTTGTGCTATATGTTATAAGAAGGCAATTTGGGGCCGGAAAAGCCCAAAGAAAACCTTGGATTTTCTGATTTGGCGGGGCTGGGTGTCAAGGAAGGCTGGAGGAGAAAGTGCTTCCCTCCCAGAATATTCACAGGGATAACCGGGAGGTGACAGGTAATTCACTTTGGGATCTCCGAAGTTGGGCACAGGCGAAGAGAGTCATGGCAAAGAAAATGAAGCGCCTGGAAGCTGTCTGGACCTCCCTAGCTGGGCTCCCTGGTGCGGCACGTGTGTGCAAGTGGGCGCAGGGTGGCAGGCCGGACAGAAGCGGGACTGCGGACCGTGTAGACAGTTTCCTTCAGCCAGAGGAAGGGCGGACAGCAGCTGAAGCTGAAGGA
>NW_027551561.1:4678764-4687293 GCF_008692635.1 Crocuta crocuta | reverse complement strand
GCCTTCGCCTGGCAGTGGCAGCCCTGGGGGCTCTGGCTGTGCAGATGTGGGAAGGGGTCTTCATCCGAGCCCCTTATACTAGCACTCCTGGGCCTGAGAGGACTCAGACAGGAACCACCAAGCTCTCTTCTGGGGAGGGAGGAGAGAGGGAGATAGGAGAGAGGGAGGGAAAGGGGGAAGGAAGGGGGGAAGACAGGAGGCTGCAGCTCAGATGCCAGCGGTGGAGGACCCGCTCAGGTAAGGGAGAGAGAGCGGCCCCATCAGGGCCTCAGGACAGGGCAGGACGTGGCGGCAAGTGCAGCAAGAGGGACTTCACTGAGCCTGGCAAAGCATGGCTGACCACAGGGGTGGGGGGTGCGCAGGAGGGTGGGTGGAAAGCTTCTCGCGAGGGAGGCTAGAATTCAGGCTGTGTCAGAAGCCTCTACTCTGACCTGAAAGGCTCCTCCTGCCGGCCTAGGGACACAGAGGCCCTGGCTTGTAGAGACGACTTTCAAGTAGGCTAGGGGTCGGGGAAGGGACTGCCCTTGGAAACAGAGCCCCGGAAGGGGAGGCCTGCAGGCTTAGACCACCCAGCAAGGGGGACCAGAGGGAGAATGCTCAGGCTGGGTGTGTGAGGTCAGCTTCCCAGAATGCCGTATGAGGCCCTCCGCTCCTTACTTCCAAACCCACTGTCGGAGAAGCTTGGCTCTCCTGTCTTGGGGCTCTGCTCCCTGTAGCAAGAAGCAGGAGGGTGTGCCAAGAGCGTAGAGAAAGGGCTGCAGGCGTGTCACCCGAGCAGTGGATGCCTGCGCAGGACAGGTCTCTGGGTAAGGTGCAAACCCTCCAGGCCTGGCTGTCCCTCAGAGTGTTTGGACAAGGCATGCCACGACTGCAAGGCACACGTGTGGGGGGGTGACAGTGCCTCTGGGGAGGGGACCCCATGGCTTCCAACAGGCCACTGGCCCACTCAGGAGGGTCTGGCATCCTCCTGAGAAGCAGCTGTGATCAGTACTGGTTACTCCCAGACACTTTGGCCTTGAGCCAGAAGAGTCCCCCAGGATTCCTCAACCCCGGCAGAACAAAGTGAGGGGAGAGCAGAGGGGGTCGCGGGCAATCCGTGGTGTTACAAAGGTGACCTGCTTTCCCCTGGCCTCGACCCTAGCCAATACCCTGTCTCCCTGGGGTGCCAGGCACAGTAGGTGAGTGCAGCCACGGGGGCCCTATCTCTGCTGACTGGGGCGCTCGGCCAGAGAGGGATTTCCACTGGAATCGCTGTCGCTCCCTGCCCGGGGTGACCACCACTTCCCTTCCCTGTTGCCTGGGTCCTGGCCTGGAAGGATGCAGGCACAGTCAGGAAGGGGGGACGGCAGAAAGGTGGCTGGGTGCCTCCTCTCCTTGTGGGTAGGCAGTTAGGGTGCCAGGGGAGGCCCAGGCCAAGTCTGGTCCTGCGCAGGGTTCTGAAGGAGCCCCAGGGAGAGCTGGATGGTGGGCCCTCTGGGGGGCTGAAATCTCCCTTCCTCTGGTGGGTCTTTCCAGACCGAGTGAGGAGGTCCAGACGTGTTTTGCCCAGCCCAGCACCAGGTCATTAGACCCTGCCCCCTGTCCGTGCTGCTCTCACGGAGCCACTTCAGACTGTGCCTCCGTTATTCTCTGCCCTTTAGCCCTGCCTACATCGTCCAGGCCTGCGCGGGTGAGGGTGTGTGTGGGACTCCTCTGCCCTTCCTCTCCATGGGGAGTTGGGCTGCAAGAATGACTGAGTTAGACTCAGGGGATTAGGATTCTGCCTGGGCATGACCCGGAATTCTCTGGGACCGAAGCCACATCTCCAGGGGAAACAGCACCCCCACTAAGGAGAAGGTGCCCACAGACCCCCTGTGTCCCTGTGCCACCCACCTCACCTACTTCTTAGGAGGCCCCCAGGATGGGGATGTGGGAAGGGTGGGCGCTCTAGCTGACCAGGGGGTGAAGAGGGGAAGGCTGGAAACCCTTTCCTCCCTTGCCCACCAGGATGCCAGGTTCCCCAGCCCCTGGGCCCTTACCTCTGAGTGTCGGAGATACACCACCAGGCCCAGGCCCAGCCGCCAAACACGTACTGTTTATAGTCAGAGCCACAACAGCCCCCTGGAGAGCAAAGCAAACCACTGCTGGTCAGTCAGTTCTTGGGTCTGTCTACCCCCCAGCCCTCCAGCAGCAACTCTGGGCCTTTACCTGCTCTGACAGTTGACAACCCTCACTGCTGGGTGCTGAGCTTACACGGGAATGGGAGACAGACAGGGGCGCCTGGGTGGCTCAGTTGGTTAAGCGTCCTATTTCGGCTCAGGTCATGAGCTCGCAGTTCGTGAGTTCCAGCCCTGCGTCAGGCTCTGTGCTGACAGCTCAGAGCCTGAAGCCTGCTTTGGATTCTGTGTCTCCCTCTCTCTCTCTGCCCCTCCCCCACTCGCACTCTGTCCCTCTCTGCCCCTCTCCCACCTGTGCTCTCTCTCTCTCAAAAATAAACATTAAAAATTAAAAAAAAAAAAAAAAAGGGGCGCCTGGGTGGCTTAGTCGGTTAAGCGTCCGACTTTCGCTTAGGTCACGATCTCGCGGTTTGTGGGTTCGAGCCCCGCGTCGGGCTCTGTGCTGACTGCCAGCTCAGAGCCTGGAGCCTGTTTCAGTCTGTGACTCCCTCTCTCTCTGACCCTCCCCTGCTCACGCTGTCTCTCTCTCTCCTAGAAATAAATAAAAATATTAAAAAAAAAAAAAGAAATGGGAGACAGAAATTTGGTAGAGAGACAATCTGCATAAAAAGCAGGATACCAAAAAGAAAAAAAAAAAAAAAGGCAGGATACCAAGGAGTGGTTCAGAATGTAAGTGCTTCCAGAGAACATAAGTCAGTGGGCAGACGTGAGCAGGAAAAGAGGGAAAAGCTTCCATCTTTCACATAACCATTCATTCAACAAACAAGTAAAATGCTTCTGTGCTAGGGATAAAGGGATAAAGATACAATTCCTATTTTTTTGAACGTTAATTTATTTTTGAGAGAGAGACAGAGTGTGAGTGGGTGAGGGGCAGAGAGGGAGACACAGGATCTGAAGCAGGCTCCAGGCTCTGACCTGTCAGCACAGAGCCCAATGTGGGTCTCCATCTCACAAACCATGAGATCATGACCTGAGCTGAAGTTGGACGCTTAACTGACTGAGGCACCCAGGTGCCCCTACAATTCCTATCTTTTTAAAAAAATTTTTAAATGTTTTATTTCTGAGAGAGAAAGAGAGACAGTGTGAGCAGGGGAGGGTCAGAGAGAGAGGGAGACACAGAATCTGAAGCAGGCTCCAGGCTCTGACCTGTCAGCACAGAGCCCAATGTGGGTCTCCATCTCACAAACCATGAGATCATGACCTGAGCTGAAGGCGGACGCTTAACCAACTGAGCCACCCAGGTGCCCCTACAATTCCGATCTTGAAGGAGGTGGGGACTTTTCCTGAGAAAATTATAATACCACGTGATTCACCTGTTATCAGGGCATGTGCAGACCAAGAAGGAATGCAGGGCACATGGGGTGGGGAGCACTGGGAGGCTGAAGCGAGGGAGGGGGTCTCAGAGCCAAGATGAGATCCTTGCTCATGCCCGGCAGACACATCTCAGTAAGGCTAGTTCTCTATTCCCAGGGCTTTAGAGTGACTGTAGGGGCACTTGGGTGGCTCAGTCTGTTGGGCGTCCAACTTTGGCTCAGGTCACGATCTCACGGTTCGTGGGTTTGAGCCCCACATCGGGCTCTGTGCTGACAGCTAAGAGCCTGTTTCGGATTGTGTCTCCCTCTCTCTGCCCCTCCCCCACTCATGCTCTGTCTCAAAAATAAATAAACATTATAAAAAAAATTTTAAAAAATAGAGTGACTGTGTATCTCTTGTGGGAGTGAATGGGGAAGGCAAGTATTCAAAACAAAGGGCAACCTGTGGTACCAACGGGCGAAGCGGAGAGAAAGCTAAAAGGTCTAAAAAGGGAAGTGGTTCCCCAAAACTGTATCAACGAAACAGAATGTTGAACCCAGCCCAGCTCGGATCTGGCTGTCGACATGTCCAGCATGCCGGCATGCGGTCTATGCAGAAGTGAGAAAAACCAATTCCTGAAATTCTTCTTGTGAACTCTCCTGACAGTACCAAAATTATTCACTGAGTTCAAGACGGCTTTGGTAAAAGCTAGAGGGGGGCAGTTTCCTTGCAGTGCATAAAAATGTGCAGGAAACAGATGATTCAAAGGAAACATGATTAAGAAAAAAGCCAGGAGGTGTTGTCATTTCTGTATTCAAACATCAGTTTCCAGGAAAGCCTTAGGGCGTGTGCCTCCAAAGGTCAAGCGTAGTTTCATGTAGCTGGGTTACAGTGTTTCTGAGGACCCAGCGGGGTACAAGGCAGGGTAGGCAGGCAGAGGGCAGATCATTGAGCGTCTCAGGTATCAGGCCAAAGAGCTGGGTGTGTAGGTGTGTGTGTGTGTGAGAGAGAGAGAGAGAGATTTGCATTTTAGAAACACCACTTTGCACAAGGAGGAAGATGGCGGTGGGTTGGTCAAGGAGATTGGGTAGAAGCGTCTTGCAGTGACCTAGGCGAGACATGGTGGCTGATGGCACGAAATAACTTCTAGAGCAGTCTTGTCTCAGAGCACCGGGAGGGTAGAGATGCTCTGTAGCCCCACTGCGCGATAAGCCACACGTGCTTACCGAGCACTGGAAATGTGGCTGGCACAATTAATTAAAAAAAATTATTTAAGTTTATTTATTTTGGGAGAGAGAATGAATGTACACTCTGGGGAGGGGAAGAGAGACAGGGAGAGAGAACGCGAAGCAGGCTCTGCTCTGTCAGCACAGAGCCGGACTCAGGGCTTGATCTCATGAACCGCGAGATCATGCTGCACACTGAAATCAAGAGTCGGACGTCTAACTGACTGAGCCACCCAGGCGCCCTTCTGATTTAGTTAAATTTAAGTGTCTACTGGCTACCGTGCGCCTCCAGAGTACAGGTCTGATTGGGTGGTGAAGTCAACAACGGAACCAGAGATTAGAGAGAGAGCAGAGAATTGGAGACAAGGTTTGGCCAGGGGAGGCGAAGGACGGAGGCCTCGCTAGCGCAGAGGCTGGTGTCTGAGACTGCTCACCGGGCAGCCAACCCAGTTTCCTGGGCCTGCACCATGCTCGGGGTGAGCCGAGCCAGAAGCCCAGGGAGTTAAGGGGCAGCGTGAGGATGGGTGGGAGGAGGCGGTCTTGCCTGTTTCTCTGGGGTGAAAATAAGCGTCCACAGGGCTGTTGCTCAAGGGAAGCTATTGCAGGCCTCTCTGCCCTGGGGAGTGGGGTAAGAGAGGCCTCTAAGGACGAGCAATCAATCTGAAACCTAAGCCATCTGGGGATCTGGAGAAACTGTAAGGGTCAAAAACCACAGCTTGCTTCACTTCGGGCCTGATGGGGGCTGGGGCCTCCAAGCGAGCTTCAGGACACTTCAGGACACTTCTCGCGGTGCTGGGGGTGGAGGTGGCAGTGGTGGGATCGGCTGGGGGAAGGGTTCCACCCTTTACCTTTAACTTATTCTGTGACCTTGGGAGCAGGCTGCCACAGCTTAAGCTGGGCCTTGGCCAAGGGCAACATGGCCAGGTTCCCAGGGGTAGCAACAACAGGAAGCCTGCGCTGCCAGCCTGCCCCACCCCCACCAGCCTCCTGCCCTGAGAGGAATCTCCCTCCCAGATTCCTGCTCAGGCTGAGCCTGAGCTCAGCACCGCTCCCAGAAGAGAGCACTCAGGTGTCCCTTCCTTGACCTCCCTAGACCTGAAACCCTCTCTTCAGACCTGGAAGTTTCTCCTAATTTTATCTCACTTTTTTTCTAACTCAACTCACTTGCCTTTGCCCTGTCTGCATCTGAACTGAAGAATCACAACACATCCCACGCCAACCTCTGCCCCACTTAGTCCCTCCAGACCCAGCCCACCCCTCTGCCCTCTTAGGAACATTCTGGGCTCTTCCTGCCTCTCTTCTACCTTCTTCCCACTACTCGAGAAGACCATATTCTACAAGGGAGATTTAGCCTCTATTGAGCCACAATCCCCTTTAGTAGTTCAGCAGCGTGGGAATGTTCATAAATGCATAAAATACGTAAGAAACAAATTATATTGAAAGATATCAAAATACTAAAACCACCAAACGTGTGACACGAAATTCCTATAGATGTGATATAGGAATACATTACATAATAACTAGCTTAACATCAAAGTAGTGATGAGCGTAAATAATTAAAAAAAATCCAAGTTAGTTAACATATAGCGTAGGGACGGTTTAGGAATAGAATTTAGTGATGCTAAAACTATTCACTTTTTAAACAAATTTTATTTAAATCCAAGTTAGTTAACATACAGTGTAGTGACGGTTTCAGGAGCGGAATTCAGTGAGAGCGTGAATGATTTCGAAGGTAACTGCTACAGCGGCAGTACAATAGGAAAAGATCCGCTAATGCAAACACGGATTGTGCCGACATTTATAATCTGAAGAAATGCTACATTTCCATTCAGGTTAGTGACAAGGTTAGGGGCATGTCTTTCCTCCATCTGAATGCGCAGACCTCTAAACTCTACCCACAACCCCCAGGTTAAGAACCTCTGACCTATCGTAGGGATGAGAGAAAGATGTATGGTGTTCGGATTCCCCCTTTTAAATTGCTAAAAGGAGAGAGACAGAGAGAGAGAGAGGTTTTATATTACAGAACGAAGGAGGGAGGTCAGACAACCCGGAAAACCCTCCAGTCTTTTCAGGTGCAGGAGATGACCAGATGTATCTGCATCCTTCTCAAACTGGGCTGAATGTGATGCCTCCAGGCCTAGATCAGGGCTGGGAGCTGCTGCTCGGCTCTGCTCGGCTGGGAGTTCGGTGAGGGAGACTGCTGCAGCTCTCTCTCTGCTGGATCGTCTCAAATCCCCAGGTTCTGTTATACTGAGCTTTACTGCTCCCTCTTCTCTCCTACCCTTCCTTGACTACAGCACCCTCAATCCTCAGCAAGGCCTCCGCTCCCCGCTAAAACAGGGGAGGGAGGCTACTGCACTGGCCTCTGGCCAGAGGACCAGATCCTTGGCAGGTGGAAGGTATAATGCAGCCCAACTCAGATGCTCCTCTCACCCTAGCCTCTCCACAGGGACAGGACTGGAGCAAAAGCCTCCTTTCTCCGCCTCCTCCCTGGGCACAGTCTCCTCCCCTCTACTCCACCGCCCAGGGTCTGGGCTTCCAGAAAGAAATCCCACAAGAGAAACAAAGAGCCGTGCAGATTTTCGGGTTCTAAGTCTTCTCTAGGGGCGCCTGGGTGGCTCAGTTGGTTAAGCATCCGACTTCGGCTCAGGTCATGGTCTCGAGGTTCGTGAGTTTGAGCCCCGCATCGGGCTCTGTGCTGACAGCTCAGAAACCTAGAGCCTGCTTCAGATTCTGTGTCTCCCTCTCTCTCTGACCCTCTGCTGCTCACGCTGTCTCTCTCAGAAATAAATAAAACATTAAAAAAATTAAAAAAAAAAAGTCTTCTTTAGGGCTGGGGTCCGGGAGACAGGTACAAGTCTGGCCTCAGTGCTCTCTGAAGGGGTCTCCCTCCTAAATCCTAAGGCCACCTCTGGTCTTGTCTGCATCTCGACACAAGAGTAGGAGGGTCTTCATCAGGGAGATCGGGGATTTCCGGTCCCAGTGGAGAGACTGATTTTGAAATCCAAACTGAGCCAGAGACCATGTTTTGGGGTAAAAGTTCCCAATGGATTCATCNTCTGCATACAGGCTGGAAATTGGCATTGATAGTGGGAAGGAAGAGCTGAAAGATTCCTGCCCCTCCTGGCCTCCAAGCTGTCCGGAAACCACCCTCCCCAGCGCCTGTGAACCTGCCAGGGGGCTGCACAAACTGGTGGCTTGAAAGGCTTCTGCCACCTCTCAAGATAGCCAAATCTACCATTTAAAAAGCAGCCTTAAGGCAAAGATAGCTCTCCCCTCCCCAGTACAGCAGTCCCCAGGCCCCACCGAAGCTCCCGGAAATTCTGGAGTCTGTAGCATTTTGCAACCGCGGCGACACAGCCCAGGACCCGGTTTCTCAACCTGTAGAGGCCGTTTTACCCGCATCTCCGGGGGCGGGCGGTGCCAGCAAGCCCCAACCCACTCAGAATTAACGGGAGCACAAGGATCCCGGTCCCAGGGCCCCTCCCCAGGCAGGCACCTGCCCTCCAAAGCTTCGAGACCCACCCCAAGGGCCAGGCCCCGGAATCCGGCCAAACCGCTATGTTCTGGGAACCGAGGGTCCCCTTCCCACGGCCTCAGTTCGGGACCCCCTAGGCCACGGTGGAGTAGAAGGGAGGCGACCGTGCCCAGGGAGGAGGCGGAGAAAGGAGCGAATAAACACGGGCAAACACGCAGTGGGGAGGGGGAGTCTCGGAACACCGCCAAGTGTGAGAAAGGGGGTCCCCTCCTGGAAGGTTCTCGGGCCCAACACCCGCGCCCCCACCCTCCGCTCCGCACCGCCCTCGGAGCCCTCCCCCGGCCTAGCTCGGCCCCGCTGGCTCCCCAGCCCCGCA
>NW_027551561.1:4675983-4678717 GCF_008692635.1 Crocuta crocuta | reverse complement strand
TACGACCAGCGGACCCTGCCTCACCTCCCCGCACCCACCTTAACCTCCGGGGGTCCTGGCGGCCCTTGGCCCTCTTCTTACCCGCAGGGAGACCTTGGACGAGTCTCTTACCTCGGCAGCCTAATCCCGCCTCTGCAAATGGGGGATCACGTAACTCCCTGGCTACGTGGTTGCAAAGGGCCCAACTTCAATCCGTGTTGCCAGTGCATCAAATTACCCCCCCCCCCCCCAGGTCCTCATCCAGAGCCGATCGGCATCACCCAGCGTGGGGACCAGGGATATGGAATTCAAATTCTTGAGATGCAACGTCTGGCACATTAACTCAACCCTCCCCACCCCCCATTAATCTGGGACTATGGTTATTCTCAGGAAGAAATCCTCGCCCACGATTTACTTCCACCAGGAAAAGAGCCGCTCAGAAGAACACAACTTGAAGCTCCAGAAAGAAACCATGGAGGTAAAAACTGCAAACCTCTCAGTGCCCAAGGCACGGCCTGGCATGCAGTTCGGGTTTTCAAGGGCCACCAAGTGCCATTGGCAAGCACTCCAGCTTGGGGATTAGGAGATTTAGGGCTCAGGTTCAGTTTTAACCTGAATTCGGTGTGTGACCTTAGACAAGTAATTCTGAGGGCCGGGGTGGGGTTCAGAAGCTGTGGGCTCCTCAGGGAGGGGACTGCTCGGGGAAGATGGGGGTCCTGGGTCCGCAGGCTGGGGCTCTTCATCAGGTTGGGCACCCTGGCCAGGTCCAAGCCCTGCCAACCTTTTGCTGGCCTCCCACAGCTGGTGAGCCGCTTGGTCATCGCGGGCAGCTGGGGGCACCTCCTCTACGTGGCAATTGGCAAAATATCTCCCACTGAGGGGTTCAATGCCCTCCTGCAGAGCGCAGTACAGGGGTGTCTGGGCGCCCCCTCTTGGTGTCCGCAGCACCAACCAAGCTAGTGGGCGCAGAAGTGGGCTCAGCCATCCAGGAACGTGGCGCAGGAATAGCTCTGAGTTCACAGGCCCTGTGGACAGGAAGAAAGGAAGGAGTGGGTGAGGACCCAGGGGAAGAGCAGTATGAACGAGGCTAGAAGGGAGTGGGGAATGGAGTCCAGGTCCAGGGAAACCAGGATAGTATTTGGTGACCATTCGGGGCCCCTACAAGGTGACCACTCATTTCACCAGCAAGCTTCCTCCTCTCCATCTAAACTCCTGGATCTCCTCACGCCCCAGATTTTCTCCATGCTGTGTCCCCTGCCTGAGGGGACATCTTTTCTTCTAGCTCAAGTCCCCGTTCCTTTGTTTAACCAGCAAACATGTATTAGCACCTATGGTAGAGCAGCCACTGTTTTGGACATTAGAGATGCGGAGTGTAATAAAGGCCTGATAAATGTTAGTTGTGATTACGGTCACTATTATAATTACTAGTGAGCCTTAGGCAATGACCATCTAAAATGCAGTATGGGAGGGCTCCTGGGTGGCTTAGTTGGTTGAGCGTCCAACTCTTTTCCTTTCTTTTTACTTTTTTTCAGCGTCCAACTCCTGATTTTGGCTCAGGTCATGATCCCAGGGTCATGGCATCAAGTCCTGCAGCAGGCTGTGCACTGAGCATGGAGCCTACTTAAGGTTCTCTCTTTCTCCCTCTGCCCCTCTCCCCTGCTCACATTCTCTTTAAAAAAATAAATAAATAAATAAAATGCAGTATGGTAATATGGGTAGGACAGATCTTGTTATCCTGTGATCTGTTCCATAAGGCAAAGATAGGCTTTATTCATCAGAGAAGTCACTCAGACTAAAAGCTGAAATGCTTACAGTGGACTTCTAGATCCTGGATGACCCAGCCCATCTCTATACTTTGTCTCTTGCCACTGTCCTCCTCTCACTTTGTTCCAGCCACATGGGGTTTCTTGTTCTTTCTCAAAGGTACCAGGCACTTCTGCCTCAGGGCCTTTGCACTTGCTATCTAGTCTGTTCTTTACACTCTTCTCCCCAGAAAGCCTCATGATTCATCTTCTTCTGGCCTCTACTCAAATGTCACCTTTTCTGGTATTTCTTCCTTAGCTGCGGCAGAAAAAGCAGCACCTTCTGTCATTTCATACTCCCCCCGCCCCCACTCTGCTTTATCTTTCCCATGGCACCTTCTCATCTCCTGTCATTGTAAATATTTATTTATTAGCAATCTCCTCCTCCCCTAAATTAGAATGTAAATTCTACAAGGAAAGCGTCTTTGTAATGTTCGCTGCTATATTCCCAGCACCAAGATTAATGCCTGGTACACAATTAGGTACTCGGTAAATGCTTTCTGAGCGAATGAATCATCATTAACTATCATCATCATCATCATCACCATATTATACTGAGTTCGGTCACAGGGACGGCTTCTTGGGGTGAGGACTTGGGCCTCATTCATTGCCATACCCTACCCAGGAGTCAGCATCCAAGTTAGTGGTGCGAGAAGAAGAACCCAGACACGGAGGGTCTCCCTCCAAGATCAGCAAGGAACAGGTCTCTCCTTGTACTGGGCTTCCTTCCTGTTCTGCGATTCTGCGGCTCACCGAGAGGCTGGGGGAGCACAGGATGGGTCGAGGGTGGGAGAGGGGAATCAGAGCAAAGCAGAGCAGTCAGAGTGCCAGGCCTTACCTGGATGGGCTGCATAGCAGGTGACACCAGTGCCCTCAAGCTGAGTGGCGAGCTCCCTGGCAAATAATACGTTGGCCAGCTTACTGTCGGCATATGCCCGCAGCTCCTGCCGCCC
>NW_027551561.1:4671618-4675867 GCF_008692635.1 Crocuta crocuta | reverse complement strand
GGTGGGCGGCCGAGGACACCACCACCACGCGGCTCGGGGCGCATGTCTTCAGCCGCGGCAGCAGCAGATGTGTCAGCAAGAAGGGGCCAATGTGGTTCACTCGCAGCAGCAGGTTAAATGGCTCGTGGGTCCGGCCACAGGAACTGATCCCTGGGGCGGGGGCTAGGTATGAGCAGCTGCCCCAGAGGAATCCCCGAAGGCCTCAGCGTTCCCATTTGTCAGACAGTGGTAGGAGGCGCCCTTTCCAGACATCCACTGCCCCTTGGTAAGGCCTGGCTGGAGGGGTCGGTGGCCCACCCACTACCCCCCTGCAGGACCTGCTGCCCCTCACCGGCATTGTGGATGAGGATGTCCAGCCGTGGCTCAGAGCTCAGGAAGGCAGTAGCAAAGGCCCGCACGGAGGCCAGGCTGGCCAAGTCCAAGGCCATGAAGATGACCTCATTGTTCCCACTCTCCTGTGGGGCAGCAAGGGCTGGGCTTGTCACCAGGCACCTCTCCTCTTCCCTCTCCCCAGGTACCAAATCGTGAGAGCCCATCCCCTACTTTGACTAAGATCTGCCCCCGTGCCTTAGAATGTAGTGGACCAGTATGTGGGCTCCGGATGCAAATCTTGGCTTTGCCTTTTACTGGACAGAGTGTGACATTAACCTCTCTGGGGCCCAGTGTTCTCCCTGTATAATGGGAATAATGTAGTACCCTATTTCATGGAGTTGTGAGGACTCAATGAGGTAATGTGTGTAAAACGCTTAGGACGGTGCCTGGCACCCAGTCAGCATTGTGTAGATAGTAACTTGCTGTTATATATTTCATTCCCTCTTCCCGTTATTGCTTATCCTAAAATCTACAACAGCCTTCTCATTGGTCTCCCCTCACCCACTCCTGTCCTCTCCAGTCCAGGCACATATAGCCACTGAGGGGTTCCTTCCAAAATGCTATTCTGACAGTCCATACCCTACTGACTCCACACCCTGCTATTCTGACAGATCCAACACTTCATTGTATCTCCACTGCTCATCCTATAAAATCTGAGTTCCTCAACTGGATCTAGAAGGGCCCCCAGAACCTAGCCCTGGCGCAGGGGCTCCAGCCTCTTCATTTTGCCTCTTTCTTCCATATTTCGTGCTCCATCCAGACTAAAGAAATCTTTTCTTTCAGGTTTTTTTTTTTTTTTAAATCAAATCAGCTCTCTTGCCTCAGGGCCTTTGCACATGCTGTTCCCTGTGCTGTTCCCTTCCCTGTGGTCTTTTACCAGTGTAACTGTTACCGATCCTTAAACGTCTCAGAACAGCGATTACTTCCTTCAAAAAGCCCACTTCCCAGCTTTCGTCTGGTGGCCCTTCCCTGTGTGGCCAGGGCCCCTGCGGACCCTCTCTTCTGCACTTAACGGCCAGAGTTGAACATCCGTTCACCCCTGCGTGTTCGGGCGTGTCTGTGAGTTGCTCACCGTCTCTCCCTCACCTGGCGGAGGTCGAAGGCCGCCGCCTCGCCACGCTCCCGGCTCCGGCAGGCCAGCACCACGCGCGCGCCCCGGCGCGCCAGCTCCAGCGCCGTCATCTTCCCGATGCCGCTGTTNGGACGGGCCGCCGCCCCCGCCGCCCGGCCTCCCCGTGCCCCCGGGGCCCCCGGTCCCCCGGCACTCACCCGTGACCACAGCCGTGCGGCCGCGCAGGCTGCCGATGCCACCGCAGGGCGGGGCCTTGACGAGGTTGTAATAGACCAGCACGTAGGCGCCCAGCAGCAGCCCCGCGCCCAGCAGCAGCGCCTCCATGCCGGCCGCGCCTCGGGGGCACTCCCCGCACCTCCCTGGATCGCCTCCCGNGGCGGGCGGGAGGCAGGGCAGGGGTGTGTGTGCGTGCGTGGGAGCGAGGGCCGTGCGAGCGCCCCCTAGGCATGCGTCTACGTCCTCTGGGTGTGCGCTGGTGGAACACCTAGGTGCGCGCGTGCTTTCGGGCCCTGGCAGCGCCCTCTAGGTGTGTGCCCGCGCGCGAACTCCTTCCAGATGTGTGATTGTGTGCGGGGGCACCCTGGCTACGCACGTGTAACAACATACTCTGAGTGTGTGAATGGCTCTGTGAGTGTGCCCGCGGGCCCTGGGAGTGCCCTCGGGCTGTGTGCGCCTCTGGATCCTCGGTATGTGAGGATTGTGTGTGTGTACTTGCAGGCCCAGCAAGTACTCTGCAGGTGTGTGCCCATGTAAGCACCTCTTACCTGTTTGTGCCCACGTGGGCCAGGGGCCCCTCCAGGTGCGTGCGTGCCTCAGTAGTCTCTGCCCATGTGTACCTCAAAGAACAGCTGGGTACCTGTCCTTTGTGCGCGTGGCCCTTAGCCGAGGACTCGCGGGAGGGGCTCACAAGGTGCAGTGTGTGAGCCCTCTGCGTGTCCTCTGTGCGAAGCAGAGTCCTTCCCTTCTGGAGAGGTGTGTGTACACGAATGCTGTTTTGTCTGAGAGAGGGTCCAGCCCTGGATGGCTTGCCCTGCATAAACAAGTCCTGCAATTCCTTTTCCTCACTCCCAGAGCTTCTAGAATGCTCCCTTGTTCTTCCTAGAGAGGCCAGAGAGATGACGCAACGGGTAGGGTGGCACCACCCTTTCAGGGCTGTTAGGATTCACTCATTAATTAGCTGTGGGTATCTCCCTGCCTCTGCCGCCCATCCCCTCCATTTCTGAAGGGAAGCAGCGAAGAGACTAAAATGTAAAATCTGTTCCCTGCCCTCCAGGGGGAAATTTCTCTGGGATGGTCCTCCCAGGTGAGAGAAATAGGTAAAGCAGCTCCATGACTCAATGGAGGAAGTGACTCTGATGGCGAGGTGGATGGTGACAGCTAGGGAGGCACAGGTGAGGGTGCTCCTGGCCAGGTGACTTGCCAGGACAAGGACTTGCCTGAGAAAACCATTACAACTTGGCACCCACTGTTTCGCATGTATGGTGCGCCCCACAGCGTGGTTAGCCTCGGAAATATTGAGCGGAATATGCTTCTGCCCTTGGAGAGTTCAAGAAGCCCATCAGGGCAGGGGTGGTGGAGACAAAGCAAGGCAGGTAGGTGGAAGCCAGGGACGGGACCTCGGATTCCAGGGGAAGTTTTCTACTTGGCTGCATAGGGATTTGGGGTTCAGTTGTAGATGCTGTGGGAGGAGGCCGGGAATGGAATATTAATGGAACAAATGGACGCATGCTCCATCCTCAAGGCAAAAATCCTAATGTGCTAACAGGTACCGATTCCTTGAACGTCGATGGGACAGACACACAGGCGGTCTCTATCTAAGGTGTTGGAAGACTGTCTTCAGGAAAAATCCTGGATAAAGTTTCTCACATAAAGCCTGAGAGGAGGAAAAGGTTGGGAACTAGGTTCGATGAGCGGGTTCCCAGCACCTCAAGAGTTTAAGGTAATGCAGTAGATTCATCCTCTGCTGAGAAGCCGCAATCGTAGGGAAGTTCTGATTGCCAGGAAGTTGTGGCTCGACTGGGTCTAAGGACCAGATCTCTCCTTTTGCTTCATGAAGCTCCCCAGAGGCATCTGAATGGACACACTGCTCCACACTAGATTCTAAGCTCCACGAGCCCGGGGCTGCATCTGTCCTGTTGATTGCTCACATCGAGTTCCCTGGCCCAACCTCCAAGTCCTAGCGAAGGCGTGCACGGAGGAGGGAACTCGAGTGACACCCGAATAACCGAACTGCTGCACGCCCAGCTAAGGCTGACAGGGAAGGGACAAAAGCCGGGTGTGGACTTCTCCCAGAAGAGAGGACTCCAATACAATAGCAAACCACTGCAAGCGGAGGCAGCCCGAGCTCCGAAGGTTAAAGCTTCCAGACCGGAACGCAGAGGTCTCCTGACAGCTCCTGTCTTAGTACCTCAGTTTCGGAGCTAGCAGGAGGCGCAGGGACCCGCACACACTTGGATTCTTGCAGTATGTGGTCACGTCAAAGGATTCTCTCGAGTCGCCCACAGAGCCAGACAACAGCCCTGCCAGATGCACCCCTACCTCTCCGTCTTCCCACATCCGCCTCGGGCTCACATTTCTCCCAGACCTCTGCTCTCCTGATTTCCCTTGGGGCCTGAGTGTCTGGGAATGAGGCTAATTCAGGGAGACTGGGAAAAGGATCTTGGGGAGGGTTCCCTCTAAGGGTGATGACAGGTAGGACAGACAGGCAGAAAACATAATTTGAAGTATTTTTGCTTTTTTATATACAGAATACAGGAAAGTTTCTGTAAAGTCTAAAACATTACAATTACTATGTAAATTGATACT
>NW_027551561.1:4633169-4671518 GCF_008692635.1 Crocuta crocuta | reverse complement strand
CATTGGTATTATTTGGGGGGAGGGGGGAGGGGCAGGGGAAAGGAGGGAGCCGGGGTGGGAGGAACAGGAGAGAAGTGGCAAGAGAACAAAAAAAGGAGACGAAACAGGTTTACGACAAAAACGTCTTTGCTACAATAGACAATTTGAAGAAAACGCTCTACCACATGTAGTACTGTACAGTTTTTAAAAACATTGAAAAAATGTCATCACTAGATGTATTTACACAAAATCCAAATACACTTTTCCTTATTTGAAATAAAATAGATGGACAGCCAGAAAAAGAATTCATTTCTCATTTGTCCATAATACACAGTAGCTACCTGTAGTGCAACCGCTGCAGAAAGGGAAAGAACTTGGAGGGTGGGGACCACGGAAGTAGGGTGGGTAGCGATCTTTATATTAAATAAAACAATGATATTGTATAGATTTTGCTGTATGAAAACTGTATTTTTTCTTTTAATATAAAACTATTGTCACTGCCACAAAATAGAACAAGTTTCTGATTATTTTACAACGGCGGGCGAGGGGGAGGGAGCAGGAGGCGGGTGGGGAACGGTTCGGACCCTCGGCCTTCCCCTCCCTGCCCACGCTGTTCCTCGGCTCGGGTCTGCCGCTTTCCCATGAAATGTTGAGTACAAATATATGTGCAAATGCCCCCTAGAACTTGAGAAAAGAAAAAGGATTTTTAAAAAACAGTCAAAAGGTTTTCTTCATTTCATGCAAAGATTGTAGTCGAAGGGTTTCTGGTGGAGTATAGAAAAAACCCGGGCTTGGTTTGTGTACATTTTTGCATTGCAGGAGTCTTGGGTCGGGCGGATGGGCGGGCGACGGGGTGGCCGCCGGTCCTAGGGAACGGAGTTGGAACGCAGCACAGGGCCCTGGTGGGGCTTGAGAGACAGCTTCTCGGCCAAGACCCCATCCTGCAGCAGGCCGCCATCGCCTTTGGGCTGTTTGGTCGCAAACTCAGTGATGCTGAAGACAAACTGCAGGCAGCCCAGCTTGATGTAGCTGCCGTGGTGCAGTAAGGCCGTGCCCTCCCAGCCGGCCCCACTGCCCCCGATCAAGCTTGAGCTGCTGGCTTTGCAGTTGCAGGGTCTCCGCTGCGGCCCCTGGGCCTGGGAGCTCATCACGGCTGCCTCCTCGCTTGGCTCTTCGTCCTGTTTCTGGTGCCGGNGCGGGGGGGGGGGGCCTCACGAGGAGAGGCACAGCCAGCAGCCAACCACCCCGCCAAGGCTGCTTGCCGGGGCTGGGTCCCTGCGCCTCCCCGTTCTAGCTGCCACGTGACCAGGGCTGAGGGACCCCTGGAAAGGACCAGGGGAGTCTGAAGTCCCCAAGCAGGTGTGCGCAGAGCGCTCGCTTCTCTGGGGTTCCCCTGGGCCCACGAGCAAGGAGGACCTGGCCAACGGGCCCCGGAGGGCAAGAGAGCAGGCCGTCGGCAGAAAGCCAGAGCCACCCTGACGGGGGCCTGAAGGGAACATGTCCAAAACTGGCCGGCTTTGTGGCCACAGGCTCCAACTTACTGATGACACTCTGCACTTTGGCAACAATACTGCTTGGGGGGGTTGGCGGGGTCTTCTCAGAGAAGTCACATGAATACAGCACATTGTCCACCGTTGTCCCGTGCTCACTGTAGTTTAACAGCTCATAATGTTTGGTATTCTGAGGAGGAGGAGGGAAGATAAGATGTGTGGTCTGCTGCGTGGGGCCTGGGGCTAGGGGGAGAGAGGACACATGGAGAAGGCTGTGCTGCTCTCCCCGGGGAGGTCTCTTTGTTCCCCGGTCAAGCCCCCCTTCCCTGTCTCTTTAGAATGGGGCTCAAGACTCACCTCCTCAGGGAAGCCTTCCTTCCTAGCAGCCCGCACCCCCTGCTCTCCCACCACTCCTTTATTGTCTGCCTCCTGTAGAAATGCTATTCGCGGGCACAGAGGGCCTGGCGTCCTTCTATGCTACGCCCCCCACCCCCAGCCCCCGCCCAGCCTGTGACCAACCTCAGGAGGAATGGCAGCACCGCTCCACGGGAGCGGTAGCCACGGCAGGATGCCCTTTCACACCAAGTCCCTTCTACTCCAGGAACGACAGGAAGTGAAGAAAAGAAGACTCCCCCCCCCCAACCTCCCTTCCCCTCACCCAGAGTACTGAACAAAACCCCCTGTGGGTGGCCGGGAGAGCTCTCCCACCCCTTCCCTGCCCTTCCCCGCCCCTCACCTCATCATAGAATATGCAGGCGTGTTTCCCAGACACGTAGTTACAGTGACCATAGTTTGTAAGGCACACGTCCATGTCAGCTCCTGCAAGGTGGCAGGAGGAGAGGCAAAGGCAGGCAGAGAACAGACTGTAAGGTGCATGCACGGGGAAGGCGGGGGGCAGGGCGTTAGCTTCTGGGCGGGCACTGGGAAGACCTTAGGGGGAGGCTAGCTCGGGGCCCCTTCCTTGTAGTTTTGAACAAAATACTGAGGTCTTTTCCACTCCCCTCGTGAAGGACAGCTGTGCCTGACAGCCGATCTTCTTCTGAACATGTGGCTGCTGCCCAGAATGGGCCAGTGAACTCCGAAGAGGGCGGCTTATTTCCAGGAGGGCACAACGCGGGGTTTATAATTTGATCGTTGGAAAAAAAGGAGATTTTTAGGCCAAGGGCTAATTTGACTGTCTCTCTGCACAAGATACAGGACTGACTAAAGGTTACGGCGTGTGGGCCCCATCATTTTTGCAAAGACCTCCAGGGATAAAGCACGTGCCTCTCCTCCGGCTTTATCTGCTTGTTTAAAATGCCTCACTGAGCAGCCATCACGGCTGGCTCTCCTCTCTCTGACGTCACGCTGGGCCCAAAGCAAAAGGGCTCAAGCCAGGGAAGACAAGCAGCTGACAGTCTCCTTTCTTAGCCCCTCCTGCTAGACATCTGCTGGGTTAAGCCAGTCAGCCTGAGGGAGGGGTTCCCTCACGGCTCCCTGGCCTCTGCGGGAAGGGGTGTCAGTAGCTAGGGTGGAACGGAGCCGGTGCCCTTCCCCCACGGCTGGCTCACCTGTCCCGATGTAGAGGGTTCGATAGCACATGTTCACAGCTCCTCCCAACCCCAAGAGAGGGTAGAACACAGCTCGGGCCTGTACCTCCTTTCTTTGCACTACAAGACAAACAGGGATAGGCTCAGTCAGAAACTCAGAACCTGGGACCCAAACGTAAAGCAACAGAACCTGACCTTGGGCTCACGGCCTAGAGGAAATAGTCCCAGTAGATGAGTCATCTTTCAAAACTCACCTCGGGACACTGGGCTGCTTCAGGGTGACACTCCCCCGCCCCCGCATTTCCAACATGGAGTAAGAGGGACCATCTTTGAGAGTGGTCACAGAATTCAAGGACGAAAGTACTTGTTCCTAGGCCGCTGACTGGTGTATCGGGGACATACCAGATGGTACCACAAGGAGGCCCAATCAAAACAACAGTAGGCACAGACCAGTGTTTCTCGAACTTTAATGTGCATACGAATCAACTAGAGATCTTGTTAAAACGCAAATTCTGATTCTGTGGGTCGGAAGTGGGGCCTGAGCTCTGCGTTTCCAATAAGCTCTCAGGTGATGCCAAGGCTGCTGGCCTGGGGACCATACAGTTTCAACCAGTAAGGCTCAATGAGGGTTCATGCTCAAAGGAATATCCAAAGTGGTTAATGTCCTGGGAAAAATGTTCAGGAGACTAGCCCAAATGTTACTTTATTATTATCATTACTATTTTATTTATATATTTTTTTGTAATGCAGGCTCCACACCCAACATGGGGCTTGAACTCATGACCCTGAGATCAAGAGTCACAGGCTCTACTGACTGAGCCACCCAGATGCCCCTAAACTAACTTACTTTGCTTCTCACCTCGCACTTGAAAAATTCCCTTTTGGAAAACTTTTTTAACTCGAATATTTGGAAGGAGTTCAGCAGAAAGCAAACCACATATACCCAAAGGCATTCGTAGCTGCTTTGTGTGTCTCAAAGTGGATAAGCACGAAAGTTACAACAGATTTCCCCGAGTCTGACGTGAAAGCTGTGAGTGCCATTTTGCTCCAGCTTTCTGGGAAAAGAAACCACAGCGCTTTATTAAGCCCATTAAAGGGCCACACGGAACACTGAGATATTCAAAGCCGAGACTCCTCGGCCGCTCACATGCAGGAGGCAGATCTGATGGTGCGCTGGGGCGGCAGGTGTGTGCGTGCGCACCTTCTGTGTGGTGCCCTCCAGAAGCCAGCGGATGTGCCCCAACACTGCCCGGTGAAGCTTGGACCCGGGAGGGGAAAAGCTGATGTATTCTCTGCAAGGCCAGAAACTTGATCAGCTTCTCGTCCAGCATATTTATCTCGATTTCTATTAACCAAAGAGAAAGATTAAAAAGCAGCTGAGGAGGAAATGGAATGTGGAAGTAGGTGAGGGTCACAGAGCAAACAGTTAAGCATTTCTAAAATCTAGCCAAGTGATTTTTCTCGAACAGGACAAAGCGGTCTAAAGATCTAGAGCTCGGCATCTCACTGGCCATCTGCAGTAAGACGGGCCCCGGTGGGGCCTGTGCGGATGCCTCTTGCAGCGGGTAGCTTGATTTTAGGGTATGTGGTCCTAGAAAGGTAGAGCATGATAAACCACCTGCCTGCCTGTGGGGGAGGCCTGGAGGCTGGACACAGAGGCTTAGATCTTCTACCCACCCTCTCTTCAGAGGTCAAGCTCTGCCTCCATTCTCCCTGACTTTGGAAACAAGGCCCTCCTGTTTTTACTCTGCCTCAAGGAATTCTCTTCTCACGGGTTCAGCTCGGCCCTGCTCTCCCTTCACCTTTGATTCTGTGCACAAGCCTGTGCAGAAGGCAGAGGCGGGAGGGAGCTTTCTTTCTGAACCCACATGCCCAGCCCTTGGAGGTCAGACATCCCTTCTGTTCCTTTCTGAACCGAGCTCGAATGCGGCGCAGGGACAGCGCCTTCACGCAGCAGCTGCTCGCTCACTCACCTCCATTGACATCCATAAATGCTCGCAGTGAGTTGGTGAGGTCCACCATGGCAGTAGAGTTGGCTGGGAAAGAGGGTACGGTTAAAGCGCTTCCTATGGATAACGTGCCGGGGCTGACCTTGCCATCTGGGGACGGAGCAGGAAGACTGTTACTTACGTCGCCTGAGGGAAACCCACCGGTCCAATCCCCCACTGCCGAGACAGGTCTGGATTTCGGACCCAAGGTGATGTTCCCTTCTTGATTCTCACCCCATAGGCTCTGGAACTCCTAGAGCTAAAAATGTGTGGTGAGGAAGGGCGGATGGAACGACAACGCACCCGGGCACGCAGGAGTCTCCAGAGCACGGAGAACCAGTGCAACCTACTGCTCTGGGAACTGTGGCAGCGTGGCTTTGTTCTCTGGGCCAGGACTACCTCCCTGCTGCCCCTAGTCATTCAGCTAAGTGGTGCCTGGCCCTGGATTTCCTGCCTCCTGAAGTTTGACTCATAGGGTGCATGATCTATCCAGGCTGGTATTAAGAGGTAAAAAGAGACAGGAAAAGAGCCTGAGGGTAGGGGCCATCCTGGGACCAGGGGCCCCCATGCAGAGAAGTCACAGTCACCTGGTTACCGAGACTCCCAGCTGACTAGGAGGCCGGCTTCAGTTCAGACGGGAGAGACCACGGGGGGTTCCAGCAGCATCTGAAACCTGGTTCAGATGCTGGGGTCAGCAATCTCGAGGTCCAGAGTGCTGACTGGGGACAGCTGAGAGAGCAGGTCCACACTAGGCCAAGTATGGGTGTAGGGGACCGCCTTTCTGCATGTGGCCCAAGGGCGAGCTTCTGGGCCAGACAACCCTCCGTGGGAATGCCACTCTGCCTATCCTGAAAGGCAGTGCTGCTTTCTAACCCTGCCTTCCCTGGCATCACAGGAGTTCCTTTGAATGAGTGAGGTCTGAGAATCTGGACCGGGTGGAGGCCATCACCTAGGCCTCAGGCTGGCCACAGGGGCTCCAGAGAGCATGCTGCCTCCTCTAAGGTGACGGAACAAAACAAGCAGAAGACTAGGCCTGAAAGGTATGGGAAGGTGGAGTCAGGAAACCCAGCCGTGGTTCTGATCCTGCCACTGACTCGCTAGGTGACCTAGAGGAAATCGCTTAAACTTTCAGAGCCTAGGCGATCCCGCCAATAAAACGGGGGACAAGTTAATGCATGCTTTCTCCTCTATCACGGAAACGGGGGGAGGATGAATAATACCGAGATCAAAGTCCTCTGAAATAAGCACAGGAATGTAAGTGTGTGTCGAAGTTTAACTGCCAGGCAGAGCACGAAATTACTACAAATCACCCCCGGGCTGAGCGGCACTCACCTGATGATGGCGCTGGTGAGCAGAATCGTTGGTTGGCTCCTGTGGCCAAGATACCATCTCCTGCTGCTTGGGGGGGAGTGAGCACCCGGGTGGCATTTGGGGGTGAGCCCAGTGGCCTTGAATCTGTCAGCGGAGGTCCTATCTGTGATTGGACAGTCTTTCTTTGCAAAGTGCTGGTGTTCTCGATGCTGGCACAAGAGCTGGGAACGGAAGGGGGCAGGCTTGGGACGGAAACCAAACTTCTCTGGGGGCAAGAGCTGGGGCCAGTGGCATTCTCTGTCTTCACAATGATGCCGACGGTGTGGTTCTGAAGCCCCCCAGCTGCTGGTGGCGTGAGGGGCCGGGGCCAGCCTTGCCGGTGGGAGAGGCCTGGTAAGGGAGTGCTGGCGCCTGGAAGTCGCCGGGGGTCCGTGGAATCGATGGGGCTGCTGCAGAGGTGTGGGCCATTGGCTTTCGCCTCTGTGCTCACTGGCCCGTTGGCAGTCCCGCAGGGGGCTTTCTTGGATTTTTCCGCACAGGAACTGCAGCTGATGTCCTCTAGGGCTGGGGGCTGGGGGGGTGGAGAGCAGCTCAGGGAGTTCTGGGCGCTAATCCCTGAGGGGCAGGACAAGGGGCAGTGGGAAGGTGTAGGTGCCTTGTCAGCTGTTTGCAGGGAGGTGGTGATTGAGCTGTCAGTCACAATAACAGGCTTAATATCAGCCTTCTCTGTCTGTTCAGAGTCCCAATGCGAAGGCATCTGCTTAGCAGATAAATGTTTCAATATGCTGCACTGGAGCGCAACAACACTACAGAGCCACTGCAACGGAAGGAGAGGAGAGGAGAGGAGGGTGAGAGGCCTGGGAGGCGCTGGTCCTTCCTGCCCCAGCGGCCAGGGATACAGCACAGCCGATACACACTGCTTCCAAGGTCCCATCGCAAACGCCCAGAAAAGGTGTGCTTGACTTCTGATAGGATTCCACTTCCAATCCCAAGCAAGACCTGTTGGTACACTCAGCAGGCAACACCCTGGTCGGCAGAGCTCACCTTGTGAACCAATATCCAGCAAGTTACCCTAAGCAACTGCTGTGTGTCCAGCACTATCACCTAATCTCTCTATGGGCCTACCGGTCTCTTTCTGCAAGACAGATCTGCTCATCTCCCAGCACACGGGGGACGGATGGAGAAGCAGACTCTGTTGACTCTGTACTTCTTTTACTTGCCTCAGAATATCAGAGAGAGGTTCTCTCTGGAATATGCAACCCTTGCCCCAAGGGTGAGGGTGGGGGTCGGTGGGGTTGGAGAAGATGGGGATGGGAACGGCACTGAGGCTACTTCCAAAAACAGCTGTGGTGAGAAGGAAGGAAGATTGGCTTTGGAATCCCAGCCCTGCCTTCACTCACCTCTTGCTGCTCTGCCTGGGTGGCTAAGTGCTCAGAGTTCAAAAGGTGCATCTGTGATTCCTCGGGGATCCCATTGCAGATCAGCTCCCCGTCCCGAATGGCCGCGGGTGCAATGAGAGGGGGTGGGAACTGGTACTGAGATTTTATAGCATCGGGAACCTGTTCGGGATAGAAGGAGGAAGGAGAGGGAGATAGTGCCAACATGTCCAGTTGATTCTGCCTCTTCTGTCTGTGGTGCTGATGCCCGCGGGACCATCGTGCACTCGGGTCTGCTAAGACAAGGAGGCTCAGCGGGCTGCAACTGCTCTGTGCCTCAGACAGACATGCATTAGCTTCAGAAGGCACAGAGCTGGAAACGGCAGGCATGCGCCCCTGCCCCCCCACCTTCTTCATTAAGGTCTATGGCCCGTAGAAGCCAGAGACCATTGCTCTGGCCTATGAAAGTGTAAGGTTGACACTGGACACAGCTGCAGAGTGGTGCTCTCCAGGCTCTTACTGCTCAGCATCAAGTTTGGGAGGTGAGTGAGCCGTATCAGAGAGGTAAAAAGTCAAAGGAGGTCACATCACAGTGGAAACGCTCAGCATGAAGTCTGGCCTGTGATAAGCACTCAGTCCATGTCAGTTTCCTTCGTCCATTCATTCATGACTCATGAAACAACTGAAGACCTCTTTGTTGTACAAAGACAAAAGACACATTCTGAATCACGCCACGTAAGGATGAAAGAGCCACACAACAAGCCAAGAGTCATTCATACATTCAGCCAACATTTATTGAGTACCTCCTGAATCTGGACACTGTACCACGCCCTAGAGATCCAAAGATGAATAAAACTTAAGCTCTGCCCTCAAGGAGCTCACAGTCTAGTTAGGGAGATAGACATTACAATACAGTGTAAGGAGTCCTAGAATAGAGGCATGGCTAAGGAGCTAAAAACGTGGAGGAGAGTACTTGCTCATTTCTGTCTGGGGGACACGAACTCGGGATTAGGGGGGATTTTATAGGAAGGCAGTATTTGAGACTTGGACGTTGAGAACTTCCAGGCAGACAATGGGGAAATAAGGGTAGGGGAGCAGCATATAAGGCATAAGAGATGTGGAAGCACTTGATGGATTTGGAAAACACATTTGGTGACCAAGTCCTTACGGGGGATAACAGAAGAACTGAAAATGGTTCCCAGAATTTTGGCTTGAGGGACTGGATGGCGATTGTGGTCATTCACTGAAACCGGAAATACAAGAGGAAGAGCAGATTTGGAGGCAGAAGACTTGGTCTTGGGCAGGTTGAGACTGAGGTGTCTGTGGGATGGGCAGGCAGATATGAATCTAGACGTGAGGAGAGAGGGAAGAGATATGGAATTGAAAGCCAGCACCATTAACAGTGGTGGCTGGTGCCATGGGCTTGTCCAAAGTCAGCCAGGAATGGGAGGGGGAGGAATGGAGTGGCAGGCAAGTCTAAGGTTGCCCACCCTGGGCAAAGAGCGAAGGGGTAGCAGGAAGAAGAATCCCTGACACAAATACAAAGTTCTTAGCCAATACTGCAGCACTGCGCTACACCACTGGTGGGGATGGTTCAGGGCAGAGCTGGGCACCGCCCACAACCGCCCTGGGCTGTTACAGCCCTCACTTCACTCTTAAATTGTCCAGGATGGAATGCTCCTCAGGCAGCTCTCTCTGCCCACGGGTCCTGTCCCCGTGCTACAACAAAAACACCTGTCTGCACTGGAAGAAAACAAATGCTTTTCAGGCAACTCGTGCCCTTGGATTTTCCTCAAGAATAAAGAAACCTTGGGGCACCTGGGTGGCTCAGTCGGTTGAGCATCTGGCTCTTAATTTCAGCTCAGGTCATGATCGATCTTATGGCTCACAAGATAAACCCGTGTCGGGTTCTGCACTGACAGTACAGAGCCTGCTTGGCATTCTCTCTCCACCCCTTCACCTGTCTCTGCCTCTCCCCTGCTTGTGCTGTTTCTCTCTCTCAAAATAAATTAATAAACATGGGGGGAAAAATAGGGAAACCTTTGGGGGGGGGGGCATTGTGAAAGGACAAAATTTTCTCAAGGCCTCCTGGGACTATTCACTCCAGACACCAGGCTCTCTTCCAAATCTATACGGTAAATTGCACATTTTAGGTTACTTTCAGATCTGGTTTACTAAGGTATGAGGCATGCCACCTCTGTAATACCCCCAACTTAAAACACCTTGATTTAATTTTAGAAACCGGTATTTACATTGAAGTATAAATATTTACACAGTTAAGACACTGTTACACAATTTCCAACAGTTAACATCTTGCTAGCTTGCTAGCGTTGACATCCACTGGAAGCGATGGGAGTGGGGTGAGTGATTTGAAGTATGGCTGCCACCAAGTGGCCACACTGGAGAACTGCTGGTCCCCACTGGCACATAGCACTGCCCGTGTATGGGATTATTTCGAAAAGAGAAAAATCAAGCTTCTACGTGGGTCCACGGTGTTGGGCTCTCTAGGTTAAATGAATGAGGGAACTGAATGACTTTTGAGAAACTGCCTCAACACCCCCAAATGCTTTTCAATAAAGAAATTTTTTCTGTTGATCGCAGCAGACACACTTTAGCAACTGCAAGCGTGTACACGAATGCTAGGTATTATTACAGCAAGGCCACAATTTGGAACATTTGTTATATATTACCAGCAGCTTGGAAAAACAGACTTAACTCTCCTTTAGGCATTTTCCTCTTAAGTTTCTCAGCTGGGACAGCTCCTCCCTTTCCACGTGTTTCTCTGCTTTGTCACCCCACCTCACCCCACTCAACAGCTCCTGGCAAGGGGCCCCCTCCCAGGAAGAGAAAGCATGAGTACCAGGCGAGGGGTGGCAAGAGCAGAGCACATCCGTTTGGCGGAAGGGGCTAACGAGCACGTATCGGAAGAACAGGTGACTTGCAGAGTTTGGGGTTTGGCCTTCATAATTCTGACCACTGTCGTCAAGTGTGAGAATGTACGGTCACATCCACTGCTTGTTGAGGCACCACAGACAGAGCTAAGAGCTTCAGTCTCCCTATCTGTCAATTTGGGACCACAGTCCTGTCTATCCCACGAAGGCAATCAGAGCCCACTCTCCTGCCGGCTCCAGGTTGGGACTCACCTTCAAGCTTCTTCTTTTGACTGACTGGAGCACTCGGCGGTTAGGAGGGTGCTTCTTGTGGATTCGGTTCAGGAAGTCCACTTTGACCACATGCTGCGAAATGGTGTCCTGGAAACGGTCAAACACCTGGCACCGATTGCTCAGCGTCATATTCTTCTGGTTCAGCTAGGGACAAAGCAGTCACACTCTTACACTGACCCTCCAAAGGCATCCCCTCCCAACTACCTATTCTCTAGGACTGAAAAATAGAACCCCTTGGCCAAATAGGTTCCTTCTGTCAGGGGCTGGTGCTTGTTAACACCCCTGTCAGAGGGCCAGGGAACACGGTAAGACTTTCTCCCTCAGCCCTACCTGGTCTAGCAAGGGAGAGCTGGTATGTTCCTATTCCCTAGAGAGGCTTGAAGGGGACAGGAAATAGGAAATTAGCCAAGAAGTGCCCTTCAAATCCAGCCTGACAGCACAGACCACCTCTTGCCAGCGTACTCAAACAGAGCACAGGTTTCAGAGGATGTGAGGGCCTTGGCCCTCGAGACCCAGACTCCCTTTCTAGCAAGGCGCTCGTTCCCACAGGAAGCAGGACGGTTTCCTATATAGGAGCTTGGCTAACAGCAGGGATCAGCACCAGAATCCCGAGGGCCCTACTCTATTCCTCTTCCAACACGCCAGGGAACTTTAGTGGAACCCGTCTGGATATCACAGTCCTGCTCCAGAGGAGGAGGGAAACCTGGGCTGCTCTAAGAGGCCAAAGGGAAGGAAGAAAAGAATTTTGTGCAGCAGCATACAGAAGGCATATAAAAACGATGTCACTTTTCCTTTTCTGTGTCTGGCCTTCTATACATTTTTCATCTGTTGGAAAGCTGCTCTTTAAGATTCATATTTGGGCACAACCCGATATAGTCCATTTTTTTCTGGTTTAGCAGGAGGCAAATGAAACACCCATAACTGAGCTTGGAGAGAAGCTTCCCCCTACGTAAACCTTTCCGAGCAGTGTTAGCCAAATGAAAAGGCCAAAGCAAATGCTCTGGCCCCATGTGTGTCAGTCTATATCCGCGGCTCCTCAAGGCAACGTGAGGAGCACGCTATCACGCTGAGGGCCAAGAGACATTCTGTGGTCATTACCATCTCATAGACGATGTCTTAAGCAATAATCTTTTTAATCTCGAAAGGCTGCTCATAGAAGGGAGCTGCTCTTCTGAAGCCCTCACCCGTTCAACCTTGTAAATGACTGATCTTAGTGCCCAGCAGGAAGTGGCCTAAGCCTAAGCCTCTTTTGGAGATAGCAAACTATGGTTCTGTTTTAGCCCCAGGAAGCATCTGGAAAATGTACCCAAGACTCCTGGGAGATAAAGATAAAAGGACCCTCACACCATTCATTCATTCAACAACTTACTGAATACCTGTTATGTACTGTGATTGGGGGTGGGGGGGTGAGTGTCAAACACTAAAGAGAAAGGGAAGACCCTCGTGTGGTGGCTAGGACACGTTAGCGTTCAATACGGCTAATATGGCTGACTGTCTGGAACAGTGTCATCCATGTCAGTTCTTCAATTCTCCCGAGTTACTGGGAGTTGACTGCCTGTCATTTCTGAGATATGAGAATAAATGTTTTAGAATTTCTTAGTTTGCTCCCTCTAAAAATAAGAGGCAGGAAAATACAGAGGCAACTACCATGAGGGCATCTTCCCACGAGGTGGATCAAATACACTCCCCTTCGTGGCTATAACATCAACTGCTCAATTCGCTGTGGAAGAAATTTATGTGTAAACAGCCAAGTCTGCCTGTACAGCTAAAACAAGGCATTGTGGGGAAAATGCAAAACGCACAGCTGAGGCATGTCAAGATGATTGGAACTGGGGAGGACGGTCTGCAGAAATCCACAGCTGAGAGATTATGCAGTGAACTCTGGCACAAAGCTGACCTTACTATGCTTCCTACTGAATCAGGCCACGCCCCAGCTGTGCCCAGAGAGGACCGAAGGGACAATGCTGTACTTACCACCACATGTTCGATGTGATTCGGACACATCCATCTGCCCAGGGGCATGGCAGTGAGTGGTGGCTCGAGGCAGTCCATGTGGAACAGGAGGGGGCAATAGTCACACTGGATGAGAGGGGCCACACGGCAGCTCCTGGAAGAAAGAGATGTAGGCCATTTCTGTGGCAACACGGGAGAGAATTCAAACCAGCTCTGCCCTGTGCTACAGGCTCTCCTCCTCAATCCTCACGATGTTCTCCCAGGGCCTCCTCCCCTGGTGATCAGTTACACTCACGATTAGGAAGATGGATGAAGTTGGGGGCTACCACCAGGCTCTCCATTATTCTCTCTTCTAAGAGGAATGTGTCTTGTGGGGAAGTGAATGTTTATTTGGAGTATAGCTAAAGTGGCTGTCAGGGCAGGAATGATCAATGCTCAGTGCCCACAGGGGGAAGACAGCCAACTCTGCTCTGATCTCTCTCCTCCTTAAAAGAAAGTAACTACCTCATTAAAAAAAAGAAAAAAAAATCTCTAGCTGTTGTTTCTAGAGTCTTATACTACAGCAAGAAAAGGCTTCTCTTCTGCGTGAAGCACCCAGCAACAATGACACAGGGAGAGCTGTGTGGGGAAAGGATTCTGTAATGTATTCGTGTATGCACGGTTTAAGGGAGGGGCTTCAGCAAATAACTACGACACTGCTTCGGTCCCTGACAGGCACTGGAGCCTCAGTCTGGGCCTGGCTCAGGGTTCTTTCTGCCCTACTATCTGGTTCCCTATAGCTTTTGTTGCAAACCAGCTCTTTCTTTCTTTTGGAACATTTCTATTTGATGGCTATTTTCTCCTGCTATCCTGCCTTTCTAAGACACCCAGGCCAGTAAGTCCAGCTTCAGTAATTGAAGCAGCTGGTTCCCGTCACTGAGGCGATCCTATTTGAAGGAAACCAGTGTCTCAGGGAAGCTACAACTGGGGCAGCCTGGAGGCTTTTGGAAGTCATCCAGTCAGATGCATGTTAGCTACCACGGATACTTGTACTGCTTTTAAACTCATCTTTGCTGATTTAAAAAGTTATTTGCCCTTTCCAGGGACCTGGGTCTCTGCTGGCCAGGGTTCCTCCTGCTAGCTAGTCAAAATATCTCACGCTTCTGTTTCAGTCCAACCCCTCCTATTCGAGCCTCTATAAACACAGTCTACAGTACTTTAGGGAATTTGCTCTGGTCAACTGGTCACTCAGCCTCTGTACTCGTGCCGTCGTAATATGGGTTATCCACATTTAACAGACAGGGTTTGGGAGAGATGATGGAAGAGAGAAAAAATATCATTCGCTGAATATGGGAAGAGTCCCTAGTATGGAAGAAAAATACCTGTTACATGTGAAGCATACTTTGACTGGTAAGGGAACAAGACCATTGTGATCTAACTCGTGCTGTGTCTTCTTAACGTTTTTCCCCGTGGTTTCCTCCTTTCTTCTCCTCTTGCTAGAACCTAGAAGAGAAATCGATGGTGTTGAACTTTCCTGGATGCAGAGCTCCTAGTCTGGGACACGGAAACAACAACAAGTGAATGGAACAGATCTCCGTAAAATCATGTACCACGGCCTAGACATGGGTCTCTCTCTGAGGGCCCCTGGGCTGGTTTCAAATGAGAAAAAGAATAGGAAGGGAGGAAAAGGAACACCGAGACATAAATCAGAACCATGGTCTGAAGTCACCTGTTCTGTGGCAGAAACACACCTATGTTTTGCAAACATGAGGTGGTCAGAAGCTTAGGTTGTTAGGTATTGCAATCTAAGAAATACACATGCCCAAGTCAAATGGTCAACGAAGACTGTTCTGTGAAGGTGGGTAGATTTTACTCATTTTTATAGAAATCAGAAAAGTTTTGCTTTCACATGCATCCTGCTGACTGAACAGGATTCTGAAGCCTGCCAATTTCACTTTCTCTTAGAAAAAGAAAATAACATCTAGAAGCTTCGTGGTATCAAGTAGAAGACATGATTAAAGGGAAAATAAAGGGCAATTTCGTAACATCTCATCAAACTATAAATGCACAGTTGTAACCCAGCAATTCTCACAGTAGGAATTTACCCTATGGAAATACTCACATGTACACAAAGATATATTTACAAAATTATGTGCAGAACCACCTATAATAACAAACGATTAGGAACAACCTGAATGTCCATTAATAGGAAATCAGTTAAATAAATTACGGCACGTCTATATGGTAGACTATTATGCAACCATTAAGAAAAACTGAGGGATGTCTACATTAATATGTAAAGATCTCTAAAGCACACTGTGAAGTGAAAAAAGCAAGATGTAGAGCAGTATACCAAGTAAGCTATTTAAAGGGAAAATACTGAGCATATTATATTTGCTTACACATGCACAGAGAAATTCTAGAAGGAGATACACAAGAACCAAAAAGTGGTTATCTGAGAGGGATAGGAAGATAGAGATCAGGCAAATGGCAGACGGGGTGGAAGGGAAATTTTTCATTTCAAGCCTTTTTATGTTTTCCGGCTTTTGAACCATGTGAATATATTGCCTATATTTTTTAAAAGGTGATACCCTGAGGGCAGAAAATAGAAAATTGAGTAAGCATGGTCAAGGCTGAAACCTTCAGAGATGCCCAGGAAGAACAAAGGACAGGAACATGAGAGTGGCTACCCACCCGGTGATCCCACAGGCAGCACTGCCCTCTGGCTGGACAGTAGCCCTCTGGGGCAGCTGGTGTGGGGGGAGGGAACACGACACTTTGGCTAACCTGGTAGTGCAGTGGTACAAGTCAGTTCATTGGGCAACTGAAATTGGGTGGGGTTCCGCTCCATGGCGGCAGCAATCAGCAGCTCAAAGGGCCGCCTTAGCTGTGGCTGCACATAGTCCGGCTCCGCTGCCACCGGATCCTCGTCCACGTCAATGATGTCCTCGTCGACGTCATTCTGCTCAGAGGTGGGCGTCTCTGTGCTGGCATTGGATGTGGGCGTGCCAGGCCGGCTGGCTCTCCTCTCCAGGATCCGGGCGTGGGCAATGGCCTTGAGTTCAGTTTTGGTGGCTGATCTGTCCAACAAGTCAGTATCACTGCTAGGGGATGTAGTCCGTTTGCCAGATTTGTCCACCAGTCCATTGACGTGGCCCAGCTCCTTTTTCTGCTCTCGTTTCTGTGCAAATGGACAGGTAGGCCCATCATATAAAGTACAACAGAGAAAGAGATGGACATTACAAAGACCACTAGCCAAAATTATGGAATTCTCCAACATGTTACAGACTCATCCACTGGGGGACTTGGAACACTGGTCTGTTCAAGTTGACAAAACTACAACTGAACTAAAGCTGGCAAAACTGTGCGGCAGGGAATCACCAAACAGCAGGGCAAGTGAGAAACAATTATACATCTATCGCACATCATTTACTTGAAGTCATCATTTGACATGCGCCATCTCCATACAAAGTACAGGGGTAAAGGGATTAAGAATCATCACAGTGAAAATAAATTTAGTGAGGCTACGTGAGAACGGTGGGAAAAATATAGCAGGACTCAATGCCACCGTAGTTTGCTATGGAGCATCCTGACCTCTTGAATGGTTTTAAGAATTGTGTTCAGAATAAAGTCTGCAAAAGCAAAGTAAGAGGCGCAAGCAGAGTTCCCTGTCCAGGGAGGTTGGGTGCTGACTCGGAAAGTAACTATACTGCAAGGGGGTGGGTGGGGTGGGGAAGGTAGCCACCCAATGATCAGTGTCCGAGAAAGGTGCCTTTCGATGTTTCAAGTTTAACTACAACTCTGAAAAGGACACTTCTTCAAATGGGAATGTGGGGACATGGAAAAAGACTATGTTTATTCAGTAGGACTGAACGACTGGTATTACATTTTCCTCTAGGACTCCAAAGAGCGGTCAAATAGAGGTCTTAACACTGGTCTCTAATCAGGAGACCCGGGATCTGTCCCAATTCTGCCACTGATTCCTTATGACCCTGGATGGCTCAGGATGGTGGGCATGAATTTCTCTGTAAAGTAAGACTAGTAAAACCTTTCTTCTCCTCCTTTCCAAGACACGGTGGAGACCGAGGGTGACATAGAGGAAAGGGATGGTTCCGAGTCGGGGGAAGATCTAGCCTCCACTAGGAACAGGACCTGAACATCAAAGGCTGATGGGGCCCAAAGGACTTCAGCTTAACTATAGGAGGCCAAAGGGGGATACGGGTAGTGGTGGTGGAAAAGGCAGATTTGGCACTGGCGGGCAAAAAGGTCCATCTGAGAGCCTGTCACAGTGGCATTTCGGGGGAAAGCACACTATGTTAGAAAAAGGCTACTATAATTCTCACCAAGCAGCTCTGTTTCCAGAAAACTAATGAAGAGGTAATAGAGCTTTGGAGTAAGACAATTTGGCTCAAATCTTGGCTCTGTTAATCCTTTTGAGTCCTCATTCTACATTTGTAAGTCTCAGTCTCTTCCTTTCTAAAATGGAGGTACTCTCACCAGCACCCATAGATGGCTGTATGGATTAAATGAGAGAACATGTAAAATACCCAGCGCACAATGGGCACTAAAATAATGTTAGTTCCTTTTCTCCACCCTCTTTTCCTGGCTTCACTTCTCCTTCAGCTGTTCCTGAACCTTTCATGTCCAGTTTCTTGAGTGGCAGGTTTCTGAAAGGCCTCCTAGCTGGCAGGTGCTTCTAGCTGGCCCTGCTCTAACCTAACTGGGGCTGCACAAGAAGACATCTTGAGAGGTGGTCAGGCTGGCGGACAGCCTGGTTTGTGGACTTGAGGAGACATCAAACCATAGCTGGCACTAAGTGGCTGACTTGGCCCTGCCTTACCTTTTAATAAGAACCCTTGTGCACATGTCGAAAAATAAAAGCCTAACTAATTGTTTACCTTCTTAAAGGCTGAACACTGTTACACACATAAACCACAATCTCTGAATCATCTCATCCTGTTTCTGCAACCAAGGAAATCATCATTCATTGTGACATCATGTTCAGGGGCCAGGAAAGCAGAAGTGATGTCACAACAAAGGCAAATTGCTTGGTGTGTAATTAGTGTGGGGGAGGGATGGGGATGGTTTACAGTTCATAGACAGATTCTAATTCACAGCCTAAAATGTGAGGATGGGGTCTGTCATAATCTGAATGGAAAAACACAGACTTCCTTTTTTGATAAAGAGGAATTTAGCTTTCGCACCCCACAAAAGTTCTCAAAGTAGAAAATCATGTTCTCAAAACCAGTACTGAACTATCAAAGCCAAGGGAAGGGGAGCTCAAGAGACAGCAGGCACCTCAGGGTACCAGAGGCTTCGGAGTACTCTCCCACATACCCAGCCAAGTCTCTCGATACCAATGACTTCTTTGCCTTGGGGTGAGGGGAATCCTTTTCCCATCAAGCTGGAGAAGCAGCCTTGCTTTTCTTCAGCTACGTTCAGTCATGGATAGAATTGCTACATTCAGGCCACTTTTCAGGAGGTCTATAACTCCTCAGTCTACTCCTGTCACTAGTGAATGAACATGGCTCAATAAATTAACACACCTCTTCTGCCCATTTCAGCAGCCCATGTTTGGATTTTAGGCCCTACTGGATTCCAAACAGTCACCATGGGGAGAGTGAGGGTGATTCCAGGGCTGGAAAAGACAAGAAGAAGGGACGAAAATGCCTTCAGGGCCAGGCCGTCTTAGCTCTAGAATATCAGTGCTCTAGATCTGGCATTCTGAGCAAAGCCTTCAAAAAGTGGTATTATTACCTTTCGGCGAACAGTGCACCGGTGACACATCCACTCCCCAGGAGGCAACATCTCTTCACTCAGTGGAGGATTACTGTGGGGAAAAGACAAGGGGAAGACTAAGTACTAACCTTCAATGCAGCAGGAAAAAGCCTAGGTAGGTCTGGGATAGCGCTGCCTGTCCCTTGCCTCCTATGCTGGCTCGTCCTGCAACACTGCTAGGGCTCTTTCTCTCGTCTTTCAAGATGGTAACTCGGCATCATTTACAATAACCTGAAGAGTGAGGACCTACTCGCACATCTTAGAAAGAGAAGAGAAATCCAGAGCTCTTAACATTGGGCTTTATAGAGAAAGACAGACATAGTTTGGAGCCTTGAGAACCATCTTCAGACTGTATCATGCTAATAAAATCATTGATAGGTCCTCTACAGTCTTTCAAGTTTGTCACTATAAGTCGAAGGAAGCTCTTCCATCTGCTATTCAGAACCCTGTGTAGCACAGTCCCGTTCTACGTTCCCAGGACCCTTTCAGGTATGCTTTTGCCAAGTCAAATGGAAGAATTGCTATTTCTTTCTCTAGAGCCCTTTCCCCCTAGAACGCTATGCCTGTGAAACCCTATTAATCCTATAAGGCTAAAGATGGCTGCAAATTCTTTGCTCTTCCTACCATCCAAGGGTAGGCCACTTCCTCTTAAATTAGGCTTGCCTCGTGACTCGTTTTGACTAGTAGAGTGCAGCAGAGGTGACTATGTTGTAACTTCCGAGGCTGGGTCTTAAGAGACCTGCAGATTCCATTTTTACATGTTTGGAATGTTCCATCTCAGAGCCCTGCTGTCATGCTGAGAGGCCACACTCAGGAGAGTTAAGGTTAATAGCTTCCTCTGAATTCTAAGCCAAAAGTCAGCACTTACTGCTATGTGACTAAGCTGTCTTAGATCATGCCAGCTTAGTCGAGCCACAAAAGGATTGTGGTCCCAGACAACACGATGCTGAACAGAAAAACCACCCAGCTGAGCTCAGTCACCCAGACTTGTGAGAGAGAATAACCAGTGTCTGTTTTAAGCCACTGAGTTTTGGGCAGTTTGTTAGACAGCAAGAGATAACTGAGTACAGCTCCTCCATGTGCTCTTCCTGGATTACCTGGACCTCCTGGACATCTGGGCTGTATGGTTTAGTTCTCTTTTGGCCCTTCTCATCTTTTCCCTTGTGTGACAATTCTCTCTCNGGGGGAGAGGGGAGACGAGAATCTGAAGCAGGCTCCAGGCTCTGAGCTGTCAGCGCAGAGTCCAACGCAGGGCTCAAACCCATGAACTGTGAGATCATGACCTGAGCTGAAGTTGGATGCTTAGCCGACTAAGCCACCCAGGCGCCCCTCCATCCAATTTTTTAAAAGTAAGCTCTATGTCCAAAGTGGGACTTGAACTCACATCCCCGAGATCAAGAGTCACATGCTCCAGTGACTGAGCCAGCCATGTGCCCCTGTTATTTTTTCATTACAGGGACCAAGACAAGGATCCATTATAGGATCTTTTCCCTCCTTGTAGCTTGATAATATAGAGGTCGTACATACAGTAGTCACTCAGTCAATGCTGAATCAAAATTCAATCTGTATAGGGCATGCCTTACTGAACCTCCAGATCATTGATTTCCACTAAGTTTACATCAAGAACCATATATATGAGACTTTATTATATCCTTGAGAGAATCATTTCAATGTCTATACAGTAGTAGTTCTCAAAGTGTGGTCCCCAGATCAGAAGCAAATATCAGAATCATCCGGGAACTTATTAGCAAAGAAATACAAATTCTGAGACCTCACGTCACGCCTACAGAACCAGAAATTCTGTTATACAGAATGAGGATACATTTATGCTATTGAAATTCTTATATTTTGTTCCTAGCGGTCAGAAGGGAACTTTTCATCAAAAAAAGATGAGAAATACTAAAAAAATAATTGAGGACTGAATATATAAGGGCTCTTCTTGAAGTCCCAAGGCTTAATATTATGCTGCTCTACTGTTTCTATCTACAAGAGCACTTGGCTTGGCAAATTTTCCTAGTTCCTGCTTTGCCACACTTCCCTGGAGACTGGAGTATACATGTCAGGATGTCCACTAAGTCCACAGAGCATCTTGCTTCCTTTCTTCTCTGTTTCCTTGGAATCTCAGGAGATCCTTACTAGGAAGCCGAAAACTGGAGGCATACTAGCCTGTTGTGACAGGTCTTCAAGCCCTAGAGGACCACAAGTGAATGTCACCTGTAAAGTCTTCCCTAGTTCTCACCAGTGGATTTCTGCATACACCACATCCAACCTAATGAAATGTACGCATGTAATTTGCAAAGGCTACAGACTCTGCCATGCTTCAGCAACTGTCATATTAAAATTAACCCTGAAAAGGCTGTCACTTCTAATTCTGTTTTTCATCATTTCTTTTCATCTACCCATTTGGCTTTGTACCAAGATACTCTTCACCAAGCATGTAAAGCAGAGAAGGGCAAGGCAAGGTGGTTTGAACTTAGATTTTTTACCAAGATGTAAATGGCCTCCTGGTCCACCATCCATGATTCCCTCAATCTAGCCCGAACCCCTCCTGGCAGAATGAGTTATTTAAAACACAATTCTGATCATATCACTCTCCTAATTACAAAGCCCTTCAGTATCACCCCTACCTTATCCATTACAGGATAAAGTTCAAAATCCTCAGTATTGTAGGTTAAGATCCCAGTGGCCAAAATTCTGCCTCCTTCTCCAGCTTCATTAACTTGGTGGCTCCCCACACAGTCCATACACCCTTTCTCCACTCTGTGTGCCCATTCATTTTGGAACTGCTAAGGTCAGCTCAGGTCATGATCTCATGGTTCAGGAGTTTGAGCCCCACATTGGGCTATGCGCAGTGTGAAGCCTGCTTGGGATTCTCTCTCCCTTTCTGCCTCTCTCCTGCTCACGCTCTCTCTCAAGTAGATACACGTTAAAAAACAAAACAAAACTGGGGAACACTAAAATAGGCGTCTAGGAAGCAAATGAGGCAAAGTTATGCAGTGGTTAAACCACATAAAATAATTTATGTTTTCTAAGTCACAAAATAGTAAGACATCAAAGTCAAGGTCCACACTTGCAAACCCACCTGACTCATTTAAATCTTCTGTAAACGATTTGATTTGTTTCTTCTTTTTTTAACACAGGGGTAAAATGCTTAAAGTCTGTATTAAGAGGCTCTTAAAAGTAGCTCCTGGTTGGTTTCTAAAGAATTGCTTTCACAGATACCAACTTTAAGACCACTTGTTTCTTAGAATTCTAGATTATGGCCACAGGCTCCTCTTGTCTGCTCTAAAGTGTGTGATAAGGGCTGTGAGTTTAGGGAATAGTACAGGGAAGTCAGAATGCTATCTCCAGGATGAGCACAGAACATTTCACAGTGAGGCCTTGTTGAGATTTTGCTTTCTCAAAGACAGAATGTGCGTCTTGAAATAAACTTGAAAATGTTTATTTATTTTGAAAGCAAGAGTAGGGGAGAGAGAGTGTACAAGGTGGGGGAGGGGAGGTAGAGAGGGACTGCTAAGCAGGTCCATGCTGTCAGCACAGAGCTGGACTTAGGGCTCGATCCCATGAACTGCGAGATCATGACCTGAGCCTGAGCCGAAATCAAGAATCGGCTGCTTAACCAACTGAGCTATCCAGGTGCCCTGAAAATGTGCTATCTGGAGAGAAAGCTGAAATATATAGGATAGGATGGATAGGGAAGGAAAGTCCATGTTTTTAAAAAATGATTATGACAGGTACACCTGGCATACAGAAACTGCCCACGATAAGGCTTTCTCATGATGATGTTTTCTCTTGGCCCCTAGCAATTCCTTTCAAGCTTTTTAGAAGGCAGTTTTTCAACTCGAATATCTAGAGCAAAAATGGATTCATGAAATGGATCCAGGAAAGACAGACTGTCATTGGAGTAATAAGCTCAAGAACTAGTTCTGAAAAGAGGCTGTTGTGCCAACAGACTGATTTTATTCGGCACCAGAAATATTGCCAACAGGGAAAGGTTTCCAGGAGAAAGGAGATTCTGCAGCTTCAGGACACTCCTGTACAGAACACATCCTGAAGACTTTCCCACCTCAGCTGCCCATCTTAAAGCTCTTTCTCCCACAAGAATGGTGTTCCTATAAGTTTAGGGTGCGACTCTGAAACTGTTACATGCATGCCAGAGTCTTTAAATCAGGATATGTCTGTCAAGAAAAACAAGGCTCCGTTTCAGCTCCGTCTCATCCCTACATATCAATGAAGACAAGGTGCTGAGAGCCGTTCTCTATAAAAAGAAATCATTAAAAGTTTTAAGTCAGGTGATGCTGGAAATGTTCTAGCAGAGTTTCTGCTGCTTCCAGTGGAAACCATGAGGACACTATAATGAGGCAGTACTGCCTGTAAAGATATCAGTATGCTTCCTAGTCACTAAAGCTTAGAAACAGCAGAGTGATAATCTTGTCTTACATCTACACAGCATATTACAGATCACAAAGTGTTTTCACAGATGCTCTTATTTGATCTTCACCAGCACACGGTGACAATTCCTCACCACACAGGTGAGGAAACGGACTTATGTAAAGCCATGGTTGGGGCGTCTGGGTGGCTCAGTCAGTTAAGCATCTGACTTCGGCTCAGGTCGTGAACTTGCGTTTTGTGAATCTGAGCCCCGGGTTGGACTCTGTGCTGACAGCCCGGAGCCTGGAGCCAACTTCGGATTCTGTGTCTCCCCCTCTGTCTGCCCCTCCCCTGCTTGCACTCTGTCTCTTTCACAAAAATAAATAAAGATTAAAAAAAAAAAAATTTAAGCCATGGAGCCAGAAGTTGCAGAATTAGAACTCAAGTCGGTTTCCTGGTTCTTTCAAATCTTGAGCCCAAGCTGTTTGTAAAAAACCTTTGGTAGTTCTCTTATTTCTGGGGAACACCGTGGAATATTCACTAAAGTATCTTCCTCAAGGTCAAGCATTTCCTTCTATAGCAGTCAATATTTCTGCTTACTAACCAATGCCACGCTGGAGGCACCATACTGGAGGAGGGGCAACTAGTTATTATCTACCCCACCAAGAAATAAACTACTCTCCTTTGGGGAGAGAAGACCAAAGTCATTTGTCCACTCAAGCATTTAATGGACAATTATTTTATGCTAGGCAATGTGATAAGCGGTGAGATTTCAGACATGGTCCCTGCTCTCAGGGATCAAAGGCTAGAACATCATGAAAAGAACAGTTGACAATGAGACAACACATAATCGAATACACCCTGATCCTTGCCACACAGAGCTATGTAAGACTCAACTGTGCACGGATGCCAGGCTCCAAGAAGAGCCCCAGAAATTTGGTTATTTGGTACCTGAAGGTGGCTCTTTAGAGAGTGCCCTGTGAGGACAGAGCTTTGGCAGAATATCCATCTTCACTGCTTTGAATGTTTCTTCTCAGATCATTTAAAAAGCCCTGGCCCAGGGGTGCCTGGGTGGCTTAGTTGGTTAAGTGTCCAACTTCAGTTCAGGCCATGATCTCATGGTTAGTGAGTTTGAGCCCTGCATTGCGCTCTGCCCTGACAGTGTGGGTCTCGGTGGGATTCTCTCTCTCCCCTTCCCCGACTTGCTTTCTCAAAAAGTAAATAATAAATAAACTTAAAAAAAAAAAAGAAAAGAAAAGAAAAAAAAGCCCCGGCCTTGGGCACCTGGATGGCTCAGTCCGTTAGGCGTCTGACTCTTGATTTCAGCTCAGGTTATGACCTCACGGTGTGTGAGGCTGAGCCCTGTGTCAGGCTCAATCTCTCTCTCAAAAATAAATAAACTTTTTTAAAAAGCTTATTTATTTTGAGAGAGCGAGTGAGTGAGCAGGGGAGGGGCAAAGAGTGGGGGGGGAGAGAGAGAGAGAGAGAGAGAGAGCGAGAGCGAGAGAGAGAAATCCCAGGCACATCTCAAAACATAAACATAAAAAAAAAAATAAAATAAAAAAATAAAGTAAAAAAAGCCCCGGCCTACAATTCCTGGCCAGAAGGTGACTGTTCACTGTTTTCTAACTCACTATTTTTTCTAATCAGTACCTGATCTTAAAGACATTCTGTTAGTTATAAAATAGTTCATAAGAAGAGAGCTCTAAATCCTCAGAGACTGTACAAACCGAAGGATACGCGTCCCAGTTTGGTGTGGCTGTGAGGCCTGACAGGGCCTGTAAACTGTTAACGGTAACACCTGTACACAAACCACTTAGAAAAACTGGTCAAAGGCATTAATTTTTCAAAACTAAAACTCCTAATGCCAACCTCTGCAGCATCTAGACTCTGATAAAGAAATCTAAATGATTTGGCTCTACTGCTGATGAGGGTGTCTAGATCGGTCTATTTCTGGAGTACATCGACGAGAAAACTACAAACTTGCACCCCTCAGCCAACTGTGATGCCGGCATCGACAGGCCTCTCCATGTGAAAGATTCAAAGCCCAGAGCCAGATGATCCCAACTCACAGCCAAAGGATGAAGTCCAGTTTTAATTTAGAATGCCTCTTTCATTCACTAATGAGGCTGCAGCCCACCACTGCAGGTGGAAGACGCTAGTTGTCATGGTTCTTGGCTCTCTAATTAAGAGGATCTATTTCAAGTCATACACCAGTGTGGCTGATCTGAGTCTAACCTCACTCATCTCCCCCACCTATTAATACGCATGAACCTGCACGACATTAACATTTACTTCAGATTTAGTCGCCACCAGTGGGACCTGTTGCTCCACAGCCCTGCGTTAATTATCCATCCAGCGCAAGCAGTTTTTCAATATGGAACTGGAAGGGAGAAGGGGGAGGGGAGCAAGAGAACAAAGGGAGGAGGGGAGAGGTGGAGAGAGAGAGGGAGACAGGGAAGCAGAAAGACTGCCTTTTATTTCAGAGACCTATTTTTTGCATTAAAACATGCAGATAAAAATGGGGTTGGGCTCTGGACTGGTTTTTCAAAATATGTTAGGTTACCGACGTCTGGCTTAGAACTGTCCATCTAGATAAGTGACAGTGACATTTTAAAACTTGAGCCAAGGGCAGCTGGGGAGACATGGAAATATCACCAAACCAAATTAAAAGCTTTGGTATGTGTCTTAGGACAAAAGGAAGCAAGAGGGAGCGACACTATTTAAGAAAGAAGACATTTCATTTTCTCTTCCTATAGATTGACAAAATAAATATTCTACTGAACACAAAGACCGAACAGGAGCACTATGCAGACAGCATATCTGCATACAATATTCCAACAGCCTTCCACTCGGGTTCTCTTCTAAAAGAGGTCAGTCGCATGAACTGCTAGGGTCTTTCCTGTCAGAACCCATCACTCACCAAGAATCAGAAGCTCTCGAGCCATATGTGGCAGTTGCAGTTAAAATATCAGACTAAAAAAGATTTCACCCCCCCCATCTATATGTCCCCTCCCCTTTCTGGGCGGTGGTGGGGTGTTCAACCAGCAAACAATAGCATTGAGCAGTTTTGATTTTTAATTTCACAGTTCATGGGTCTCATCCATCCATCTGAGGTCCACTACCAGATAAAAATCCTGCAATTCTATTTAACGGCATTGTGTAAGAGTGACTGCAAAAGACAATACGTGCTCGGAACAGGCCTACTCTCCCTCAGACCAGCCCCGCTGCCCTTGGCCAGCTCAGGAATTACGCTGGTATTAGCCACCGTGGGGGTGAAGGTGATCACCGACAGGCCCACCATCACGTCTCAGCCTCCTGGCAGCCATCTTGATCTACAAAGGAACCTATGAGCACAGAAAACAAGCCTTTTGTAAACTGAAACCAGCTTCCGTTCTAGAAAAGCTAAGAGGTGCAGGTAAAATTTAATTTAAAAATATCTTTTAAAACTTAAAAAATCTGTATTAATATATCCAAATTTAATGGTCTATGTTTCAAAGAAACAAAATCTAATGAAATTTAAATGTCAGCATAAACAGTACGTTTCCTCTGGACACTTGTATGGGCATCAGTTTTTATCTTCAAATACAGCCCACCTTTCAAAGGCAGGGAAGATGGCCATGCTGAAAGACACTGGAGGTAAACACAAAGTTCAGGGGGTCCTTGCCCTCCTTCATCCTAGCTACTGACTCAAGTACAGCTAATGCCACAAAGTACATAAAAAGTACAAGGACCGCTGTTTTTTTCATGCAAAGCCTTGGTAGCAGTGTTAACAAGGAAACCAATGAAGTGCCAGGCCCTTACAAATGCCCCATTGAGAAACTTAGCTAGTTGCGTCACTTCCACAAGCATACAATCCTTTCAAACTAGCTGACTGTGCCCCCCAATTTCACTGCCTTCTATGCAGAGCTGGCTTGTGGCAACCTCCCAGTGAAGGACACCTGGGGAACAGGGTTATAAAGTCAGTGCAGCAAAAGGAGGGTGGAAGGGTAGGGCACCAACAGTCATGCCAGGTGTTCCCCTCTGCTAACTTCTCTCCAAGCTGAGACTGGGTACCACAGGCCCTTATCTATCATCAGCTTGGCTATTCTTGCAATCCTGGCTTCTCCACGATGGCAAATGAGCTGGCTACAGACATTTTAAAAATGGGCTTCATTCATTCACCTCACGATAGATGCTGGAGCCCCCACCTGTTTTGGAAGTCAACATTCTGGCCTCAACACTTTCTGATGTTCCTAGGAATGTTCCATTGGAAAAAAGAATCAACAACTGTAATGGTGTATTCCAGAAGAGTCTCAGAGGTATGGAAAACTGGGTACTGCCCTGTGGCCAAATTTACTGGACTATCAATAACAAGGAAATAACGAGGCCATATTCTTTCTGCACACACAGCTCAGGAAATCTGGATCAGTTTCCATCTTATAGATACTGGACCTCAAGTTCTAGAAAGGCTGAGAACACTAAAAACACTAGCAATGTCTTTATTTGAAACGCAACTAAATACAGGAAGCAGGTTTCTACTTAAGACCCAGCTGCTTTTCCCTAAGGAGGATTTCTGTCTCATTTACCCTCCTCTGACAGGGTCTCCTAAAAAAAAGGAAAAATAGAGAATAATTTGCACCAAAACAGCATAGGGTCTATTCCTTCCCTCTTTTACCCCTGCGCCCCCAACCCCAATTTTACTCATAAACCTTAAAGCTCCCCACCCTACATGACTGAAGTTATCTCCTGGGCATACTGTCAAACTATGCTGTCGTGGTTTGATGCCACAGCTAAGTGCTGACTTGAGCTTCTGAAGCCTTCCAGTTATACCCCCACTGACCTATTTAGGAGGTGAACATACTTCTCACAGACAGAGTACCACTATTTTTTCCCTTTGGCCCACTTTTCTCTCAGATGATCCCTAACCAAAGAAGAATCACCCCTAAAGGTCTGATTGTGTACACACAAATAATAAGATCTGAGGAAAGCTCTTATGCAGCAAGCATACAAGTCTTGGACATAAGCTCTTTCCCATAATTTAAGTAAACTGCAGTTACTTTTCTTACTATACAGCTTACTTCAACACCAACAAACTGAAGCCTGCAGTCAAAGATGTCTGATAATCATGGAATTAGGTGTTGTAAGAATTAAGTTAAGCTAGAATGGCTAAGTGTCATCTAAGCCAGGCAAAACCATGAGGACTACAAAGGAAGGATAAAGAAAACAAAAGAGAGGGGCACCTGGGTGGCTCAGTCCGTTAAGCGTCTGACTTTAGCTCAGGTCATGACCTTACAGTTCAAGGGTATGAGCCCTGTGTTGGGTTCTGTGCTGACAGCCGAGAGTCTGGAGCCTGCTTCAGATTCTGCGTCTCACCCTCTCTCTGCCCCTCCTCTGCTCACACTCTTTCTCTCAAAAATGAATAAACATTAAAAAAAATGATAAAGCCGAGCAAAGTTTATCAAAAGGCCAAAATCACTGACAGAATACTCCCTACATTTAAGATGCTTTCAAAAAATGGCAAGCAAGGGGCACCTGAGTGGCTCACTCAGTTAAGCTTCTTGATTTCGGCTCAGGTCATGATCTCACAGTTCGTGACTTCAAGCCCCACATTGGGGTCTGCACTGACAGCACACAGTTTGCCTGTGATCGCCCTCCCCCCCCCATTGAGCCCCTACTCTCACTCTCGCTCTCTCTTAAAATAAATAAACTTTAAAAAACAAAAACAAAAAATGGCAAGCAAGATCAAGGAAAGTTGGATATAGCCAACCTATGCATAGAAAGAACTATGAGGTGGGGCGCCTGGGTGGCTCAGTCGGTTAAGCATTCGACTTCAGCTCAGGTCATGATCTCACAGTCTGTGAGTTAGAGCCCCACATCGGGCTCTGTGCTGACAGCCCGGAGCCTGGAGCCTGCTTCAAATTCTGTGTCTCCCTCTCTCTCTGCCCCTCCCCTGCTTTCTCTCTCAAAAATAAACATTAAAAAAATTTTTTTAAAAATATAGAAAGAACTAGGGGCGCCTGGGTGGCTCAGTCAGTTAAGCGTCCGATTTCAGCTCAGGTCATGATCTCGTGGTTTGTGGGTTCGAGCCCCGTGTCAGGCTCTGTGCTGACAGCTAGCTCAGAGCCTGGAGCCTGCTTCAGATTCTGTGTCTCCCTCTCTCTCTCTCAGAAATAAATAAAACATTAAAATTAAAAAAATATATACACAGAAAGAACTATGTGGGGCACCTGGCTAGCTCAGTCAGAAGAGCTGCAATTCTTGATCTTGGGGTCATGAGTTCGAGCCCCATGTTGGGTAAAGATATTACTAAAAAAAAAAAAAGAAATCTTAAAAAACTTTAAAGAAAGGACTAGGAAGAGTCATAGGTTTAGACATATTTAATGAGATTAATGAAGTATAATTTTCATAATGCCTTTTGACCAATAATTGAGGACTGTCAATTGAAAAAGTTCACTGTAGAGTTTCCCTCTAATGTTTCCAAAGCTTTGTTAAAACTAAGAATCAGTAAAACTCCATCTGATGGTTCAGTGAATGCGGGAATTAAAAAGCTCTGGGCTCATCACAGGACCCCAGGGCTGGTGGGAAGAACAAGAGTAGCTCTTCATTGCCCAGTTTTGTAACGTATCTACATTTACTTAAAGTCCTATGCGTTTCCTTAGCTGCTCTGCTCTGCTCTCTGCACAAATGCAGAGAAGAGAAAAATAATATTCAACATCCCGCTGAGGATCACAGCTGGATGGAAAGTCCGTAAATGTGTTTATGCTGCTACAAACAGGGTTCCACCCTGGAACTCAAGCTTGCTAGTAATTCTGAGAGGTTCCCTCAGCCCTGCGTGGCCGGGTGGTAAAGTGACGTCTTTGGGCTACAGTTAAATTCAAGCCCTGTGGAGAGTCCTCGCTGGCTCACTCAAGGTTATTTCAAAAGAGCCTCATGCAGAGCCCAAATCAGTGGGAGCCACTGACGGTACGTTCAGGCACAGAGTCCCCGCCCTGCTGTTTCATTCTCTGTCTTTTGTCCTTTCAAGATTGGGAAACATTTCCTGGGAGATCTATCTTGTACAGTTTATCAGAAAACAGGGGAAGGGCAAAGACTTAAAAACCAAACACTATTAACATACAGGAAAGCAGATGTAATTGGGGGAGAGGAGTGGTCACCATGTGTTTGTGTTGGCACCACCCACTTGGTAGGACTAGACATCATTTCTGCTCCCCAACCAGTGCTTATCTTTGCGGGTCTCTTGTTTGTGATACCACCAGGGATTGCACAGCAGTGAGCAGAGGAAATGGGTCAGCCTCTGGCTTTCAAATAGTTTAGTGAGCATTTAGTACACGGTTGCAAAAGGGAAAGTAGCTTTTTGAATGAGTGAGTCAAATCTTACGTTACTTGAAATTTCATCAGTCTGTAAAGTGTACTTGGAATTTGCTTACCGTGAATTCAACAACAGCTCTACACAGTAGACAAATTCTTTTTGCTGATGGGTGAAAGCAATGATTTCTCCTTTTGTCAGTATCTATTGTACCCCTCAGTGTCTTCTGCCTCCCATGCAAATGTGCTAAAACTTCATCTTTTTTTCTTATTTGCTGAGACCTAGATTCAGAAATAATAGTAGGCTTAAAGGATGAAGACTTTGACATCTGTAAATGGCAGGCAGAAAAAGGAGTCACCTTCTTTTTACCTAAATTTTTTTTTTAATGTTTTATTTATTTCTAGGAGAGAGAGAGACAGCGTGAGCAGGGGAGGGTCAGAGAGAGAGGGAGTCACAGACTGAAACAGGCTCCAGGCTCTGAGCTGGCAGTCAGCACAGAGCCCGATGCGGGGCTCGAACCCACGAACCGCGAGATCATGACCTAAGCGAAAGTCGGACACTTAACCGACTAAGCCACCCAGGCGCCCCAAAAGGAGTCACCTTCTTATTCTTAACTGCTCTCAAGTCATGGGAAAAACAGCTAGCGACCTGTGCATGCGTCCTGGGCATGGTGACAAATTCGCAATACCAAAGTGCCTTTCTGAAATTTAGTCTAGGACTTGCACTGAATACAATGTCCTCCTCTTTCAGGAAACTGGCAGGGGGACAGCTGTACTCCTGTCCGGTCTCTTGGGAGGCCAGCATTATGTGGAGGTGCTCTCATAAGTGTCACTCATTGAATGGCAATGCAGCTGGCCATGTTTGTACTCCCTGGGGACTCTTAAGTTAAAGGAAGAGCATAGTTGAGGTGGGAAAACAAACTGTCCCCCTCCCCCTGCTCTGGTGGCTTAAAACGCTGGCACCTTAAAGTAAGAATGCGTTTCCAGGAGCCTGTACTGCATGATCATAATATAACCATCATAACCCCAACAGTGCCATTACAACCCAACCAGAATTTGTTTTAATTAAAAAAAAAAAAAAAGTTTATTTTTGAGAAAGAGACAAAGCCATGAGCAGAGAGAGAGAGGGGACAAAGAATCTGAAGCAGGCTCCAGGCTCTGAGCTGTCAGCACAGAGCTCAACGCGGGGCTCAAACCCATGAACTGTGAGATCATGACGTAAGCTGAAGTCGGATACCTAACCAACTGAGCCACCCAGGTGCCCCCCAACCAGAACTAGGGCGGCCGGCTTAACTATACAACCAAGTAACTGTGTATGTGCTGGGGGTGGGACAAGAATGTTCAGAGATAGATTTCAACACTCTTATGTATAACCAAACGCAAACAACATTGAGCTTCATCTATTTTCTTTTGTCTTAGCACTTGTAGGAGAAAAGAAGTACCTATTTCTGTTAAGAAGCAGGACATCTACATTCCTAGGTAGCAAAAATCCTCTCGGGGGCATCAAAACAGACTGTTTCTTTTTATAAGCTATATAAAACCTTCCGGCAAATATTCTCTTCACTCTGTCTCCCTATTTATTGCTATCTGGGCCTATGTAAAGACACATAAACAGGTGAGTTTGCCACAGTGTACAAACAATTTTTGTTCTTGTTAACTGAGTTCAAAAGATAGATCAATTGATCTGGAGTTATTTCCACTCCAAGGTGTCACCAATCAAAGTGAGAAAATTAAAATTGTCCTCCTTAAACTAGGAGCCTCTGAATATGAGAGATTTCTATACACAGGTATTTTTTATTGTGGCTGGTGGGTGCCTAGTGGGCACCCCGCCTTAAGGCAGCTGGCGGATAAGGTTCTCTCCACGGAGATGCACCATCCTGGTTGGAGTTCACAGAAAAAGCCTTTTAGTCACTGTCATCACATTGATAACAAAGGCACAGACATTAAAGTGAGCTTAAATCAACTATCTTTATTCCACGTAAGATTCAAAAATTAGAAAATAAAATGGGTGAGTGAAAAGACAACCCACAGAATGGGAGACAATACTTGTAAATCATATATCTGACAAGGGACTTGGTTTCTAGAATATATAAAGAACTCTTACAGGGAGCCTGGGTGGCTCAGTTGGCTAAGTGACCAACTTCAGCCCAGGTCATGATCTCACAGTTCGTGGGTTCGAGCCCCGCTTTGGGCTCTTTGCTGACAGCTCAGAGCCTGGAGCCTGCTTTGGATTCTGTGTCTCCCTCTCTCTGACCCTCCCCTGCTCACACTGTGTCTCCCTCTCAAAAATAAACATTAAAAATTTTTGTAACTAAAAAACAAAAACAAAAACAAAAAAACCCCTCTTACAACCTAGCAACAATAGTACAAACCCCCCAAATAACCCAACTGAAGTTGGACAAAGGATCAAAATGGACATTGCTCCAAGGAAATGTACAAACAGATAATAAACACATGAAAAGATGCTTGATAGCACTGGCCATTAGGGAAAGGCAAATCAAAACAGCAGCACTCCTGCTCACAGGGCAGTTTTTACCAAGAAGATGGTAACAAGTGTCGGAAAGGATGTGGAGAAACTGGAACCCTCCTATACCGCTGAGAATGCAAGATGGTGGAGTGCAGCCACTTTGGGAACCAGTCTGGCAGTGTTTCAAAAGTTAAACATGAGTTACCCTGTGACCCAGCAATTCTACTCCTGGGTACACCACCAACAGAAATGAAAACAGATGTCCACACAAAACATGCACACAGATGTTTACAGCATCATTATTCACAATGGCCGAAAGAAGAAAAAACCCAAATGTCCATTAACTGATAAACGAATAAACAAAACTGTGGTATATCCATAAACAGACTCAGCCATGCAAAGGGATGAAGTACTGACGCCTTTTTTTTAAAGCTTATTTATTTATTTTGAGGGAGTGCGAGAGCGAGAGAGCAAGAAAGCGCATGCACGAGCAAGCACAAGTAGGGGAGGGGCAGAGAGAAAAATTCCCAAGTAGGCTCTGCACTGAGCCCAGAGCCAGATGCGGAGCTTGAACTCATGAACCGCGTGAGATTATGATCTGAGCTGCAACTAAGAGTCTGACCCTCAACGGAATGAGCCACACAGATGCCCCTCTGATGCCTCCTTTCTTAACCATGGACATCTATGTTACATTTTGAGAGTAAAGAATTCATACTAAATATTATTATTTCTAAACAGCGATTATCCTCTTTTCTTTAAAAAAAAATTTTTTTTTAATGTTTTTATTTATTTCTAGGAGAGAGAGAGAGACAGCGTGAGCAGGGGAGGGTCAGAGAGAGAGGGAGTCACAGACTCTGAAACAGGCTCCAGGCTCTGGGCTGGCAGTCAGCACACAGCCCGACGCGGGGCTCGAACCCACGAACCGCGAGTTCATGACCCAAACGAAAGTCGGACGCTTAACCGACTAAGCCACCCAGGCGTCCCGATTATCCTCTTTTCTATGAACCAAAGCACTCCTATCACAAGAATTAGTCCCTGAGCCCTACTTTAAGTTTACAATGCATGCCTGTGAAATTGAGCTAAAATTGAACGTTACCAGACCCTCCCTGTTTGAGAGGAACATTTAAAAAACAATACTACACACCCAGATTCCAACACAATTCAGCAAATGCAAAAATAAATAAAATACACGTAAAACCAAATTAGGTTTGTTTATTGTTGAATCATTTTACTACTGAAGGGGCAGGGTGATGGGAGGAAGGCCAGATGCTATCACCTCCAGTTCTTAGTGCTAAGCTTCCAAGCAGTTAAAATGTCAGAAACAACAGATTCATAAGATAATGTTAAAATAAATGTATTTTAATTCATCAGTAGCCCGATACTATTCCCGCGAGGAGCTAAACACAACAAATCCGAAAAATCACCTCCTTAAAAGCTCAGCCGGCAAATATTTTCTGCAAGGCAGTTTTCCACTGTATGTGTGAAAGCTTTCTTGTTATGACTCACTGAAAATTAAATATGCAAAACTCCAAGCTGAGCTTAGTTTTTGCCTGTGCACAGAGACCTTTTTACTCTCATTCTTCGAAAACCTCATTTTGGATCTCGCTGCCAACACCAAAGAGAGGAAAGCCGGCCAACAATTCCAAATATAACATGCGGAGGCAAATGCTACAGAAATCTGTCTGACGGGAAGCAACCATGCTGAGGTCTGCTGAGGTAGATGCACTTCTCAATCAGACTGTTTTGGTCCCTTGGTCCGTCTGGAACAAAATGCCACGAGAAAGCAATCAGAGGAAAACATCCAGTTTCCAGTGAGCCTCATCACCGAGGGCCTATGGTATTCACTTTATCAGTGAGAACAATCCAATCCAGTTGGAACAATCCAATTTCAAACATAAAGACGAGTCAGCGGCAACCCGAGCTCCACGAGTTATTGTAATTTTTGTAAACCAATTTTTAGGGACCAATCCATGGAGACCAGTATTTTCTAAAAGTCCAACGAATGGCATGACAATTCTGATAGAGGTCAGGTTCACCAGAAAACACTTAAGGAAAAAACCCTGTATCTCTTTCTAGTTCTCCTGGTTTAGCATCCCATACTGCCACTCTGAATAACTGATAAACAGCTAAACTTAGATAAAATGATTTCACTGTCACTTCAACAAGAACAACAACAACAAAAAAAATCACCTCCTCAAGTTTAATTCTTCGGTGAGGTCATGGTACCAAGCATAGAACAATTCGTTCCCTGGCCCAGAGGATCATTACAGAAAACCCAGATAATAGGGCCCCCAGTCTAATTGGGAAGAGAGAACTGTTCCTCACACAGAGCACTGGCCCCTGAGAAAAGACAAGACAATTAAACCAGTTTATCTGACCAGTCATTTCCTCCAGAAGTTTATCTTAGAAAAATCCCCTGTGGTTATGGCTATGTCACTAAGCCCAGGAGGTAAAGTTTGCCTAGAATCACTTCTGGAACGTTTTACTAGAACTCGTTCACTGTGAGGCAAGCTGGCAAGGCACACCAGGCTGAAAAAGGACTTGTCTCAGGCAGCTTTGAATGAAGACCCACAGCAGCACCGTGATTAGGATCTACGGGGTTTGCAAGAATGTTCACTTTTGAACATTCTGACTATAAAGAAAACTAACATTATGATCTTACTGAAATACAGCTGACCCTTGGAAAACAGGGATTTGAACTGCAGATCCACTTGTATACGAATTTTTTTTTTCTTTTTTGAAAGACGGAGAGAGTGGGACAGGGGTAGTGAGAATCCCAGGCAGGTTCAGCAGTTAGTGCAGAGCCCGATGCAGGGCTTGAACTCGGGAACCACAAGATCACCACCTGTGAAGTCAGATGCTTACCAACTAAGCCACCCAGGTGCCCCATGCGGATTTTTTATAGTACAGTACTGTAAGTGTATCTTCTGTTTATGATTTTAATAGCATTTCCTTTTCTATAGCTTACCTTACTATAAGGATTCAGTGTACAATATATACAACATGCAAGATAGGTGTTGACTGTGTTACTGTTGAGGCTTCTGGTCAATAGTTGGCTATGAGTAGTTAAGTTTTTGAGGAATCAAAAGTTACGCAGATTTTTGGATGCTTGGGAGTCAGTGCCCCTAACCCCCCAGCATTGTTTAAGGGTCAAATGTAATGCAGTCCTAGCCGATTAAAAAGGGGAGCAAGAGAAAACAAAGCCATACCTAACTGCACTCCCACATGGCGCAAGTAAGAAGTAATGGCATGAATGAAAGCCAGCATACCCAGGAATCAAAATTTTCTGAGACTGTCAACTGCTTGACCTAACTACTCTGGTGGAGATGGTTAACGAAGTACTTCACTTGTGCTGGAAAGAGTGTGGAATAGAAGGCAGGAATGTGGGATAAGCCTCACTTGAAAGACGGCTTCCTGCCTTTGTACCAGTATCCAGAATGTTTTGTAGTTTATATAATAACTCAGATAAATCAATGGTACATTCAGTACTGGCATCTTCAAAAAGAGAACTGGAGATGTGAAACAAACCCTGTCTCATTTACTAGGATTCTCAAATCTCTGATTACCAGTTCCCATTCATGGTCCTCTTAAAAAAAAAAAAAGGGGGAAAAAAAAAGGAAAAGTATTCAATGAAATACACAGTCTAGGCAAAACCTGAGTATCACCAACAGCTAAAAGTACCTCCTTCTCTCCTAGCTGAAGTAGAAACTGTTAATTGTTACAACTTGACAAGACTTACACTCCTCTAATTAGAAGATCCAGGTTAGGTTTTAGAGTTTAAAAGCCGAAAGTCAGGCGAAACAGCACACTTCTTCCACACCTCAAGTTTCTAATAAACAATCTCAGCTTACTAAACAAATGAGACAAAAGATAAGGAGTTTATAAGAGCACCTGGGTTGCTCAGTTGGTTAAGTGCTGGATTTCGGCTAAGGTCATAATCTCCTAGTTCCTGAGTTTGAGCCCTGTATCCCTCAGTGCTGACAACTAGGAGCCCGCTTGGGATTCTGTGTCTCCCTCTCTCTCTGCCCCTCCTCCACTCACGTGTTTTCTCTCTCTCAAAAATAAATAAGCCTTAAAAAAAAAAAAAAAAGATAATGAATGAGCTTACAAAATTCTCACTCAACACAGGAGTCAGCATTCCTGGTTAACACTAGCTTCTTCCTAGTGGTAAAACATTAACCCACATTTTAAATCAAGAGGCCTACAATTCAATCTGGGTATGTATATCAAACCAGCACAATAGAAAACGTAAGCAACAGGAAAAAAATTGATAAATAACAACATATCCAGGTACAAATCTCTTCCTTGCTCAAGACCAGCACAGGAAACTTGACCAGAGAGATTTTCTCCAGGTAGATCACACCTAACAGGAAGCAAAGCTTAAAAACCACAGACCCTTCCTGCTGGTATTAGTCACTTCATAATAAAAAATTTAAAGCCAGCAACAAAGCTTCCTCCAGGATAACATTTTTGTCCCTGCAACATTACAAGCCAAGATGGGGTGCCCTCCTGGGCAAAAGCATCTTGGGAATGGTAATGGGAGCTTCCTACATAACTTCTGACCACACACTTAATTTTGCCCGGTATCAGTCATCCGTCTAGTAAGTGTTCCAAAACCTGCAATTAGTACAAATATATAGTAGGCACTACTCCACAAACCGAAGAGACAGAATGTGAATGAACACTGTGGAGAGCCGAAGGAACCTCCCCCCCTTTTCTTAAACAGAGGACTAAAAAAAAAAAAAAAAAAGGCAACATCAAAAACGGGTGGGAACAAACAGAAGCCCCTCTTTCCCGCTCTCTCACAAACGCCTGCTTCCCTCAACTGTTGCTGAACAACAGAACAAGAACCCATCAGAACACGACGCAATCTGGGTTCCCTGCGCAGATGCGGGATTTTTGCGGAGGGCAGATGGTTTCTCCAGGCAGAAACTGGAGTTTAAACTCTTCCTGGCCGGATTGTTCTGGGCTGAGCTGCTGAGGAGGATCACGCAGCGGGCGATCAACCCAGGTCCCTCCCTCTCTCTCCGGTCTCTCCCCTCCTCTCGCATTCAGTAAAAGGGGGGTGGGGGTGGGGGGAGGCGCTCAGCTTTCCAGCTCTCCGCTTCTTAAAAATGCCCTCGCGGAGGCAACCGCACACAATCCTGCCCCGGCAGCAAAGAATTTTGCCGCGAAGGGCTCGCCGATCCGAAGGCGAAGCGAAATCGGCGCCCAAGGGCAATTTTAATTGTCTAACCCGGCCCGATTTCCTAAGAGGCGGCAGCGCGGGGAGGGAAAGAGGGTGGCAGCTCCGAGAGGCAACAGGGCGCAAGCGGAGGCAGAGAAAGGGGGACCAAAGCGGCGAGATCCTAGCCCTGGCCCCCGAGGAGCTTCTGCAGAGAGGACTCCGAGCCTCTACCCCCACCGTTCCCCGGGAGACGTTTGCAAATCATATATGCGGCCAAAATGGCGCTGAGAATAAAAATATAATTTAAAGGCAGGTCGCCATATTGTAAACAGAGAAGCAGAGAAGAGGCGGACTCGAGAGACACCCTCCATGATTTCTTCCACAGCCGCAAACGCCTGGGGGGCCGGACCCCCGGGTCCGTCCCAGGCCAGCTCGGGCGGCCCAGGGCCCCGCGCACCCGCCCGCAGAAAAGCCCAGCCCGGCAGGATCCCGAGGGCGGCGGGCGGCGGG